>NC_069390.1:672500-972500 GCF_027475565.1 Acinonyx jubatus | reverse complement strand
CCCGGGGCTCCCCACCACCACCACCACCACCCCCGCCCACGGTCTCTAGCTTAGCCTCAGGCCTTTGTTTTCATTCGGTCCAGAACGTGGGTGGTGGAGAGGGGTGCCAGCGGCCCGATGGGCAGGGAGGGGCCCCGAGGCAGCAGCGCAGTGGGTAAGGGTAGCCTGAACACAGGTGAGGGGTTTGCAAAGCGGGTTCCGGCGGGCATGGCAAGGACTTGGAATTTTATTGCAAAGAAATACGCAACCCAGGCCACATCCCGCTCCTGCGGACCCTCACCACCAACCAGAAGTGGGGGTGAGGGTGACGGGAAAGCCACAGACAACTCTCAGCTTTCTTTCTGCCTAAACAGCTGGGTGGTGGCTCTTCATTTACAGAGACAGCGTGGCTGGTGGAGCCGAGCCCACAGGGACACACGGGGAGCCGTCTTTCTCCAGTGGCAGGTGACACAGCTAGGACGCAGCTCACGAAGCCATGCGTCCACCCCGCGGCACCCTGGGCGGATCAGGGCCTCTCCTGAAATCAGAAAGTGCGCTGCGGCCTGACCGACTTCAGTCCCCCCAGGTCAAAGCCTTTCCTCCCCGCCCGACAGAACCTGGGCTGGCGCCTCCAGTGGAGAAGGGGGTGGGCTCTTCGCCCCTCTCCTTCTTTCCCTGCTGCTTCTCTTGATTGGCTCCCCCGAGGGGATGAAGGAGGAGGGCGGGCTCCCCTCCTGCCACCCACAACCGTGGCTGCCCCCATGATGCTGTCTCCAGCAGGGCCCCTCCCCGGCAGCGTACCCACGGCCTCCTGCTGCTGCTTCCCCGAGCCACCCCTATTGGACCCCAGGAGGGGCTCCCCAGCTGCCTGGATCAGAAACAGGGAGCCCTGTCCAAGGCCGGGCCGGGCTGTGCAGCGCGGGCGCCTCCCACCCGTGCGCGGTGGCCGAGGGCCTCTCGGGAGGAGTGGACTCTTCCCCACAAGCTTCTGGGCCGTGTTCTTGAAACACTGGCCGGCTGTCCTCTCCAGGGGCCTTATTCTAAGGCTGATGCTGAGGCGCCCGGGGGGCTCAGTCGGTTGAGCGTCCAACTTCGGCTCACGTCATGATCTCGCAGCTTATGAGTTCGAGCCCCGCGTCGGGCTCTGTGCTGCCGGCTCGGAGCCTGGAGCCTGCTTCGGCTTCTGTGCCTCCCTCTCTCTCTGCCCCTCCCCTGCTCACGCTCTGTCTCTGTCTCTCTCTCTCTTTCAAAAGTAAATAAACATTGGGGGCGCTTGAATGGTTCAGTGGGCTAAGAGTTTGGCTCTTGATTTCAGCTCAGGTCTTGATCTCAGGGTCGTGAGTTCAAGCCCCATGTTGGGCTCCACGTTGGACACGGAGCCTACTAACAAAACAAAACAAACAAAAGTAAATAAACATTAAAAAAAAAGTTCTGGAGGTGGACGGTGGGGACCGCAGCACAAGATGAGAATGCCACTCACTAGAATGGTTAAAATGGTAACTTTTATGTTATGTCTATTTCTCCGCAGTGAAAAATCAGCAAACAGACATCAGTTGTTGACGCGCTGGCAGCAAACCATGGGAAATGGGGTTTGGAAACGAGATTTACAAAAGCGTCAAAAATACCCAATACCTGGGAAGCTAACAGAAAACGTGTAAGAACAGCGTTACGGCACTTTCAGGGCGTTTGACGACCGTCACTGAGAATGGGGAAACCCACCATCTTCACGGACCGGAAGACTCAGTCTCGTTGGGGTGTCCGGCCCCCCAAGCGTTCCACCCACGTCTTACCGCAGAGTTTGGGGGGATGCGTGTGATGTCTACCGAGCGAGTAGGGCCGTGGCGGCGGGTCTCTGACGCCGTGAGACAGAGAAAGTGCCTCTGCGTTCCTGGTTCCCTGGGCTGTCACCATGAAAGTCTTAGTGCACTGGCGTGTGTAACAGACCGCCCAGCGCAGGGCCCCTCTCCTGCACACACCAGCCTCCTCTCTGGCCAGGCTCACTCGCTGACTCCAGTGGCCTTGTTTCATTTAGGCAGCACAGAAACGACCCTGCCCTCGCCACGCGTGCAAAGCCTCCATCACTCTAGACGAGGAAACAGTGCTTCGCCCCGGGCGGGGGTGCAGGGGTGGGAGACAGCAGCGTGTGCGCGGCTCCTACGGGCTGTTTGTGTCTCCGCTCCCCCGTGACACACTCCCTGGCTTTGTCTTTCACATCCTCATTTCCCTGGTGTGTGGGTGTACGGCCGTGTGATTGTGTGTGTGTACCTCTGTGGGTATGATGATGCGTGTCTGTGCACATGTGTCTGCGTGTATCTCTGGTGGTGTGTCTGTGACTGCGTGTGTACCTCTGTGTATGCCGTCATACGGATCTGGGTCTGCGTACAAATTTCTGGGTGTGTATCTGTCTGTGATTGTGTGTGTGCTTGTGTGTACGGCTGTGTGTGTCTGTGTGTGTGTCTGTACAGATTTCTGGGTGTGTGTCTGTCTGGTTGTGTGCGTGTGTGTGTGTACGATTGTGCATGTCTGTGTACTTGTGTGTGCTTATGTGTCTGTAAGTCTTTCTGGGTGTGTGTCTGACTGTGTGTGTATCTCTGTGTATTATCACGCACGTCTGGGTCTGTGTCTGTACAGATTTCTGGGTGTGTGTCTGATTGTGTGCGTGTGTGTGTGTGCATGGCTGCGTGTGTCGGTGTACATGTGTCTGTACATATTTCTCAGTGTGTGTCTGTCTGTGATTCTGTGTGTATGTATGTGTGTATGTGTACAGATGTGTATGTGTGTCTGTCTGTGATTGTGTGTGTGGGGGGGTGTGCGTGTCTGTGTGTCTGTCTGTGTGTGTGTGCATCAGATGGCTGTGTGTGTGTCTGTCTGGGTGTGTGTGTCTGTGTGTATGTGTCTGTGTGTGTGTGTGTGTGTACGGCTGTGTGTGTCTAGGTGTGTGTGTGTCTGTGTGTGTGTCTGTCTGTGATTGTGTATGTGTGTGGGTGTGGGTGTCTGTGTGTCTGTCTGATTGTGTGTGTGTGTGTGAGAGAGAGAGAGATGGCTGTGTGTATGTCTGCCTGAGTGTGTGTGTGTGATGGTTGCATGTGTGTGTATATGTATCTCTGTGTGTGTCTGTGTGTGTGTCTGTCTGCGATTGTGCATGTGTGTGGGTGTGGGTGTCAGATGGCTGTGTGTGTATTTGTGTGTGTCTGGGTGTGTGTGTGTGTGTGTGAGAGAGAGAGATGGCTGTGTATATGTCTGAGTGTGTGTGTGTGTGTGTGTGTGTGTGGCTGTGTGTTTGTGTCTGTGTGTGTGCCTGTGTGTGTGTCTGTGTGTGTGTTACGGCTGTGTGTGTCTGGGTGTGTGTGTGTGTGTGTACGGCTGTGTGTGTGTGTCTGTCTGTCTGGGTGTGTGCTGAAGTGGGAGGCTCGCACACGCCCGGCTCCGCCACCATCTTTCACCGGACGTTGGGCACCCGCCCGTGTAAGGGAAGCTCAGCGTGTTCCTCGGAGCCACGCGGGATGCCCTGCCACGTGGCCTCCCCAGTGTGGTCAGCAGGGCTGTGCCACCATTTCACACCTTCCTGGTCCTTGTTCCTTCCCGTGTCCTGCCTCTGGGGGGTCCGGTCAGGGCAGCGCCTGAGAGGCAGGGTCCCTATCTGGCTGCCCGTCCCCGCCGGTGACACCGGCCCCTCGCTAGAGCCTGGCGCAGAGGACACGCCCCGACGTCCCGAGGAATGACTGAGGCAATGAACGCGTCCATTTTACCCCCTGTTGCCTTCGAAGACGATCCCCTCCACCACACTTTTCACATTTACAGGTAAAACTTATGTGCAAAGTTCTCTAAACTCTTTCAGTCTCTTTGGGAACTGTCATTATTTTCCTTTTTGTCTTTTCCTTACTTCGATCAAACTAATTTTTTTCTAAGTCCAGCTTCGGGTTTTACGGAGCAAGTCTACCGTTTAACTTCCTATTTTACTAATTTGCATCTTGCCTTCAGCGACTCCTTCCCGAGGGTGCATCTTGCTGTCCCTCGTTCCAGGCTCAGTGTTTTCTTTTCATCCTCACTGTTTCCCAAAAAGCCTGGAGGTTTCGCTGTGGACTCACGGTGTTTCATTTCTACGCAGCTTGTAACTCGTTTTCTTCCTCTTTAACCAGAAAGTTACCTAGAGAGGTGTTTTCAAGTGTCCAGGGAACCCATTCCGGTGTCGGGGGAGGGAGCACCTAGCAAGCAAGCGCGGGACCCGGGGCACCCCCCTACCCCGCTCACTGTGCGTGCTCCCGAGAAGATGGGGTTTTCTGTTTGTTTCTCCCCTTCTCTCAGTCGTGCACACACTGGCCCCGAGGGAACCCAGTCCCGGGCACCTGCTTATCTGCTTCCCTCCTGCTCGGTCACTGGTCACTCTGTGGGGCCTCAGAGGGTTTCACTGTGATGGCGGGGCCGTTTGAGACCCAAGCTTTGCTTTCTGTGCTTTGGGGGCGAGCCAGGGGCTGCGGGTCGGTAAGTGTTGTCTTTTTGGAGGATTATACCGTCAGTCAGTGCAAAACGTCCCTCCTTTTCCCTCTCAAGCCTACTAAGCGAGCATTTGTGGTACACAACTTCTGGTTCGTCTGCCTGGGGACTTAACCCGCCCTTGTTGAGAGCTTCCTCTCCTTGTGGTTCCCGATGGTGCCTGTGGACCTCTGAGCCGGAGGCCTCCGTGGAAGCGACGCCCTCCACACTTGTCCATGATCGCTGGTGCCTTTGTGCTTTCCCGTGTCCCGTTTTGCATTTCCTGTTTACGGAGGGTCTGGCCACCGCCCCTCCAGTCTGTCACCCTATTGATTGGGTTTTCCTTGTCCGAGGCTACGGTCGGGGGTTTGTGCCCTACCTGAGTTCTGCTGGTGCTCCCCTGGAGGACCTGGACGCCGCCTCCCGCCGCCTCCCGCTGGGGCATCCAGAGGAGCCGTGGCTGGGGAGTGCCGTTGTACCGTTGGGGAGCACGGACGCAGGGAGCTGGGTCAGAGAGCGATAAGGGACGCGTGGACATCTGCCCAGCCAGTCTTCGCGGTGCTTGGAGCCCGTGCACCTGGGCGGCAGCCGCCCGCACCCTCGTCGGCGAGCTCGTCCTCTCTGCTCCCCTGGAGAAGCCCTTGTGTGCTGGGTTTGAAGGCCTCACGTAAAACCCCCTACACATGTGTGCACACGCACACGTCCCTGCGCACACTCACATGTGTGTGCACACACATGCACTCACATGCAGACACACCGCACCCACACCCACACACTCACGTGTCTGCAAATGTAAAACACACCAAAGTCCCTACACACACTTACATGCAGGCACACTCGTGTGTGTGCAGATGGAGCACACCCATGTGTCCCTGTGCACACTCATGTGCACACGCACTCACGTGTCCCTGTGCACGTTTCTGTCTGTGCGCACTGTGTAAATGCCACATGCCTACGTGTCCTGTGCACATTTCCACGTGTGCACGCTCACGTGTGCAAATGCCACACGCCTACGTGTCCCTGTGCATATTTCCGTGTGTGCACACTCGTGTGCAGAGGCAGCACACATCCACGTGTCCCCTGTGCACTCGCGCGTATGCTCACTTGCGTGTGCAAGTGCCACACGCCCGCGTGTCCTTGTGCACGTTTACATGTACGTGCACGCTCACATGTGTGCACTGTCATGCCGGCCCCACAGCTGTAGTGACGGGATGCCAGGGGCAGGGTCTGCCGACACACCCAGATGAGAGGCACGAAACTGCGCTGGCCAGTGTGGAGCACACAGGGGCTGGTGTGGCCTTTGCAGGGACTGCTGAGCCCCCAGAGGCTCGGCCACGCAGGCAGGACATGCTTCCTGTTGGTGGCTAAGCAGCTGGCGGTCACCGAGGAGCCTCAGTGGAGGGATGGCTCCCAGCTGCCAGCCCGGGGCCCAGGGGCAGACAGAGGACCAGGACGGGACAGGTGCAGGGAAGGTGAGAGCCTCGGCTGTGGAAGGGCCCTGGAGAACAGAGACCCTGGCCCGGAAGGAAGATCAGAGGAAGGTCAATCACAGCAAATGGGGAACCAGCGTGTGGACATGAAAGAGAACCCTGGGAGGGGAGAGTCGCAGAGACAGAGAGACAGAGAGAGACAGAGACAGACAGAGGCCGCCGCAGGGGACCCTCTAGACCTGGACGGTGGAGTCCAGAGGGGACAGTGGGCTCTGGTGAGGAAGGTGCCCAGAACCTACAGACACCCTGTTTGCCCAGTGAACTGGGCCCACGTGGTGAGGGCTGGCGGGGGAGGGGGGCACCTGGGGGCAGCAGAGCCTGAGTCCTGCACATGGTGCCTCCCCGCATGGCTGCCCGTGTCCCCTGTGGGTCATCTCTGCACACAGACACTGCCTGTCCGCACTGGTCATCACCTCCCTGCATGGGTACCTCCGTGTCCCCCACAGAGCACCTCCCCGCATGGACGCTGCCCGTCCGCACTGGTGACCTCCCCACGTGTCACCACCGCCACCACTACCATCCCCCCACCCCGCGGCCGCATCCCCACACATCACCTCCGGGCAGGACGCCCTGTGTCCCCGTGGGTTGCCGTCAGAGGGCACCACGGAGCGAGGGGGGGTTGTGACAAAGGCCCAGCGCGGAAGTGGAGGGACTGAGGGTTTCTCCAGGACACCTGCGAGGAGAAGGCAAGAAGGTGCGAAGGCCGCATGGGGCAGGCGCTGGGCCCTGGGGGGGAGCGGGTGGGGGGTGCGCAGGGCCCTGTGGGGGGGGGGGGCGAAGCCAGCTTGGGAAAGGAGGTGCCCGACCGTGCGCGGGAGCCCCCGAGAGAGAGGTCCCAGTGGGCCCTGTGTCGCTGGGCATCGCGCTTGCAGCAGACCACAGGGGTGGCTGGCGGGTCCCTTGTTCCCTGCCTTGCCTGCTTCTGTGGGAGCTCCTCCACGTGAGGGCAGACAGGGCTCCACCTTCCTTGAGCCCTGTTATCAACACTGTCCCTAGCTCTTTACGCATTCTTCACTCAGCAAAGCAGCGAATGGAGGTTTCCACAGTGTGACCCCTCCTACGGGCAGTGGGCACGCGGACCTGGAGAGCACGCTCACCCCTGCATCTCGGGGTGGGTCCTCTGGGCGCCACGGCCCCAGGCAGCCCCCTCCAGGCACACGGAAGGATGCCAGCCCATTTCTAGGAAGTGGTGACTGGTGAGTCTGAACTGCCTTTGTCCTTCATCTTTGCTGTAATTTATTTAACTGCGAGTTTACGGACATTACCTGTTAACGGTGACTCAGCCCGTCAGAGGCTTGCTAGTCCCTGGAAATTTAGAGGTCAGATCTGCAAGCCTGTGGGGTCCACTTCAGCAGCCGCGGGTCAGAACTTAACAAAGCGACGGGCCCAAAATGGAGCTGCCTTTGCTACGTTCCACGTCACCAAACTGAGACTTCGAGTTTGGCTCTCCGAGAAATGGAATCTGTCAACCAGGAATCGCCACCGGCCACCTGCCCACCTGCTCCTGTGGCTTCCGCGGCTGGGTCTCACTGTGCGCAGCGCCCGGAGCTCCTGTCTGTCTGCTAGATGGGACACTACCCACTCGGGAAGTGTCGGATAAAGCCGGTAAGATCTGTAACAATTACTCCATTGAATGGCACTCTGGCATTAGCTGGTTGCATGGTCCCCACAAGGAGAAAACTCGGAGTTACCATCGGGAAGAGCCTGTTTTCCTGAAGTCTGTCCTGAGAGTGAAAATAAGGAAAAGGAGAGAGGGCTGGAAGAGGCCACCATAGAGAGGCAGGCCTTCAGGTGCAGAGGAGGGGCTGGAGTCAGATGCAAGGGGGCTGGGGTGGTGAGGGGTGAAGGTGGGGACGGGTTGGGAGTGAGGGGCTGGGGTGTGTGTGCTGGGGGTGCGTGGGGAAGGAGCCGGAAGGGAGGCCGGCACTCACAAGACCATCCTCCCTCCAGCCGGGTGGGGACACACAGCAGATCCACGGGACAGAGCCGGCCAGAAGGTTCAGCTCCGTCTGGATGATACGTTAGAAATAAATTAAAAAAGATGGGGCGCCTGGCTGGCTCAGTAGGAAGAGCATACGGCTCTTGATCTCAGGGTCATGAGTTCGAGCCCCATGCTGGGTATGGAGATCACTTAAATAAGTAAATGAAAACTTTAAAAACAAACATAAACACATACAAACCCAGCCTCCGTTACAACCCAGTGCTGTTCCCAGAGATTCTGTTATTTGAAACTTGCCCCTTGAAACATCTCTGAATGAGTTAACACTTTGAAAATTAACACCCAATGTTTTGCAAAGAGCTGCTATTTATAGGAATTTGGGATTTAGCAGATTCTCTAGAAAGGCCATTCTCACGCAGCTATTTACCTGCTGACTCTGCCTCCTGTCCTGGACGGCTTTGTGTGTGTCTGCCCCGGGCACACCCATCCTACGCTATCAGGGAAGGGAGAGCCGGGCCCCTGTGTAGCCTCCTCACGCGGGACATCTCTCTTGTACAAACTCACCTACTCAACCCCCTCCCCCACTCTTCGTGTGATCTTGGGTAAGGTGCTCAGATTCCCTGACCTCCGTTTCCCTGTTGGCCTGAGCCCAGGTCCCAGGGAGCCGGTGAAGCTGCCCAGGAGTGTGAACAGAGTCTTAACACAGGAAGTGACATAGAGCGGGTCTCGATGGATGAATAGATGTATTCTAGGCAGCAGGTGGTGGATAAGGACTTGCAGGCGGAGGGATCAGGGGGATGAACACAGAGATTTGGGTGTGTGGCTCGGCCCGCATGAAAGCCCCGGCCCCTCCCCGCAGACCTCACCCGTGCATCTCTCCATCTGGCTTTTATCTGCTCCCTTTAATATCCTTTGTGATCAGCCAGTAATCTAGTGAGTAAACTGGTTTCCTGAGTCCCGTGAGCCGCACCAGCAAACTAATCAAACCCAAGGACAGTCGTGGGAACCTCCGATTTCCGGCCAGTGGGGCAGAAGCAGAGTGACAGCATGAAGCGGGGGCCGCCTTGTGGGGCTGGGCCGTTGCCTGTGGGGCTGACGCTGTCTCCAGATAGACTGGGCCAGAATTGAGTGGGATTTGTAGGACACCCAGCTGGTGCTAGAGGATTGCTTGGGGAGAGGGTGGGAACGAGGTGTTGTAATAACCAAGAAAAATGAAAACACGTCCACATAAAACCTCACAATGTCCACAGTGGCATTATTCACAAAGGCAGCTAGTGGAAGAAATGGGTAAGCAAAACGCTGTCTCTGTGCAGGGAGTGGCTGGCCAGCAAAAAGTATGAAGCGGGAGTGAACGCGGGAGCTCAGAGGCCCCTGCACGTCTCTGTTCACCGCCCATGACTCACAACAGGGAAAAGGCGGAGGCAGCCCGAGGGTCCGTGGACAGATGAACGGATAAGTAAGACGCGGTCCATCGGCACACTGGCCTGTCGCTCCGCCTTAAAAAGGACGGACGCTGACTCCCGCCTCCCTGGTTGTGCCAGGGGCCGGGCGGGGGGTGACTAGGAAGGGGGCACAGGGCGTCTGTATGGGCTGGGGGTGTTCTGGACGCCCTGACAGCCATCAGGTTGTGCTGTTGCAGTGGGTGGGCCCTAGGGTGTGTGAACCGGGGGAGGGGCGGGGAAGCGGGTGACCCAGAGCAGGACAAGGCAGGTGGGGGCGGTGGTCGTGGAGGACGCTGAACACGGAACAAGGGACTGCTAAGAATCTGCCCTTGCCTTCTTCCAACACCGGGGCCACGGCCCAAATCCAGGGCCACGTTCCCCGGCCACTGGTTTCGCATCTTCTTGCCGGGTCACGTCCCGCATCCTCAGAAGGGAGCCCAGCCTCTTCTTCCGGGGCAGAAGCAGGAACAGGCGGTGGAGGGGTGCGGCCTGCCCACCGGTGCAGCTCTGCCTTCGAGTGGTAAGCCTGGGTCAAGTCTGACCCGCTGCCCTCGGACCCCGCCGGGGAGCCACGCCTGTGTCCTGGTCTGCACACGCGCAGAGGCCGGGGGACGAGCGAGCAATTTCTGGACGCTCTGAGAGTAAGGAGTGTGCCGCCTTCCTTCCTCCTCCGGCTCCCGGCGGACCTGGACCCAGCCCGGGGCGGGCCACCTGCTACCGCACTAGGACAGCGGAGCGGAGGAAGGCGGGGCCGAGGGGCGGGACCGGGGAGGGAGGGACCGAGGAGGGAGGGACTGAAGGGACCGAGGAGGGATGGACCCAGGGGCAGGTCCGAGGAGGGAGGGGGCGATGGGGCGGGGCCTGGAAGGGCGGGGCCGTAGGGGGCGGGGCCTATGGGGCTGGGGCTATGGGAGGGGGCCGGGGAGGGCGGGGCTGTGGGGCGGGGCCGAGTGGGCGGGGGCCGGGGTGGAATCTGTGGGCGGGGCCGGGGCCGGGGCCGGGGCGGGGCCGGGGCGGGGCCGGGGAGGTGTACCAGGCGCGCTCCACCTGAGTAGTCCTTTCTCTGGGCCTGGCAGTTTTCACCTCAGAAAAGCTTTATTGTGCATGTCTTAAAAGTCCTGTTTGTAGTTTCTCACCTTGCTGGTCTTTTCCTATCTTTAATCTGGCCCGAAACGCCTCTGCCCTCCCGGGACGGATGCCTGGAAACACTGTGCTTCCTTCGGGTCGCGCTGGAGCGCACCTGCCTCCTGTGTGCTCACTGGGGGATTCGCCTGAGCGTGGCCAGGCCTTCCGTCCCTTTCTGGAACGATGTGGGTCACTTCTTCCCATAGAAAGAGACGCGTTCTGGCGCCCTGGGAGGTGCGGGACCCTATCTGTGGCTAGTGATTTCGGGGGAGGCCCCTGCTCTGGGAGCAGTGGAATGATAGCCATCTGCCAACCTGAGTGCAGACCCTGGGGGGCAGCGTGTCAGTGCTTCGAGGACTGAGTATCAGGCACCCTAGCGCTGCTTCCCTGGTGGGGAGACAGCATGCGTTCCCCGCAGGCTTTCCCGCCGATACGCAGTCAGAGAAGAAGCAGCCAGAACAAGTATGCAGCAGGGTAGAGTCTGGGTAGAAAGCAGAGGTGCGTTATTTCACTGAGCCACGCAGGGGCCGTAATAACCAAGGCATGGAAATATCAGGAATGATAGGAGGTGGGCGAGTGTCCTGGGGCGACGGTGACAAAGTCCCGAAGATGGGGAGGCTCATACAACATTCATCGTCCCCCAGTCCTGGAGGCCGGAGCCCGAGGTACAGGCGTGGGCGGGACCGGGGCCTCCCAAAGCCTCTCTCCTTGTATGTAGACAGCCGTCCTCTCCCTGTGTCCTCACGGGGTCGTCCCTCTGTGTGTGTCTGTGTCCTGATTCCCTCTTCTTACAAGGACCCCAGTCACATGGGACCAGGACACACCCTGGTGACCACATTTCCTCAATCACCCCTGTAAAGCCCCATCTCCAGATACAGGCATGTCCTGGGTGGGGGGTCAGAACCCCGACATAGGAGCCTGGGGGGATGGGTGCGCCACTGTCTATCTACTCACAGGTTGATGGACATTTGGGTTGAGTCCCTTTGTGGATGCCATGTAAGCATTCTTTGTACAGACATGTGTACAGACATGTGCCTCTCAGGGAAGGACCTGGGGGTGGGATCTGATGGTAGGAATTCGCTTAGCCTTTCAAGAAACTGCTGAACCGCCTTCCCAGAGCCACACCGTATTGCCCCTGCCAGGCAAGCTCGGGGGTCTTGGCCAGCCCTCTGCACCCTCGCTGGAACTGGTAGGGTCAATCTTTAACTAATAGGTGCTCAGTGGCATCGCTCTGCAGGTTTTAATTTGCATCTCTCCAGTGTCTAACATGCTGACAGGCTTTTCACATGCTTACTTGCCACCCATATAGCTTCTTGGATGAAGTGTCTGTTCAAATGTTTTGCCCATTTTTTTTTTTTTTGAGAGAGAGAGAGGGAGCGTGTGCACAAGTCGGAGAAGGACAGAGAGGGAGAGAGAATCTTTTTTTTTTTAATGTTTATTTGTTTTTGAGAGACAGAGTGCAAGCAGAGGAAGAGCAGAGAGAGAGGGAGACACAGAATCTGAAGCAGGCTCCAGGCTCCAAACTGTCAGCACAGAGCCCGGCACAGGGCTTGAACCCACAAACTGTGAGATCATGACCTGAGCTGAAATCCAGAGTTGGATTCTCAACCGAATGAGCCACCTAGGTGCCCCTGTTTTGCCCATATTTAATTGGGTCATTTTCTTTTTATTGTGTTAAAAAGTTCTTGATATATGCCACATACGAACCTGTTATCAGATATATGATTTGCAAGTGTTTTCTCTTGGCCTGTGGCTTGTCTTTTTATTTTCTTAACTTTGGAGAGCAAAGCTATTAATTTTAATGACATCCAGTTCATCAGCGTTTTCTCTTATGCACTGGGTTTTGCTATTGAATCTAGAAAATCTTTACTTAGTCAAGATCACAAAGGCTTTCTCCTGTTTTCTTGAGGAAGATTTGTATTTTCACATTTACACATAGATCTATGATTCATTTTTCGTTAACTTTTGCTAAATGGTGCCAGATGTGGATCAAGGTTCATTGTTTTGCGTAGGGATATCCGAGTTGTTGAGGATATCCAGCACCGTTTGAGAAAACACCATCCTTTTTCCAATGAATTGCCTTGGTGTCTTTGCAAAAAATTCATGAACCAACCACTAGTTTCTGGTCTGGCATGTAAGGAGCTTAGGAGTCCCCGCTGCTTCCTCGTCGTGGAAGAGCTGAACACACCAGCAGCTCTCCCATGGTCCCTAAGAGGAGTGAGGTCAAAGGGCGCAGCGTGGCCGAAGCACAGGCCAGTTGTCCAGGTGACCCACAGCAGGAGGTCCGCGTGCACCAGCCTGGGAGACGAGGCTCCGGGGCCCAGTGGTCAGAGAGGAGGCACCCCACTGTGGGGTCCCCACCTGGAGCTCCCGGGCTCCCACAGTGGACACTGGGGAGAACGATCTGTGTCGGGAGGGCCCCGGGCCAGCGGTGGGGATCCTCCAGGGCCTGCTGGGCCTGCTCACGAGGCCACCGTCAGGGACACTAGTGAACCAGAGCCTAACCGACCGCAGGAAGGGGTGTGCCCGACTCCGGCCGCTGCAGGGGTGGGGAAGGCTGAGAAGCACCCATGAAGGTCAAAGCCCAGGGGGCCTGCTCACTTGAGACTGACCCCCACTCTCTGCACCTAGGACACAGCCACCCTGGGCTGCCACCCCACCGCCACCTCACTGCCACCTCACCCCCAGCCCAGTCGCAGCAGCTTCTCGAAGACACAGGGCAGCAGCAGATGTGGCCAGTTCATCAGGGCTACCGGGGCTGGCAGACCCGGGGGTCAAACTACTGGGATGAATACGCTCAGGGCTCCGATGGATGCGGCCGACCACGTGCAGGAACAGAGGGCCAAGGTGAGCAGAGAGAAGGAAGTCCTGAGAGAATGGGCAGGAGACGTCGGGGATCCACCACAGCGTGATAGAAACAAAGACTGTCCTTGTGGGGTCATCAGGAGACTGGACGCGGCCGGCGGAAGAATCTCGGGGCTTGAGGACAACAGAAGAGAAACCCCCAAAACTGAACATGAGAAAGGCTTCATTCTCACAGAGTGAACAAAACCGAACAGGGTAGCTGAGGCCCCGGGCCCACCACAGACGTGCCACACGTGCGTCACAGGGACACCCGTTCTGTCTATAAGTAGACATCTCACCTGGATGCCCCTTGTTTCGTTTTGTTGCCTCACTGGCCTGGCTGCAGCCTCCACACAAGGTTGAACAGAAGTGGCAAGAGTGGGCGCCCTCGCCTGGTTCTGCGGCTTGCAGGAGAGCCCCCGGTCCCTGTCTGCAGCGCCCACTTTACTGATGCCCCGTCACCATTGGAGGTGCCCCCCTACTCCTGTCTTGCAGAAAGTTAACATCTACGATGGATTTGGGGTTTTGTCAGACACTTTTTCTGACTACTCGGATGCTCATCTGGCGTTTCTTTTTCAGTCTATGAATACAGGAAGGTACTTCACAGGACGGTTTCCCGATGTTAAACCACCCTTGTGTTCCTGGGATAAACGCCATGTTGTCACGATGTATCATCCTTTCTACAAGTGGGCCGGTTCAATTTACTAAACATTTTGTTAAGAATTCTGCGTCTTGGTCGCAAGGGATGCTGGTCTGAGTTTTCCTGGGATGTCTCCATCTGGTTTCAGTGCCACCACGATGCTGGCCTCACAGAATCAGCCGAGCAGTGCTTCTTCTGTTTTCTGGAGGAGTTTGTGTGGCATTGAGATTATTCCTTTCGCAGATATTTGTAGAATTCGCCAGCAAAGCCATTTCAGTCTGGAGTTTTCTTCGTGGAAAGGCTTTTAACTTCTTTAATAAAGAACTGCTTGCGTTATGTTTTTTCCCCAGCGAGCTCTGATGATGCTTGTCTCTTAAGGATTTTTTCCATTACGTTCTCTTTCATGTAACTCAAGTGAAGTCGTTCACAACATTCCCTCATTGTTCTTTTTTTAAATTGAAGCATAGTTAAGTGCCTGGGTGGCTCAGTTGGTTAAGCGTCTGACTTCGGCTCAGGTCAGGATCTCCCAGTTCATGTGTTCGAGCCCCACATAGTGCTCTGTGCTGACAGCTCAGAGCCTAGATCTTGCTTCGGATTCTGTGTCTCCCTCTCTCTCTGTCCCTCCCCCACTCGTGCTCTGTCTCTCTCTCTCTCTCTCTCTCAAATATAAATAAACATTTAAAAGTAAATAAATAAACCAATAAATGGAAGCATCGTTGACAGATAATATTGTACTAGTTTCATTTAAAAGTGAATAAATATACCAATAAATGGAAGCATCGTTGACAGATAATATCGTACTAGTTTCGGATGCACAACATAGTGATCTGACAGTTGCATACGATGCTGTCACCACAGTAAAGTGCAGCTACCACCTGTTGTCACACAGAGTTATGACTGTCTTTCCTATGCCATGCATTACGTCCCCACCCGTGGAAGCCACCAGACTGTGCTCTGTATCTATGACTCTGTTCCTGTTTTGTTTGTTCATTTGTTTTGTTTTTAGGTTCCACGTGTAAGTGAAATCGTATAGTATTTGTCTTTCTCTGATTTCTTCCACTTAGCATAATACTCTCTGGGGCCATTGATGCAAAGGGCCAGATCTCATCCTTCTGTTAACTTTTTTTAATGTTTTATTATTTATTTTGGAGGACTCCCCCTTCACATCCTCGCCAACACCTATTTCTTGTCTTTTTGACACGAGTCATTCTGACAGGTGTCAGGTGACGTCTCACAGTGGTTTTGCCTTGTATTTCCCTGATGACGAGTGATGTTGAGCATCTTTTCACGTGTCTGCTGGACATCTGGAAGTGTTCTTTGGAAAAGTGTCTACTCGGGTCCTCTGCTCATCTTCCAGTTGGATCGTCTGTTTTGATGCTGAGGTGTATGAATTCTTTATATATTTTAAATAGTAACCCCTCATGGGACATATAATTTGCAAATATCATCCCCCATTCAGTAGATTGCCTTTTCATTGTGTTGATGGTTTTCCTTTGCTGTGCAGAGGCCTTTGGTTTGACGTAGTCCTGCTATTTCATTTGTGTTGTCCTTGCCTGAGGAGACGTGGAGCTGATGCTGGAACTGATGTCCAAGAGTTTACTACCTCTATTTTCCAAAAAAAAATTTTTTTTAATGTTTTTATTTATTTTTGAGACAGAGAGAGACAGAGCACGAGTAGGGGAGGGGTAGAGAGACAGGGAGACACAGAATATGAAGCAGGTTCCAGGCTCTGAGCCGTCAGCACAGAGCCCAACGTGGGGCTCGAACTCATCATGACCTGAGCTGGAGTCGGACGCTTAACCGACTGAGCCAACCAGGCGCCCCGTACTGCCTCTATTTTCTTTTAGGAATTCTATGGCTTTAGGTCTTATGCTTAAATCTTTAACCCATTTTGGACTTTTTTTCGTGTAAGGTGTGAGAAGGTGGTCCAGTTTCATTCTTTTGCATGTGGCTGTCCAGTTTTCCCAGCTCCATTTACTGAAGAGACTGTCCTCTCCCCGCTGTGTATGATCGCCTCCTTGTCATAGATGAATAGACCCTGTAAGTGTGGGTTTTTACTTCTGGGCTCTCTGTTCTGTTGCACTGGCCCCTGTGTCTGGTTTTGTGCCAGCACCGTACTGTGTGGATGACTATAGATTCGTAGGATCGTTTGAGATCTGGGAATGTGGTGCCTCCTGCTTTGTTCCTTCTCAGGATTGCTTCGGCCCTTTATTATTCTTCTGGTATGTGTAGAATTTGTAGCGATGCCAACTTTCTCATTCCTGGGATTGGCAATTTGTGTCTTCTCTCTGTTTTTCCTTGTCAGTCTGCCCAGAGGTTGATCAATGTTATTGGTGTTCTAGAAAGATTAGCTTTTGTTCCTACCGCTTTTCTCTATGGTCTTTCTGTTTTCTATGCCATTGATTTATTTAACGACTTTATTTTTCCCTTGTTCCCTGCTCACTTAGAATTTAATTCACTCTTCTTTTTCTCGTGTCTAAAGGGGAAAGCTGATGGGGCGCCTGGGTGGCTCAGTCTGTTGGACATCCGACTTTGGGTCATGATCTCACCGTTCGTGGGTTCGAGCCCCGCGTCGGGCTCTGTGCCGACAGCTCGGAGCCCGGAGCCTGCTTCGGATTCTGTGTCTCCCTCTCTCTCTGCCCCTCCCCTGCTGGCACTCTGTCTGTCTGTGTCTCAAAATTAAATAAACGTTAAAAAATTAAAAAAAAAATACAGCTGATGTCCGTGATTTCAGCCTTCCTTCTTCTCTAACATAGGCATGGATTTTCCCCACGTACTATGTTAGCTGTATCCCACAAAACATAGTGTGTTGTTTTTAATCTTCACTCAGTTCAAAACACTACCCTTCCTTTTAATATCTTCTTTGATACACGGGCTATTCAGTTTCCAGGTATTTGGGGGGGGATTTTCTAGATATATTTTTAATATCGATTTCCAATTTAATTCTCTTTTGGTCAAAGAATATAATTTGTATGATTTGAATCTTTTAGACTGTTTCCCGGCTTCACATATGGTCTATGTTGGTAGTGTTCAGTGAGCACTTAAAACTGTGTTTTGCTGTTGTTGGAGTTTTCTGAAAATGTCCACCATCTGTTTGACCGTGTCATTTGGGTCTTTTGCACTCTTACTAAGTTCCCCTCCATCCTGCTGAACGTTGAGGGAGGGCGTGGGACCCCCAGCTCTCCTTGTGGTCATGTTTTGTTCTAAGTGTTCTGACGCCCTGTAACTGGGTGTATAAACTCTTAGGATCTTTATGTCCTCTTGATATGTCTGTCTCTTTGTCATTTAAAAACGATCGACTTTATCCCTGGAGGTGTTAAGGCAGGCCATGCTGGGTGGTCCACTCAGTGTCCTGTCCGTCATGTGAGTTTTGCTCCGACTGGTGGGAATAGGAGTGGTCCAGGCTCCAGGGGGGCTGGTGGTATTACTCCGTAGTTCTCACAAGTGGTTCTTTCCGCAGCCTTGGGCAGCTTTACCCCATGTGTTCGCTGATCTGTCGGGCGGTTCTCTACAGACACCATCGCTTTTTCTCTGTGTGGGGCCGCCGCCCCCTGCACCCCACAGCACCAGTGCCCGGTCTCCTGGCTGCCTCTGGTCTCTGACCGGCTGCCCGTCCCTGCCGGGCAGACCGGAAGCTCTCTCCGCGGTGAGCTGAGGCAGTCACGGGGATCACCTTGTTTCCTGTGTCACCAGGACCGCTGCCCTGGCTAGTGTCTTAAAAGTGCTGCTTACAACATTTGAGTGGATTTACGAAGCGCACACAAGCTGTTCTGTGGACGCCGACTTTATCGTCTGTCCCTATCGCGTACTATCCTATGTGTATTTCCTTCATATTTTGTTTATTTGTTCTTCCAAAGGTGCACGATGAGGTTGCCAACTTCTGCCACACAGCCGTGCAACAGACAGCCCGGGCGGGTTCACTTGTGGGTCAGCGTGAGGGTTTCCAGAACACGTCCTCCGGGGACGGCTCACGGGCAGCGTTTCCTGAGCTCGGCTGCTCTGCCCCTTCAGGGAGCCTCCACCAGTGTGCGCTGCCGCTCCCGGCAGCCAGGCAGGAGCTTCCCGACCCAATCCTCAGCTGGACCTGCGGCCCCTCCTCGCTAATCGCAAATCGTGGCTCTTCTGGCCAAGGTCACGTTGTTTCTCTTGCCGGCAGTGAGCTGAGCGCTCCACGGGGCCTGTCCAAGCTTGGGGCTTCCAGTTCATTCAGGGCTCATCTCTCTGGTCTCCCTTTTCGTTTCATGGGATTCGGTGACTTACGGGAGGTATTTATATGTTGCAGGCACTAGTTAGTTGCTGGTGGAAGACATTATAAACGTTTTCATCCTTCACTTGTTATCCTGACCTTCCACACAGATAAGAAAAACATGTCCTCCAAAAGATTGTTTTGGAAATTAACGAGACAATAGATGGGAAATGTGCAGAACAATAGGGTAGAGACTGAGCACTCAAAATGTTATTCTGACATTATTATGTCTCAAGAACCCCACCCAAGACATACAGAAAGCCTGTGTGGGGCTCCCAGGTACATTAGGGCACCCCATGAACACCATGGATACTGAGACCTGTGTGCGCCATTGGAACCTGGACGGAGAGGTCAGGAGAGTGGAATCCCGTGACAATGTGGAAATGGACTGGCAGCACTGATGTCCCTGTAATGCCCCCGATTTCGAATCCAAGAGACCACCAAGGAGCCGATACCGATGCAAACGCACGAGGGTTTATGTGCAAGCTCGAGCTTGGGCCCAAGTATACCCGACACAGCGGAGCACGGACTTGGACCCCTAGGTTAAGGGGCATAGCAGTTTTTTGGGGGCCAGTGGCCAATGAAATTGTAACACACACAAAAAGTTGCACATTCATGTCAGTCCACACGCAGGTGGCCAATTGAATTACAATTTACCCTACACTAACTGTTTGAACTAGCCTATCACTCTGGTCAGAATCGGCGCGCAAGTTTGGCGAGCAAAAGGCGGGGTTTACATTTTTTGGCGGTTAGGGGTTCCGCATTCCTAAATGAGCCGGTTTCCAGTAAGGGTGTGCTCAGCGGCTCGACTAGGGTGGGGGAGTGTCTTAGGTCGTAGGGGGGTTATACACGAGATGGTGGGTGTAGCACAAAATGGAGTCAGTCTTGCTCTGCTTGTCCAGGGGTAGGGGATTTTTGTGAAATTTCTTGGGTCCCACAGTCACAGGCAGTGACACTACTCAGGGGACACAGCGGCAGGGCTCAGAATGTGAGCACTGGATCTCTGAGACACCGCAAGCAATCAGTCAAAGGAACCAGTGTTTAATAAGTTAGAGTTCCGGGGCGCCTGGGTGGCGCAGTCGGTTAAGCGTCCGACTTCAGCCAGGTCACGATCTCGCGGTCCGGGAGTTCGAGCCCCGCGTCAGGCTCTGGGCTGATGGCTCAGAGCCTGGAGCCTGTTTCTGATTCTGTGTCTCCCCCTCTCTCTGCCCCTCCCCCGTTCATGCTCTGTCTCTCTCTGTCCCAAAAATAAATAAATGTTGAAAAAAAATTAAAAAAAAAAATAAGTTAGAGTTCCCTGTACCACCTACACTTAGCCCAGGAATAGTCTGCCTTTGCTTCCCCTGCACCAGGCACATTCTCTGCCCAGTTCTGTGGCCCCTGCTCCACTCACTAAAGCCCCATGACAGCGGCTCATTAATTCCACCTAAAGCCCCACTCCAGGTTTGAAAACCCCCTTTCCCACCTCACTCTCATTATTTCCACCCACCAGCACCCTGAGCCCTTCTCAAGGACATCTAGTCCGTATCCTGATTGTCAGCTTGCTTGGCCTGCTGACCACCTTGGTCTCACGTTTGATTTCCTAAGTAGCCCCCCTCTCACTGTCCACACCACCTCCCAACTCCTCCACTCTTGCTCAAATTTCCCTAGACGGATCAGAGCCCAGGTGATGGCTTGTCCTGACTTTATCCTTTGCAAACATGACATAGATGTTGGAGTCCTCTGCTGTCTACTGGATCAATTCCATCAAAGCCAGGAATTGCTTTTTTGTTTGGCATGAGATAGGGGTCCAATTTAAATGTTTCCCAAGTACAGCCAATTGTTTTAATAAATTTATTGAAAAAGGTTTCCTTTCCCAACTGTTCAGCCAGGACAGCACGCTTGTAAATCATTTCCATATTCTGTTCCATCAATGAATCTGTCTATCCCCGTATCAACATCAAAACCTCAATTGCTAGTTTTACAATACATTTTGACATCTCATAGGACAGTTCCTTTCCATCTCTTCCTCCTTTTCTTCCTTCTTCTAGAATGTTCTGGCTATTATTCAGCTTTTGTTCTTCCATACACATTTTAGAATCAGCTTGTTAAATTTCTTTTGAAAACACTCTTTTGGGATTTTAATGAGAATTTCTTTTGTAGGGCAATTTGAGGGAGAATTGACAGATTTCTGGTACTGAGCACTCCTATCCATGAATGTGGTATATAGTACTTAACCTATTCAGGTATTCTTTAATATCTTTCAATAAAGTTTTATAATTTGTGTTTAACAATCTTTAAAAGGTTTTATTTCTAAGTCTTTTCTACTTGACAAAACTCCATCCTCTGGTTAGTGCTGATATTTAGATGCACGTGTAGGACAGTCTCCACCTTTCTCTGATTTTTTTTGTGCCCCAGGAAGTTGACCTCCACAGGTTGGGTTAATGGGGGGCACCAGGAGATGAGTGTGGGGGGAAGTGAAGAGGTCAGAGTATTTATTTCCCCAGACCCCTCCCCCAGGCCTGGGGTTCAGAGGACTTCATTCCTGTGCAAAAGCCACACCTTCTGCCAAGGAAGCCTCTTTCCCTGCTTAAGGCTCCCTCACCATGACTCACTCCTTCACTTAACTCTGCCTCTCTTTTGTAACTAGTTCATTTATTAAAATCCCTCCAATTATCTTTCTGAGCATGCCATCTGTTTCTTGCTGGGACACTGACTGATACAGTAATTGCTACCAGAAGTGGCCCCGGAAAACACTCTCAAAATGGGATTCTAGGATTGAGTTGCTCATCTATTTGATGAGCACATGGATAAAATCCCTGCCAAGGGGAACTTGAGCGCTGGGGATGTGTGTCATGCACTGGCATCCCAATTCCTCAAATTGTCACCAGTGGTGCCATGGGACGTAGTCCAAGTGGAGGGTACATATATGGGTAGTCCGGTGGCGGAAGACTCCCAGTTGGTGTGGCATATATGGTGACTGCACAGACTATGTAGTGAGTGGGTCAGCCACTTGTGACAGCCCTGGTGAGTGTGCACAGCGGGAAAGGACGGTCCAGGTCAAGTGTACCAAGTTGGAGTGATTACCGGTTCAACTAAGGAGAACATCACGAAGGACTGGGTTTCTGCAGGTAATGATGCAGAAGGTGTGAGGAAGCGGGTTTCTGCTCTGGTTCTGACGCTGTCAGGGGGCAGAGGTAATTCTGTGTTCCGACTTCTGGTCTGGACGGAGAGAAGGCCAGGGGAGGCTAGAGCGCTGCAGGTGATCCCAGAAGCGGACGCGGGGAAGGCACGGGAGGGGGCTGGGAAGCCGTCCTGGCCCTGAGGGCGTGCGTGCGGTCGCACACAACTACGGCGGCCGCAGCCTCGCCGCGCCCGGTGGTAGCGAGTGGCCGGTGCACCGGCCCTCGCGCGACAGCGGGCACCGCGACTGGATCTCCGAGACCGGCCGCGCCCCAGCAGCTCCCTCGCCCCCGTTGCGCCAACACATCTGCGTGTAAGGGCTCCCCCGCCCCGAGAATTTGGGGCAGCTGCAGGGCTACCCGGTCGCTTTGCCTCCGCTCCGCTCGGAGGCTCCGAGGTGTAGAATCCTGAAGTCACCCGCCCCAGCCCCTGGCTGCCCCTCCGCTCCACTGCAGCAGAGCCGCGCGCCCTGCGAGGCCTCCGCCAGCCACGTGATCGGCGCGACCGGCCGGCGTGCATGCGCACACGGCCAACTCGGGAGCCATTGGCGGGGCTGCGGCCCGGAGAGATCAGCTACGCAGGCGCCTGCCGGGAGCGCGCGTGCGTGCGTGCGTGCGTGCGGCGCCGGAAGGGGTGGGGCGGACTCGGCGCCTGCGCAGTGGGCGGTGCGGGGGCGGGGCCGGCCGTCAGCTGACCGAGGCGGCGGCGGCGGCGGCCTTGCGGGGACAGCAGTCGGCGTCGCAGACTCCGGCGCCGAGGGTTGCGGGCGCGTCCGCTCCCGGTGGGCGAGGCGGAGGCCGCGTAGCACCATGGCGACCACCGTCAGCACGCAGCGCGGGCCGGTGAGGGTCCGGGCGGGGGACGGGGAGCGGGGAGCGGCAGTCTCCGGAGCCTCTGGGAGGGCCCGACGACGGGCTCCGGGCGGGGCGGCAGCGCGGCGGGGCCGGCCCGGAACGGGGGAGGCCCCGCACCCCGGGCGGAGCAGGCCCCCCGCCCCGCACTCTCGGTGGGTTCCCTGGACGGGGGAGGCCGTCTGCACCCGGCTGGGTCCCCCTGACAGAGAAGGCCCCCCGCACCCCGGTGGGTGCCACCCGCACCCCGGGTAGAGGAGGTCCCTCGCACCCCGGATGGTCCTCACATGAAGGAGGCTCCTCCAGACTGTCTATAGAGGAGGACCCTGAACCCCAGATGGTCCCTGTGCTTCTCCCAGGCAGTGAGGTTCACAAGCCGCTTCCCGGGTCAGAGGCCACTTCTGGAACCCTGTGGTTGTTTATTTTTTCTTTGTTTTGCAAATGAGAGGGTGGGAACCGAGGACCTGGGAGGGACCTTCCCAGTTCTCGTTCTGAGGGCTCCTGTCTGGTCCCCAAAGCTCATTGGGCTGTTGCAGGAGAGCAAGTGTAGACTGGCTCAGCATGGCTCCAGGGTGAGGCGGCTTCCCAGCAGCTCATTCAGACTGCATCAGGGACAGGTTGTCACAAACGGGGAGGTTTTTATCAACAGCAGCTCAACACGGACAGTAGAGGACTGTTTTGGCCCTTTTGAGTAGGAAAAAGGTTCCTCTGGTGGGATACCTTCATGTGCTTTCAGTTAAGTCAGCTCCTGCGTGTAGGCTCCCAGGCAGTAGGTCTTCTCGTGGTTCAGAGGGGATGTGGATGAATCCTGTTTGTGCACACTAGAGGACAATCTCAGAACGTTGTTCCTGAGCTTGAAAGGAAAACCAGGTTTTGTTAGAAGCCCGCTTTAGGTCGAGACGCGTATCAGACCTGAGTGTGGAAGCGTCCAGAGCCTGTGAGGGAGTTCTGGGCCCCTCCTCGCAGTGTGTCCATCTTTCCGTCTTCAGTGACTTACCGCGGGCGGGCTCACTGCCAGCAGGTTCCCATTTTATGCAACTGGGTGATCCGAGAAGCAAGGGACCAAATCAGCAGCTTGTCTCTCTTCCCACATCCTCCTCCCAGGAGCAGTGGGCTCCTGGCCTGTCACGTGTCCCCAGCCTCCTGGGAGCTCCTTTCCCTCCTGGGAACTTGTGCGGAACTTCACTGGTGGCACGAGACTGAGTGTAAACACATACAAAGCTGGGCTCGGTGTCCTGTGTGAAGGGAGCAGCCAGGGAAGGTGAGCGCGTCCCGGTACCGAGGGGACATTCAGCGCGGTGACAGCACACAGCGGAAGCCCCGTCACCCCATAGCGAGCGAGTAGGAGTATCAGTGCTCACACGTATGGGGTCTGTGCCCTCCCAGGGTTCCTGGTCTGACTTCCTCGGTGTGCGCTGTCTCCTTTAATGTGTGACACTTGTGTGGCCTGCATCCGCGTGTGGGCGTGCAGCACACGGCTTGTCCACGTGCAGTAACGTTACGTGTGGGCCAGAGCGGCTGGGGGGCTCCAGGGAGGTGTCAGCAGGGGCTGGGGTCTTGAGTGCCAGTGACGCACTCAGCCGTGACGTTGCTCGTGATGTTCGGGGCGGCCAGGTATGCCCGCCGTCAGGTTCTTCCAGCGCAGCACGGGAAACAAACGGGTCATAAGCACGCAGACGAGCCACGCACTCAGAGCTGTGCGTCTTGACTCCAGGTGGCCTGTCGCCGTCGGGGTTGGGGTGGGTAGGGTTCTTGTGGGAGGTGCCACTAAACCCTGACACCTGAGGGAGGAGCTGACGTTGTGGGGCTGGGGCTGGGAAGCAGGCAGGCCCAGAGGGAGAGAGGGTGGGCGCCTGCGGCACTGAGGGCAGCGGGCACGGCCAGGGTGCTTCTGCAGACACAAGGCCCGCGGGCAGCGAATGGGTTTGCTGCTTGGACTTCATCCGGTCGCTACAGTGTAAACCTGCTCTCACAGCTGGTGCCTGGCACGCAGCCCGCCGCTCCCCTCCGGGCTCACCAGCGGGCGGTGGCAGTTGTTAAGGGTCTGGTGGCTCTCCTCTAGCCAGGGCGCACGGACTTGATCGAGCCCCACTCCCTGTGGAGGAACGGGACTAACACGGGTGCCGGGTCGTGAACAGAAGGCAGCTGCCGTCCCAGCTGGTGGTGGCGAAGCGAGCATTTGTCAGTGCTGGGGTGCCGGGTCCCGAACGTTAGCCCTATGCCGGCGGGCCCCATCCCAGCGTGCTGCACCAGCACTCCAGGGGACCCAGAGCCTGGACTCACTGGGGGTACTCTGAAGTCCGACCACCGGGACCACCGCCTCCCGCAGAGTCCCCCCACCTAGGGTAGCCTGCCTGGGGCATGGGGTTCCTGTGTCCTTGCTCAGGGAAGCCTGAGGGGCAGGCGGGGCGGGGCCAGGACAGGGCAGGGTTAGCTCCTCCGGGTTGCCCCTGCTCTGCCTTGTCCCTTCAGTGGGGCTGAGAGGGGTCTTTGGCATTTGTCTGTCCAGGCTGGTTTCTTCCCGTAGCCTCAGCTGAGCGATGCCCCTGACCCGTGCTGTTTGCCCCACTGGTAACAGTGCTGGTATTCCTGTAACGACAACCTTTTTCTTTCCAGGGTTTCTGTCCAGTGCACAGACTCCTGAGAGGCACCTGATGGGCCCCCTGCCTTGTTAGAACTCAGGGGAGTTCACTCGGTGGTGCCATCAGCTCATGGGGATGGGGATCAAGGCTCAGTCAGAGGCAGCATCAACTTTTTTGGGCTCCCTCACAGATGTGTGGGTGGCCCCCACGGAGTTCAGGCTGATGGGGCCCTGGCTGAGCATGACCCCTGGTCATCCTTCTAGAGGGGCTGATCAGTCAGCAGGTTTGGGCTGAGCCCACCGCCCTCCCCGTGAATACCCCCGTCCCTCCTGAGCCAAGATGGTCTGCTAGGTGGTGTTCCAGTGACCTGAGGCCCTGCAGGTCCTCATCAGCCTCATTGACAACGATTGTTTTTGAAAGATTACATGGTAAGAACGTTCTCACTTGCACATAAACGTAAACAAACGAACATGTAATCATATAAGTAAATGCAAAGAAGTCGCAAACGTAGATAGCAGTGTGCAGATACTGATAATTATTGCTGAACCAGTGACTTCATCAGGGATGGCAGAGGGTGGTGTTTGTATTTTGTCCCGTGTTCTGTGGTGATTAACTGGGACTGTGTGTCCTGAAACACAGTTGTACAGCAAAGGCTGGATCAGGCTCCGTTCTTGCTCGGGAACTTCCGGGATTCGCAGGGAAGAGTGGTTTTCTCTTCAGGCTCGTGTTTGGCGTTTCTTTTCTGGGCACCATGGCGAGCCCACGGGCCTCCTGCTCACACTGTCTGCCTTGGCACGCCTTCTTCTGCTCCAGTGGACCCACCTGCCCTGCCAGCCCCTCCCTGCTGGCCCGGGTCCTACGGCTGGTGGGCAGCCCGTTTCTCTCTGCTCTGGCCCGAGGCTGCTGCATCCAGGGTCGGAATTCTGGACCTTTCCGTAGGTCACACCTTGTTGGGGTGCGGTGACCTTACTGGCTGCACAG
This sequence comes from Acinonyx jubatus, assembly GCF_027475565.1. Lineage (NCBI taxonomy): Eukaryota > Metazoa > Chordata > Mammalia > Carnivora > Felidae > Acinonyx > Acinonyx jubatus. Next base: position 946,746 of record NC_069390.1, on the reverse strand, counting down.
AACCTTTCTTATTTTGTCTGATGTTAGCGTGGGAATGTTTGCCTTAGGGTTTTTTGTTTTTTTTTTCCCATTCTTTGACGTGACATCTTTCTGCACATTTATATTTAAGATTGGTTTATCGTCAACAGTATGTAGATTTTTAAAGTCAAACCTAAGAAGTGTCTTTGTTTTTTAAGTGAAACGTGAAGTAATTTTATATAGTTACACACATGTTCTTTTCAGATGTTTTCCTTTGCACGTATGTGTGTCCATTTTTTGTTTTTTTCTCCTTCTTTTGGGTTGATTAAATACAGTTTTTGAAATCCAGTTTTTTCTTCTTTTCTGCCCTCTTCGTGGTTATCGTAGAAGCTTTAACATGCAGACTTACCGGGGTCTGCAGTCAGTTATATTTACCCGCCTCCTGATCAGGACGTTGCCCTGAGGGACGTCTTCCCAACAGGGGTGCAATTTTGTTACATATGCCGTCGCTGTTTCCTCTTCCTGTTCCTCAGACCTCCGGGCCACTTTGTTTTGCTTTGAGAACTTCCGCTGGAGGCTGGCTGTCCCGGGTTTGGTTTTGAAATGCCACCCGCCGCCCCTCTTCTCGCCTGTGCAGGGCTCTGGCCTGACTGTCGTCCAGGTCCACACGCGCCATCCTTCCCCTGGCATCGGCCGCCGCCCCCCGCCCCCTCATTTCCAGGGCCCTCCCCCCATCCCCCCAACCCTGTCCTGGGTCAGCACTGTGGGCCCCGAGGTCTCAGTCCGGTTCGCCGAGCGACACTGAGCTCTGACCGTGGGCCAGTTGTCTGGCGTCTCTGCGCCTGGTCACCCGACTCGGGCGAGGACAGACTGTGGCATGAATGCAGCCTGGCCCGGGCCCAACCCGCAGGAAGCACCTGAACGAGTGAGCTCCTAGGTTCCTGCAACTTCATTTCCGCTTCTCGAGGAACCCTGCACTTCCCCGCGGCCGTCTGTGCCCTTTTGTGGGCACCGTTTACCGTCCCCCACACCTCCCACCGCTCTGCCCCGACGCTGTGGGGGCCGAGGGGCTGCTGGTGCAGGGCTATGGACCCTGGGAGGGCCGCTGCGTGAGCTGAGGGCAGGAGGCCCCCGGAGGCCGCCTGAGCTTTGGGGGACCGTGGGCGGAGGGCGTTCTGAACAGGGGCACGGCAGCGGTGCACTCAGGGTTCAGAGGCTCCCCTGGCTGAGTTCTCAGGCACTCTGGGCACGGTCGTCACCCATGAGCCAGCGACAGCAGCCTCTCCCTGCTCTGAGGCCACTGTCTCTACCTGGACTGTCCTTGCACCAGCTCCTTCTCTTTTCTTTTTTTAAATTGTTTTTAAAGGTTTATTTGTTTATTTTGAGAGAGGGGGAAGGGAAGGGGCAGAGAGAGAGAATTCCAAGCAGGTTCCGCGCTGTCTACCCAGAGCCCGACGCGGGGCTCGAACCTGTGAACCATGAGATTGTGACCTGAGCTGAAATCAAGAGTTGGATGCCCAACCGGCTGAGCCCCCCCAGGCGCCCCTCCCCCTTTTCTGCGTGTCCTCGCTCACTTGGGGACCCTGGCGTCGGGTCCCCAACACCATAGTGGCTGCCTGCCTCCTCCCTCCTCCTAGGTCTCCTTCCTGAACTCCACAGCTGTGTGTCCTGCCGCTCCTTGCCTTCTCCCCAGAAGGTTCCAGACAGTGCCAGGCAGCCCCTGCTTCCCTCACACCTTCCCCTGCATCCCCCCCCCCCCCGCCCCTGTCCCGTATGGAAGTGGTTCCACTCTGCCCAGCACTCAGGCTGGAACATTTGGATGACCTCGCCTCCCCTCTGTCCCCTTAGGAAGCCCTGCCTCTCTGCCTTCAGAGCAGACAGACTCTGCTTCTCTGCCTCTGTGCCACCCACACACCGCCACCCTCATCCAACCGGCCCACCCGCGTCACACTCTGCCAGGCGGGGCTCAGTGAGAGACACGGCAGGCCTGGCTCCTCGCTGCCCAGGCTCCCTCCCTTGGGACGTTGGGGCCAGCGCCTCGGCCCCCTGCAGTGGGGACTCAGACAGCGGCCAGGCTGGGGGTCAGAGCCACCCCCCATGCAGTCACTTGGGGGGACAGGCCACAGGGTGTGATAGGCCGCAGCAGGACAGGCCCCCGGGACCGCGGGGAGGCTCCAGGGCCCCTGGCCCACCAGACACCATCCCGAGGTTGGGGGTCCTTGTCCCGTGAGCGCCTGACTTCGCCGCCAGGCCCTTGGCACCCCTGCGGTTCTTGGCCACATGGGCTTCTGTTTCTGTGCGGTCACATTCCTCCATCCCCTTTGGCCTCAGTTCCAGTTGTGAGTGATGTGGAATGAGAGCCGTGGGATGAGCCAGGGACCACGGAGGCCTTTGTGTGGGGTCCCCTCTGGGTCATGGTGTGGGGTCCAGAGGCCTGAGTGCGTCCTCACGGTGGATGCCAGCCCCCGGAGGGTGCGGAAGGAACCCAAGGCCTCAGCGTGGCTGACGGCCCGCACGTCGCCACGGTTTTGTTGGGCGTCGTGTTGCCCTGGACTCGGTGGGGGACGCAGGCGCTGTGCCTCGTGGCAGCTGCTCTCATGTTAGTTTTCGTGCCACAGGATCTCTCTGTCCTGCCACCGAGCCGAGGCGCCAAAAAGAACATCCAGCAGTGGATTAGGAAGTACTTTCTCACATCACGTGAAAGTTAAAAGTTCATTAAAAATTTTCCAGATGTTTTGGGGCGCCTGGGTGGCTCAGTCGGTTAAGCGGCCGACTTCGGCTCAGGTCACGATATCGCGGTCTGTGAGTTCGAGCCCCGCGTCGGGCTCTGTGCTGACAGCTCAGAGCCTGGAGCCTCTTTCGGATTCTGTGTCTCCCTCTCTCTCTGCTCCTCCCCTGTTCATGCTCTGTCTCTCTCTGTCTCAAAAATAAATAAACGTTAAAAAAAAAAAAAATTTCCAGATGTTTTACCTTCACTGGAAAAGTAACAGTTGAATGAATTTTTAAATTCTTGGGTATGTCGGTACTACATTTGCATGAATAGCTAACGAGTATGCGTAATTTGACGTGAGTAAATAAGTTACATTACAGGTTGCTCAGCAAAAACGGATACCAAGTGAAGTGTCAATGGCTTTTTAGTTTTTAACCTAACTTTTAACGTAAAAACTTGAGTCGTTCTTAGCCCCACATTAACTGAAGAGTCCTGTTTGTACGTAGAGCACGAGTGGGCGCACGGGACAGGAGCCCTAGACGGTGTGTCTGCAGCCCTAGACTTGACGAAGGGCAGCAGGCAGAAGTGGTTCTGCAGTGCTCCTTGAGAGACCGCCTGCCCCAGGCCTGGGTCGGGACTCCATGTGTTCAGCCTGTAAATGTGAGCCAGGTTACGTTTTCAGATGTGATCTGTTATTTACGTTGTAGCAGGAGTGATCGTTCTCTCTTCCCTCCAGGCTGGGAGCCAGGATAAAGCATGTGTTTTTACGTGACCCTTCCTCCATCACAATGTGGCAAAAATCGGTCCTGAAAATTTAATACGTGTCAGTAATACAGGTGTTACCGTGGCCTTTGCAGACTGTCACTGGGGCAGGAGGGTTCATGTCGGCGCCTGGACGTGCGTGGGACACCTGACGCGTCACCATTTTGTCATGAGCAGGGACTGGTTAAGGTGGTGGAACCTGCTCGCTCGGACGAACTTGGGCTGCAACAGCGGGCAGGCCTGTCTGGTAGCTCCTGGGCAGCAGGTGCATAACCAAGATTTTGTAAGATTTTTACTTTGTAGGAAGTGAAGCACGGTGTCCTTCCTCTTTCTTCCTTGTTAAGTTAAATTGGAATTTTTTCTAATAAACCTGAAATTTTAGAGTTATGGATCAGTTGCAGACGGTGCAGAGAGCTGTAGTGTGCTCTCATAGACGGTATATCTGCACCTCGTGTCACCAAGGTCCACTGGTCACAGCCAGAGACCTGGCTTTGGCTTTGGTACGTGACTGCCACTGCAGGTTTGATTTGGACACCCCACGTTTCTCCCCCCGTCCCTCCTGGGCTCAGGTTCCGGCTAGGGCCCCGTGTGGCATCCAGCTGCCATAGGTCCTCCGTGGCCTGCGCTGCAGGGCCATCTCAGACTTTGCTTGTTCTGGGGACTGTGACAGCCTAAGGCCTGCCGCTCGGGGATTCTGTAATGCGTCCCTCGGGTGGGAGAAGACCACGGGACACGATGTCCTCCGGGCTTCTCAGGAACCTGGTGTCCCCCAGCCTGTCAGTGCTCATGGGGTCCACTTCTCTCCCTTCCCGTGTTTTGTTTGTGCTATTAATTCATGTGATAAAAATCCTTGTCTCACATTTATAGTTTTATCGTTAAAACCTTGTTGGAAAAGAATACTATGTCTTTGGCCTTGGATACAATTTTATCCTCCCCCACCCCCAATTAAAAAGCAGAGTGTTCTCCTTAAGCCCAGATGAGTTCTGGAAGTCCTGTACTGATGATGGGATGAAGGAGATAGACATACGATCCCCATGCCTGAGCAGCACGCTGTCACCACCATCCCTGCGAATGCGTGTGTGGTCCCCAGCCCACCCTGCTGGGTCCTCTGAGCTGCGGTATGTGGCATGGGGTGAGCAGTTACTCTCAGACCAAACGAGAATGTGGTCTGCGTGCCAGCCGTGGGTGCAGGCACCGGCCACAGACCCTGCGGGCGGAGGCTGCGAGGCCCATGGACGGTCGGCAAGGCAGCATCCGGCCCGGTGTCAGCTGGGTAGAGCTCCGGCTGGGGACGTGGCTCCCGTCTGCCCACAGCAACTGGCAACTGACATCGGTCTCACAGCCGTGAAGCCGGCCACAGCATCTCGGCCCTCCGGGAGGGCGTGCGCCCTTCTTTGCGAGGCGAGCCCTGGGCCCTCCTGGTGAGCCGGGAGGCCCCCTGGGAGGCAGCGCTCTCCTCACCTGGCAACGCTGGGCCTCCCGGGCGCTGCTGCCTTCCCTTCGGTCTGTAATGAGTACTCAGGGCCCCTCCAGGCTGCCCGGTCCAGACACAGAGAATGAGAACGAATGAGATGCTGCCCCCGCCAGGCGCCGAGATCACTCCTGCACGTCCCAGCGTGGGAGGGCCTGGCGTGGGGTGCAGCCAGGAGAGGTGTGCTCTTGCTTGGCAGAGAAAAGCTGCTGGGGCACCCAGCTGACTGCTGCCAAGGGGGAAGTGGCCGGGGGGAGTCCCTGGGCCCGGGGTCCTGAGTTGGTTTCCATTGGTTTCCGGGCCTGGTTTGGGTGGTCTCCAGGCCTGAGATGGGGACACCGACAGGAACCTAGACCTTTCTGGGGACTTTTGAAATGAAACAGCAAAAGGCACTTGGGGAGAAATGCTTCCCCAGTGGTGCTTGTGAGCTCAGCGAGTGTGGAGCTTTCTGGAATTCTGCTGGATGCCTGGTCCATCCGGAAGTCCAGAACTCCAGCAATTGAGGCCTTAGGGTATCCAGCACCCGGACGGCTGCAGTGGTCCCTCGTGGCTGGCGTCAGTAAATGCCGTCTGCCGTAACTCACTGACACGCGGGGGTTTCCCTTGGCATTTCTTGAAAATAATGCTGCTTGGAGGTTCTTGTCCAGAGTCCTGTGTGGTGTCCCCGTGGGGCGGCTACGAAGGACCCCGGACCACCACAGGCAGCACCGGCCCTGTGCCGCAGCTCGTGTCCCGTTTCGAGGACAGGCCCTGCTCCCTTCTGAGGGGGTCTGTGGCCCCAGGGGCTGTGCCACTAGTTCATCTGGGCATTCCAGACCCTGAACCCAGGGAGACGGTGGTGTGAGGCTGCTCGGGGTGGTGAACACCCAGTGGGTCCTTGCTCTGCTGGCCCCGGGACACAGCCGCCCCCTCTGCTCGTGTGTGCCGGGAGAGCCTCGTCCAGGGCCAGCACCGCCATATGTCGCGACCGACTCCCGCTTCAGCCGCTGCCCCTTCACGGACAACTGGCTTCTGGGAACCTTCTGGCTACCGTGCAGCCCCCCTCCCGGCACGTCCCCGCCCCATCTGGGAGCCGGGCCCTTCTCGGGAGGCCAGGCCACCTCTTGGACATAGGGTTCACCAAGAGGCAGAGGGGTGAGGTCTCTGGGGCTCTTGTTTGTCTCTTCCTTCTGTCTTCTGGGGCGGTGCTGAGCTTGAACTGTTGCAGGCGAGGGTTTTCCTTGTGACGAGAAACCCAGCTTCCAATTTCGTCTCGCTCCGTGTTTGAACGAGCACGTTGCGGCCCAAGGGCCCAGCTCGCCCTGGTGGCAGCAGGCAAACCAGATCACAGACACGCAGGCAGAGGGTGTGTGACACCTGGACGTGGCCTGAGACTGTCCAGGGAGCCGGTGTGAGCAGGAGAGTCCGTGGTTAGTGGCCAGAGCAGGTGGCGAGCCCCCAGGGAGGCCGGCGTGCGACCCCTTTGTCCCGAGTGACAGGGCTCCTGGCCAGAGAGCAGCCGCCGTGGGCGCGGGCAGCGCGGTGGTTCGGGGCGCTTGGGCTGCAGACCCTCCACCCATGGACCCCTCACTGCGTAGATGAAGAGGCTGAGCTCCCACCCCGCTAACGCGCGTGCGCTCTCTCCGAAGGTGTACGTTGGCGAGCTCCCGCAGGACTTCCTCCGCATCACACCCACGGCCGCGCAGCAGCAGGTGCAGCTGGACGCGCAGGCAGCCCGGCAGCTGCAGTACGGAGGCGCGGTGGGTGCCGTGGGCCGCCTCAGCGTCACCGTGGTGCAGGTGGGTGTCCCGCGTGGGGAGCGCCGGCCCCGGCCGCCGTGCCACACTCTCTGCATGGACGCATGCTTTGCTGAGGCGTGCTCCTGAAACATAGCTGGTGAAGCGATAGACGTGAAAAGTAGCGACAATTGCCAGGTTCTACCAGAAGGAGCAGGAATAGTCAGTAACAGCTTCACGGGCTCGTGCTCCGGGCCGGGCACGGGCACGGGCTCGGGCTCCTGTGTGTGGACGGCCTCGCGGCTGCTGGGAAGGTGAGGGCGTGAGGGTGGGCTGGCAGCCCCTCCAGGCCGGCCCTGGCTGCTGAACAGATCCCAAGGAAAGCCAAATGCGCTGTCAGGATCTAAAGTGGTTTTGGTCAGCACGACTTCCTGTAAAACCGCGAAGCAAGGGAAGTCACTGCACGCAGTTTTGAGGAGACGCACACATACAGCAGACAGAGCCATGGTCGGGCCTCGCGAGTTCCGTGGGTTTTATGGTGACCACGCGTCCCAGATACTATCTCTGGCCACGCCCCCAGGGCCGATGGGGTCACCTCAGGTACACACGAGCCGCCAGTCCGCACCCTCCACACGGTCCTCCCAGACCCTCGTGGCTTGGGCTCCCACTTTACCCGCTGGGCCTCGCGGCGTGGCCCGTGGCTTCCCGCTACCTGTGTGGTCACCCTTCCTCCCCTGGTCTTCGCCCAGCCCCCGCCGCCTGGGCTGTTCCCTCATGTGCCCTTGTGGGGCTCTATGTGGAGGCATTACGGTCCAGTCGGACCCACTTGGAATGAGCGTTTGCTGACTGACCGCCTGGGCCCCCGGAGCCTTCCGCCTTCATCCGCGTCCACGCTTTCTCCTCCCTGCAAACGCAGCCTGTCTGGTCGAAGGCTGGGCTCCTCGGGGTTCACGACCCGCAGCAGTGGACAGAGGACAGAAAGTGAAGCCGGGCCGTGGCTCCAGGGTGGCTCTTGGCTCTGATCAGCCTCTTCAGAGGGGACGTCGGAGGAGCTGCCCTGTGTGGCCCAGCGGCTCCCTTCACTTGACCAGTGGCCTGCTGCACCCGTTGCCCACGGGCACGATTGCAGCCACCTCCTGCTCCCGGGAAAATGCCGGAAGTGAGGAGTTGGGGGGTGGAACGCTGAGGTGGATGTGCAGCTCTCGCTCGGGTGGCGGCTGCTTGTTTAGTAACGTTGGTCGTGTTTCAGGCCAAGCTGGCCAAGAATTACGGCATGACCCGCATGGACCCGTACTGCCGACTGCGCCTGGGCTATGCAGTGTACGAGACGCCCACCGCCCACAATGGCGCCAAGAACCCTCGCTGGAATAAAGTCATCCAGTGCACGGTGCCCCCCGGTGTGGACTCCTTCTACCTGGAGATCTTTGACGAGGTGAGAGGTTCTGCCGCCTTCACGGGCCCGGCAGGTGCAGGCCGCGCACGGCGATGCCAGAGCCACGGGTGCCCTGCCTTCCCGCCACTGAGGCTGCCCAGGAACTGCAGGTGTGCCCCAACACAGGGCACGTCATGGCTTTGTGACGGTGTCCCGGGTGTCCTCGGAGGCGGGGGAGAGTATACGTCCCATGCAGCTACATTCAGAAGCAGCATCACCAGGGACAGGGACACCAGGCACTCTGTGGAGACGGTGTTGACGCGTCTCCCCTTCCCCAAGTGCCAGACTTGTCCCCAAACCCGAGGCTCGTGGAGGCCGGCCTTCATGACCAGGTGGGATGTAAAGTGTGTCAGACCCCATGCTGGGTGGGAGTGGGGTTCTTGGGCAAGTTGCCAGCCCCCCGGGTGTTCCTGAGGGGGATCAGATGCAGTGGGGGTCTTCCTGAGCCCGGTCCTCTGGGCCCCTGTGTGGGACAGCCCAGCCTTCCACGGCCCGGCCCGGGAGCTCCGGGGGCTCTGGTCGGCAGGATGAGAGGTCATAGGGAGTTGGGCAGCAGCAGGGCTGAGAGGTGGACCCCTCCCCCCGCCAGTGTGGTGCCCTCGGCTCTTTTTCCTTCCAGGTTCCTTCCTCCTACCCCATCTCTCCCTTTGCTTAGCAACAGGAGGGGAAGAACAGAGGGCATGGTTAGCAGGGAGAGTGCCTCCTTTCCCCCGTCCATGCCCGCTGGGCTTTGGACTTGCAAGGGATCCAGGGAGGGCGGGCAGAGACGAGACCACGCATCTCCAGACACTGACCACGGCTCTCCTGACCTTACAGGAATGAGGGCGGGGCCCCGTGGGGTCCTCTCTTCCCCTGGTGGGGACCTGTACAAGGCAGAGACAGGGGCAGCCGCCCCCCCCCCCCCCCAAGGCTGTGCCCTCACTGCCTGGACCAGGGCTGAAGTATGCACAGTGCCAGGGGCCAGATACTGGGGTGGTGGGGAGAGGAACAACTCTTTGGAGGAGGCAGGCCCAGGGACGGGGCTTCAGGGTGAGGCTGTGGGTGGGGCCTCGGGTAGGAGGTGGCACTGTGGGGCGGGACCGCTGGGTGAGGGCGGGGCCTCAGGGCAGTGGTGGCCCCTGTGTCTCCCCGTGTCTCCCTCAGCGGGCCTTCTCCATGGACGACCGCATCGCCTGGACACACGTCACCATTCCCGAGTCCCTGAAGCAGGGCAAGGTGGAGGACGAGTGGTACAGCCTGAGTGGCCGGCAGGGTGACGACAAGGAGGGCATGATCAACCTGGTCATGTCCTACACGGTGAGGGCGTGGGCCGTGTGGGCAGGCTGAGTGGCAGCTAAGCTCAGTGGAGCTGTTTGTCCCCGAGGGACGGGACCTTGGCCAGCAGGTATCGGGTGTTTTGGCGGGAGGAGCAGCGTTGCGCGGTGGCCTGTGGCCGGGGGGCAGACTCGCTCCGTGGCAGAGAGGGGTCTCAGGGCCACACGGCGTTTAAGGGGGAAGCTGCCGGCCCTCGGGTCCCCTGGCTTGTGTGGCTCCATCGTCAACCCGCTGCTCTTGGGGTGGGAAGCAGGGGCGGAGGGGTCTGGGAGCCTGGGCTCTTGCCACTGCCTTTGTCCCCCCAAGGGAGTGGTGGTGTCCTTGTTTTCACTCGGCCTCAAGGAAGTCCGCTGCAGGTGTGGCGGCACGGGGGTGGTCGGGCTGTGAGGGTGGTCTCCCAGTCCGGCAGAGTTTCGTCCCCGCTGCTCATCCCTGGGCTGTTTGAAAGCGAATCCCAACACCGATGTGATTTTACTCAAACGTCTCGTTACGCGACTTTAACAGAGTTTTCACGTAAACACAGAATCGTGACCGCGATAGCTGAGCGGTTAAGATTTTAGAGGCAGTCAGGAAATGTTACAGGTGCTGACGCAGAGAGTACTGACTTGCTTCCCGGAACCGTGTTCCCTTCCGATCGCATCTCCATCGGAGGCTCTAAACAACCCCTGTAGCCGAACCACTCGCCCCGACCTTCCGCCAGGGCAGTGTTGGGACATCCACGTGGGCAGGGCCACACGGGAGGTTTCAGTGTGTGCTGTGTTCTTCTGTGACCCCGTGATCGTCCTTGGTGTGTTCTAGGCGCTGCCGGCTGCCGTGATGATGCCGCCTCAGCCTGTGGTCCTGATGCCCACCGTGTACCAGCAAGGTGTCGGCTACGTGCCCATCACAGGTGCGTGCCACTTCTCCCGCCCTGGGCTCTCGTAGTGCAGCGTGGAGGCTGAGCCCTGTCTGCATGTGACTCGCGGGGCCCTTCCAAACACGAGAGTCTGGTCTTACATTTGAATCTTTTATGCGTCTGTGGAATATAGGATTTTTTTCCCTTGATCATTGGCAAGTTGAAGTTGACAAGGTATGGAAACGTAATTTCTAAACACGTTAGCGTATGCGTTATCGGCACGAAAGATCACGCTCTGTGGGGCAGAGCGAACCGTATGCCCTGATGTTCCCGTTGTGTCGTGTTCATTCGCTTCTATAAAAGTAGCAATTTGTGGCTGTACGGCAAAATCCAATTGGATTGTAGCTTTCACGCCTTTGAATTTTCAAACTTTAATGTCAGCTGTTGGCTGACTCCCGCTCCTGGCTGCAACGGTGACTGGACTTCACCAGCCCCTGCGGTAGATGGCCGTAAAAGTAGGCAGAACGGAAGAGGCGGCAGCAGGTGGGCAGGCGGGACGGCGATCCCTCCCTGAGAGAAGGGAGGCGGGGCAGCCCCGGGTCACGGTGGCCTCTACCTGAGATGGCACGGTGCAGGGAGTTGGGTCAGAGCACAGTGCCGTGGGGAGCCCTGCTTTGCGTTGAGGTCAGTGTGAGGACCTCTGTCCTTGGGTCTCAGTGGCGCCCTTCCCTGTGGTGGTTAAAGGGTCTGTGTGAGCTTATGGTTTAACTGCCCCTCGTTGGGGGTTGGAGGACGAACAGGCACCTTGTGGGGCTCACCGAAGGCATGAGCGCCCGGGGCGGCCGTAACAGAGTCCCACAGACAGCGATAGCCTAAGGCAGCAGGAATCTCTTTTCGCCCTTCTGGAGGCCAAAGCACAAAGTCGAGGCATGGGCGGGCCGTGCTCCCGGGAGTCGGCAGCAGAGGTGCTGGGGTGGGACCCTCGTGGTCCCCTCTAGCTTCCGGGGCTCAGGCGGCCTGGGCTGCGGCTGCCTCGCTGCCTCTGCCTCCATGGTCACGGGGCCCCTCCTGGGGTCTGTGCCTGTACCTCTTTTCTCCGGGCGCTGCTCCCGACGGCCATCTTGTTCACGTGTGCCCGGGTGGGGACCTCACACGTGTTTCTGGGGGACGTGCGGGGACCCACACGGCCAGCAGCACCAGGATACATTCGGTTAACGGAAAGTCTGCCTTCTCAGGAGACCAGATGTGTCGCTGGCCTTTTTCTGGTTTCTTAGCTCATTGTATAAATGAGAACTTTGTGCTCAAGTTTGCCCTAAAATGTTTATTTTGGGAAAGGCCAGACTTCTGTGTAATTGGAGACTTTGAACTTCTCTTTTGACGTGCATCGATAAGCTTTGGGACATGGAGTTGCAGGAAGTTACCAAGGAGAGGAAGTCGTTTCTGCCTGGACGTCTCGGACCGAGGCACCACCGGCCCCAGTCGCATTTCCCGCAAACAAGGACTTGCACCCGCTGCCCCTGTTTGCGTGAAGCTTGTGCTGCAGCGTCTCCTTTGCTGCGAACACAGACTTCCCTGACCTCATCAGGAGGGTGTGCATGTGCGTGACGAGTGAAGTGTGGTGTGCGAGTGTGTGCGTGTGCAAGTGTGACCTGCGGTGTTCGTGTGCATGGGTGTGCGCGTACGTGATGCGTGTGTCTGTGGACCCTGCTTCCGGAGGGTAGGCAGAACCTTTGAGCTGTGGCCCCCACGGGAGGGGGCTAATTATACGTGCTACTCCCCCTCCCCCCGGCAGGCAGAGACCCATGAGCTGCAGGGGTGGGGTGGGGGTCCCATGGGGGAGCTGATCCTGGGAGCGCTAAGAAAGAGCCTTTCAGAAGTTCTTTCTGCTTCCGGGTTTTTCTGAGCCAAAGTAGTACCTGGGAGGCACGGTGGCCGTGGAGCCAGGGCGTGAAGGACGCCAGTTCCTAAGAGATGGCGAAAGGTGCCCCCTGGTCTGGAAAATCCTCCGCCGCTGTTCTGCCCGTGTTTCCATCCATCCTGTAGACAGTGGACTGGAGAGCTGGGTCCGCGGTTCCTCCCGGCTTGGCGTGTGATAAGAAATGCTCGCGGGTGCGTGCCTGGCTCTCGGGTTTCGCTAGCGTGCTCGTGGGCGACACAGGGACCCGCCTGGTGCACGGCCCGCGCCGTGGTCACCAGTGGGCCGTCCACCCCCTGTGCCGGCCGTTCCCTGGCAGAATTGCTTTGTGGCCTTCAGGTCCCGCAGGCGGGCCCCTGTGGTATGATCCGGGACTTTAAGAGACCGCAGCTCGAGCGGCGCATGCCGGCTCTGGGATAGCGAGCACCTGCTGGGGAGGAAGGCCGCGGGCGGTGGAGTCGTGCGTGGGGCCGTGGGCCGGAGCTCAGTGTGGGCGTCGGTACCATCGTGGGTGCCCCTCAACCGCATCTCACTTGCAGGTGTGCCCGCCGTGTGCGGCCCTGGCGTGGTGCCCGTGGCCCTGCCCCCGGCGGCCGTGAGCACCCAGCCCCGCTGCAGCGAGGAGGATCTGAAGGCCATCCAGGACATGTTCCCCAACATGGACCGGGAGGTGATCCGCTCCGTGCTGGAAGCCCAGAGAGGGGACAGGGACGCGGCCATCAACTCCCTGCTCCAGATGGGCGAAGAGTCCTAGGGCCCTGGCCGCCACGCTGCCTCTGCCCCTCTCGACCTGCCGGCCCCGCCCCCCTCCCCGTTCCTGTGAAGGAGCCCCGTGTAGCCTTTTCTCAGCCATCTGTAGCCCCAGTCCTCACCCTCGTTTGGGATGCATGCGGGTCGTTGGTCCCCAGCCACTGAGTGCCACCACCGCTTGGGTGCGGGTGTGGGCGGGCCTGTCCCTCCTCGCTTTGTCGGGAGAAGAGTGGGCACGTGGGCCGTGTCCTATCCACACGCTCTCCCCCCTGCCGCTTAGGGATGTGTGTCTTCAAGTGCCGTGTGCTTCTGCTCCGCACGCTGTCCCGAGAGCGCTCCGTGCGAGCAGCCTGACTCTGCCGGCGCTTTAGAAAGCGTCCCCTGCCCTCCTGGTTTGACGATGGCATGCGGTTACTTTACTCAGTCGGGGTAGACCTCACATTTCAGGCACATAGAACATTGACAGCCGATTGGGATGGTTTTTATGAGTCAAGCTTCAAATTCACGTCCGTCCCTTATTCCTTGTCTGTGTTCCACGGCCGCTCACCAGCGCCCTGGGCAGGCTGACCTCTGTGTTGCCGGCCAGCAGCAGGTTCAGCGCTGATGTCCGTCCACCCGCCTGTCCCCACCCGTGGGCTCTGAAGCAGGGCTGCCCTGGGGACCCCGTTAAGCGTTTTCCTGCTGTGTCTCACGCCGACTTTGTGGGCTGTTTTTCCGAGGGACTGCCCCTCCGCTCCCTGACCAGCTCTTGGAAGAGAACGTAAAACCAAGGGTGAAAAGTAGAAGGGGCAGTACTTTGTATTTGTTTATTAAAGGGTATCAGGAACCGTTGGCTTACAACTGACGTTGATTTAAGTAAACGTGTACCAGTCCTGCGGGTTCAGTTTGGACAAAAAAAATAGCAAACCGATGAATGTTTAAGGCTTCCTAAGAGGCAAGGGGTGCAAGTGTGGCGCTGTGGACCACGTGGCGGCCGAGGCTCCCGTTGTGACCACAGGATGGGACAGGGTGGGGGACACCTTGTGGAAATCTGCAACGTGGGAGGGGTCTCAGGCACTGCTTAGCCCAGGCGCGTGCACGCACACTTGCCTCCAGACGGTCTTGTTGCCGTGGGCCCCGCAACCCCCAACGGTGTGGCCCTGCGAAGGCTCAGCCTGAGGACCGGACTCCGTCCAGCCTTCGCTGCACGCGGGGCCTCCTGTCAGTTGGAGGATGCTGCCGCCAGCGGCGAGTGCGTGGTGGCCCGGGGTTGGCACACAGAAGCCTGAAGGAGCGTGTCCGGCTGGCGTGGCGGCCTCACCAGGCGAGGGTTCTCCATGAAGATTTGCCTCCACTGAGTCCCGACCACCGGCTAGGACGTGGGAGCCCTGCCTTCTCGCGAAGCAGGAGTTCCCACATCAGACGGTTTGGACCCGTGTCCTCGCGCAGATTCCTCCCCAAACGGGCGAAAGCGTTGGGCAGGCCCGCGGCTCTCACTTGGGGGTGACCTTCACGGACACGCATCCGGGACCCCAGGTCCCCCCGGGCCCCAGTGCCGCCTTCTGCCTTAAAGCTGTGGGGGTGTTTGTGCGTGTCAGGGACGTGCTCCCCTCGGGGACAGGCACCAGGCTAGCTCACAGGGCCTGGGCTGGCAGGAGAGGGACCCTGAACCTGTCGCTTCTGCTCCCCTTTTCTTGCCAACACCGTGTTTGTGGCGTCCCAGAGAGCCTGCACCCGGCCGGCCATGGCTGCCTGTGCTAGGCTGTCCTTTCCTCCTGCGTGCCCCGCTGTCCTGCGTGTGGGCTCGTGCCTGTGGCGGCCCGCTCCTCCTGGGGGACGGCACGGTTCCTCTGAAGCGGCCGCGGCGTGGCCACCATGGACTCCCACGAGCCAGGGCGGCTACCGGGGCCCCGGGGCCTCCGCCCTCCGCGAGCTGGTCGGTGGCGTTTCCTCTGGTGGCAGCCCCGGTGCCGTCAGGGCGGTGAGGACGCGGTGTCTGTGCACGTGGGTTCTTCCCGCGGCTCCTTCGGCGAACAGACCCCCTCCGGCGGCACGTGTGCGGCGTGCTGGCGGGAACGATCCTCAGAGCTTTCTCGAGTGTCTGTTGGGGTGCAGAGTCCAGATCTATCTTTGTAAAATATATTTTTGCTTATCAGCCTTCTAATTTAATAAATGATATCTATAAAAATAGAGAATTAAACTCCTCCGATGAAACTTGACCGTCTTGGTTCCCGAGTGGTTTTTCACTTTGCTTGGAGCACACTGGCTACTAAATCACTTGCAGGATGTACGACTAGAGGGAAAAGCTGCTGGCTCGGTTCAGAACGTTACCCTGAAAGGGCAGGAGGTTTGCGGTTTGGATTCCAGGGACGGGGAGGGGGCCCCGGTGCCGCTGGTGGGACTTGTCCTGCGTTTGTGCCTGGAGTCACGACCTCACCTCCGGGGACTCGGGCTCCGAGTGGGTCTCCAGAGGGCGCCCGCGTGCCCGAGGGGCTGCGGCAGCAGGCCGGCCTTCACGGCCCGGCCCGCAAGGAAGGTGGCCCTGTGCCCCCACCCTGTCCCCAAGGTGGGGTCCCGCAGGGTGTGCTGCTCCACGGGGCTCGCTGCCGCTGGCTCTGTGTCCCCATAAATGCCTTCTGCCCACAGCGGCTGAGGACGTCGTGTGCTCATGCCGACGGCACGTGAGGAAGCCAGGAGCACGCCTCGTTCGGACCCTGGACGCAGCACCCAGAGTGCCAGCGAGGCCGAGCTCACTGCAGGGCTGAGCTAGAAGAAGACGTCCCCGAGCGTCTGTGGGGGCTGCATGGAGCGTTGGGGGGGGCGGGGGGTGTCCGTCTGTCTGCTCCCTAACGTTCCCCAGACGTGCACCACGAGGCAGGCACTCCATCGTGCTGGCAGGTGCTGTGGTCCTAGGCACCCAGGATGAGCCTTCTCAAGGCCACGGGCCTGGCTCCCGATGGAGGGGCTGCTGTCCAGCTGGTGCGAGAGGGAGCTGGAAGGGAAGGCAGCCGAAGGAGGCAAGCCGGAGACTGCTGGAAGCCCGCAGCCCTGGGAGCTCCCGAGGAGAGATCATGCTGCGTGCCGGGAGCAGAAGCACGTTCTTCCTGGAAGGACACCGTGTGGGCCCGGCCTCCAGGGACCGAGCGGGCACACAGCCCCAGGACGTCTGTGTGCACGGGAGCGGCCGTGAAGCACGGCTTGGGAGCATGAGACCTTCAGACCTGCCCCGAACACCAGCGGGGACTTAAAATGGGAAAACAGGACAAAACGCAGAGTGGGAGCAGAGGACGAGAGGCTGAGAGACCGGAAAGAAGTCTGCAACCGCCGGAAGTGAGGACACAGCCACTGGACGTGGCAGCTGAACGGGCAGACTGCTGGCGGGTTGGACGCTGCCCAGGAGACCGTGGAGCGGTTCAAGAGCCACATGCGCCCCATGGAGCGTGGCACCCAGTGCCCATGACTGTGTGACACAGATCTGGGGCTCGGGGCTCCCCCTTAACCGCAGGAGCTGTTACTCAACATCAGGGGGATCACTGGTGGGGTCTGCTGGTGTCGCAGCCGTGCACTCAGCCGAGACATGACGGCGGGTGGGTCTGTGGCCCCGTAGACGCGGATGGTAACAGGGCCCTGGTGGCCCATCTGATCCCGGGGTGCCCCTGGGAAGGGCTGGGGTCACTGTCCTGTCTGCTTGGCACAGTGTTGTAGGGCCGTCCGTGGGGAGCACAGCCTCTCCTCCAGCCGACAGCGCTGGACGCGGGGAGGGTCCCGGCCACCCGTCGAGAAGGCGGGCGGCCCTCTGCTCTTCCGTGTGAGCACACGTCCTCCCCAGCGGCCCCTCCAGCTTGCCCCCGGAGCCCCGATGTCCGAAGCCTGTCCTTGCAGATGGCCGCCCCCCAGGGCCCCGCGCCCTGCCCCCTGCCGTCTGGGCGTCTGCTATTCCGACGTGCTTGGGGCCGGTGTCTGAGGCCGTGCCGCCCCGGGGGCACAGGCTGAGCCCTGGGGTCCCCTCCTCGGCACCCTCAAGGGCGGTTCTGGGCTGGTCGAGCTGCCAGGAGCCAGCCTGGCAGCACGTGGTCCCGAGCTGTCCCAGAGGCAGCCTGGGCTCTGGCCCCCGAGCCCGTGATCCCCTGAGCCGCGCTGCCACTGAGAGCACCACCTCGTAACCTTCACGCCCCGGTTGTCGTTTGCTGTCGCGGCTGCTCATCGTCAGGGTGGGGGAGGCTGCTGGCCCGTGTGGCGCCGTCTGCCACCGCTCCTCTGTGCACTGGCTCCGTGGTTTTCCGAATGCACGATCGTCTCGTCTGCAAGTGGAGGTGGTGTCTCCGTCTGCGCGTCCGGCCGGCTGCTGTAAGAGGACGCCGCAGATGGGACGTAACGGGGGACACTGCTTTCTCACCGCTCTGGAGGCTGGACGCCCACGATTTGGTGTCTGGAGAGGGCCATCCTCACGTCACAGAAGGGGGGAAGTGGCCCACTGGGACCCCTTTACCAGGCGCCAATCCTGTCTTGGGGGCTGCGCGTCACGACCTCGTGACCTGCCAAAGGCCGCACGTCCGGACGCCATCACACCGGGGGTCAGGCTTCCACATAGGACCTTGGGGGGCTCGTTCAGTCGGCAGCAGATGGCTTGTCTGCCCTCCCAGTGCCCACGGCCCTCGCACCTCCACACAAGCGAGAGAGATGTCTGAGAGCAGACCCTGGCCACCCCTGGCAGGTGCTCGCCCTGGGCCGGGGCAGAGAGGCGGGAGGAGAGGGTGAGGCAGGGCCTGTGGGGAGGGCTCTTCCGCCTGTGTTGCGGGGCCCCAGGTGGTGAGCTGGGGCGTGGACACGGCGCATGTCACTGCGGGGCCCCCAGGAACATTTCCACGTCGGGTCCAGCTCAGAGTGCTCAGGGTTCCGGTGGGAGAAGGCCCAGCTGGGGGCGTGGCCAGGAGAGGGGCTTTGGGACAGGAGTGGGGACGTGTGTGCAGAGGCAGGACCGAGGATGCAGGAGGTGGGGGCTCGGGGAATCCTCCTCTCACCTCTGGACGTCCTCCTGCCTCTGCCCTCGCACCTGCTCAGGCTGGGTCACGTCCTTCGTGTGCCCAGAACGCCCGGCAGGCCAGAGCCCCTGCAAGGGTCTCCGGGTCCTCTCCTACACCCACTCCCCAACCCTGCTCCAGCCACGGCCGGCAAGCCCCGCCCCAGGGCCTTTGCACAGACACTGGCCTCCCTTGGCCTCTCCTCAGCGTCCCCTTGTTGAGCCACCTGGCAACTCCCTGCTCCTTCCCACGCCTCCCAGACCCTCTGGACTGACGCGCATCATCCTTCACCTTCCCACCGTCCTCACGGCAGATGCTGGCTTGCGGGGGAGGGGAGCCCGGGAGAGCCGGTCTGCTGCTCCTGGCTGTGGTTTCCCCTGCGCCCAGACAGGCATGGAGGGCTCCAGTCCTGGCCTCACGTCCGTCCCCTGCGGCCCTGGAGTAAACGAGAATTCCCTCCGGTCGCCTGCTGTGCGCGAGTGCGGGTGGCGCCCGGCGTTTGGGTGCGCGCAGACCCCAGCCCTTCTGGGCGTCTTCCCTGGTGCTGAGAGCTTATTGTTAGCATGATCTCTTCGATTTTTGCTTTTGAAAATAATCCCCAAACACCTGTTGAACGGTTCGTTTCTGAAGAGCAGTCTCTGTGGGAGGAAAGCAGCAGCTGGTTTTAGGGGAGGCTTGGAGCTCTCGGCGGGGGGCGGGGAGGGGGAGACCTGGGAGCACCACACGGCAGAGCCCCCAGGAGACGGCACTGGCCCCACGTTTCCGCTGGCGGCCGTGGAGCAGACCCGACCCGGGACGCGAGCACACAGCGTGGCCGGGAGCGCGTGTGTGTGTGGTGGCACGAGGCGGTCGGCTCCTGGAAGACGCTCACCCTGGTGGAGCCCAAACCGTCTTGCCACTAAGCTGTAACGTCCGATGCCTGTTAACCGCGGGCATCAGCAGAGTTAAAGCAGAAGACCTCACGTGTGAAGGGAAAGTGAAAACGTACAGACCTTACGATGAGTCGCTAACTCCACCGGGTTCGTGTGGGTGGGATGAACGCGGCGTGTGGCATTCACGCCTGTGCAGGCAGGGCGGGGTGCGTGCGGCGTGGACTGAGGGGCACAGGGGAGGAGGGTGAGGCCTGGGCCCTGGGCTGGGTGGGGCTCTGCCCTCAAAGCTGACCCACCTCGAAACTCCACGCCCCATGCTTCCGCGGTTCCCGACCGCAGGCCCCAGACGAGCTGGACGGTCGGGGAGAACGAGGACGTGACCCCCAGGTTACCCAGACTCTGAAGAAAGTTGCTGTGGCACAGGGGTCACTCAGCTCTTGTGGGCGCCTGCCAGAGCCCCTCACAGGATCAGGCTTGGGGAGAGTCGTCAGAGTGGAACACACACCGGCGGGGTTCTAGAAAAGGCTACAACCTGTCCTGCCCCCGTGCCCCTTGTGAGCCACACGGGACGCCTTCGGGGGTAGAGCTGGGTTCCCTCGACAGTGACACACAGGCCTCAGCCGGGTTGCAGAAGCCGGCCTGGGATCCAGGCGGGATCACGGTGCTGGGCAAGTGGTGACGGTGCCAGGAGATGACTGAGGCATCGGGACCCCTCAGGCGGGGAGGGAGGCACAGTAGGCCCTGCATTGGGGCTGGACGGGGGACTTGGATCGAGATGAGGGCAGAGTGTCCAGGGGTGGAGGCAGCACCCAGCGGTCACGGGGCCTCCGTGGGCACAGTCTGGGAGGAGCGGGACCCAGCCCTCATCCCTCGGTGACCCAGATTGTGGAGACATTCTTCCCCTTGACCTCGCAGGGACAAACGGGGCAAGGCGGAGAGCGGCTTGCCCAGGCAGAGAGTGCAACCGATGCGCGGCCCCAGGGTGGCGGTGAGGGGGAGGTGTCCTTCCACCACCCGGCGGAGCCGTCACCCCTGTCCGTGGGGACGCAGTGCCGGTGCCAGCCTCTTGCGGGAGAGCCCTTCGAGGAGTCAGCTCTGAGCCGGGGATGGCCAGTGTGGCCCGGCCACCCTCAGTGAGCAGACGCAGACCTCCACGGGAGCGTCCCCGCTGGCTCATGGGCAGGCTCTGCAATGAGGCCACAGCGGCCCCCGTGGGAAGGGGAAAGACTCCCTCTGAGGCCGATAGCCCTCGCTGAGAGGGAACACCTCCTTCCAGGAACACAGCCAGTGAGGTTTGTTGGGACCATCCCACTGAAAACAGCCCCGAGATGCTAATAGCATATGTTTAAAAGTTCTTTCTGAAGTTTTTGAAAATAGGACAGTGGAAAGGGGGACCCCAGAGAGATGCTTCCAGCAAGTGAGTATTTCAGGCAGCACCGTGGGGTTGGAGGGTGGGAGCCACAATAAACGGAGGGGCATGCTGTGTTCATGGATTGAAATAGTATGTGAAGGTGATAGTTTCCCTCGAGGTAACTTACCTCAGCCTGATCCCCCGGCCCACAAGTCCCGCCTCTTGGTGGTGGTGAAACTTGGGAGGTTGATTCTAAGCATGTGGGAGTCCCAACGGCTAAGGAGAGTCAAGGCGTTCTTGTAAAAGAAACAACAGGGTGTGAAGACAGTAAGGACAGTTGTCTGTACTTAGATGACAGACGGAGGGTCCAGTGGGACAGAACAGAGACCGGAGCGCAGATGACAGCACAGAAAGGCACAGAGGGGCTTCTCGTACCTTGTGCTGGCACAGTTAGCCAGACGCGAGATGAGGGGAATTAGGCCCCTGCTCTGGGCCACGTTCAGTCAATTCTGGGGGGACTCGGAGCATAATTCAACACGTAAAGGCAGGAAGATTCTGGAAAGATGGCAGAGAGGCCCTGTGAAGGGAGAGCCCGCCTCCCCACCCGGACAACATCTGCACAGGCAGAACCTGTCCCATGGAGCCGTTTTGAACCCTGGAATGTGTTGAAGGCCTGCAACATTCAGGGGAATTCCTAGAAAGCATGTCGCAGTCCATTTCAGCCAATGTTAGGACAACAGCAGCTACCCACCTGACCCCCGGCCCCAGGCAGGCGGTCACGCACGCACGTGTTCTGGAAACAGCCTGTATAGGACCTGCGGGAGCCAGGGTGGCCAAGAAGGACCCTGCCCTCCAAATCCTGGGGATCTGTGCTCTGACGGCTGTTTGCTGCTTCTGACCACAGAGGTGCAGACGGCCAGGGAGCCACTGCTGTTGTTTCCCCTCAGCCCCCCCCACCCCCCACCGCCATTGTCACAGCCTCCTCCCCCGTCAGCTAAAGTGACTTCCCAAGGATTTAAAGGGCTAGTGCCCTTCCCCTCTTCATTCTTCTCTTTTTCCCTTTCTGGGAACCAGACACTAAAGACTGAGACATTCAAAACAACTGCAAATAAGGGGAAAATTAGAACATGACCTGGGATGCCCAGGAAAAGGCTAGGAAAAGACCTGAGCAGACATTACATTTACAGGTTGGTCTGATCCTTGGCACAGGACAGTGTATAACAATAATTTTAAAAATAACATAACATAAAAGCAACACAAACTGCCAACCTGGGGAAGGGGGAGAATTTGATTTCCAGGGTTACCACATTCTTCAGTTCACATGTCCAGTGTTCAATAAAAAAATCATAATGCATACAAAGAAAGCAGAAAGTATGGTTTATAAAAAGGAAGAATAAATCAATGAAACTCTCTCTGAAAAGACCCAATAGCAGATGCACTAGATGAAGACTTTAAAACAACTGACAGAAGTTGTGGAGAAAGTCGAGAAAACCGTGCGTGAACAGAATGGAAATACAAATACAAATACAAACCTAAAAAGAAACCAAACAAGTTCTGGAGGTTAAAAAGCACAATAACTGAAATGAAAAATTCACTAGGGGGGGGGTCCAAGACAAAATTGTGCAGGCAGAAGAAAAAAAAATAGTGAACTTGAAGATAGGACAAAGAAAATGGTCAAGTCCAAGGAAGAGAAAGAAAAAAGATCAAAGTGGACAGAGCCTAAGGGATCTGTGGGACACCAGCAAGCCGACCAACACACCCGCTGTGGGAGTCCCAGAAGGCAAAGGGGCAAAGAGAATATTCAGAGAAGTGACACCTGGGAGCCTCCCAAATTTGACACGAACATAAGCTTCCAGGAAGCTCAACAAACACCAAGGACGTTGTGATCAAACTTCCAGACCCAAAGACAAGGAATTTGAAAGCAGGAGGAGATGGGGGCCTGGGTGGCTCGGTGGGTTGCGCGTCCGACTTCAGCTCAGGGCGTGATCTCACGGTTCGTGGGTTCGAGCCCCACGTTGGGCCCTGTGCTGACCGCTCAGAGCCTGGAGCCTGCTTCGGATTCTGTGTCTCCCTCTCTCTCTGCCCCTCCCCGGTTCATGTTCTGTCTCTCTGTCTCAAAAATAAATAAACATTAAAAAAAAATTTTTTTTAAAGAGAGACAAATCAGCCATCCAACTTTACAGCATAAGGAACCAGAAAAGGGAGAAGTAAGTAGCCAGAGCTAGCAGAAGGGAAAAAAATCATGAAGATGAGAGCCGGGCTTAACAAAACAGAGAAACAGTAGGAAAAAAATCAAGACCAAATTTTGGTTCTTTGTAAAGATCGACAAATTCGGCAAACCTTTAGTTTTGTGGACTAAGAAAAAGAGGGAAGACACAAATACTAAAATCATATTGAAAGAGGGACGTTACTGCCGATTCTACAGAAATAACAATGGTTATAAGAGAGTACTGTGAACAATTACATGCCAAAAAAAATTGGATAACTAAGAGGAAATGGGCAAATTTCTAGAAACACAGAACCTACCGAGACCCCATTGCTATGTTTTTAGTTAACTGTATGCTAACTAACTGGAATTTAAGTAAAAACCTTAAAAAAAAAAGCTACCAAGATTAATCAGGAGGAAATAGGAAATCCTAATAGATCTAGAAGTAGTGAGGAGATTGAACCAGTGATCAAAACTCTCCCAACGAAAAGAAGCCATGGACCTGATGGCTTCACTGGTGAATTCTACCAAACATTTGGAGAACTAACCTCAGTCCTTCCTAAAGTTTTCCAAAAAACTGGGGTGCCTGGGTGGCTCCGTCAGTTGAGCGTCAGACTTAGGCTCAGGTCATGATCTCATGTTTCATGAGTTCAAGCCCCACGTTGGGGTTTGTGCTGACAGCTCGGAGCCTGGAGCCTGCTTCGGATTCTGTGCCTCCCTCTCTCTCTGCCCCTTCCCTGCTCATGCTCTGTCTCTCTCCGTCTCTCAAAAGTGAATAAATGTTAAAAAAGAAAAGTTTTTTTTTAACTTTTTCAAGAAACCTATGAAGAGGAGGAAATACTTCCTAGCTTGTTTTGTGACACTGCATTGCCCTGACACCAAAGCCAGACAAAGACACTATACGGAAAGAGAGCCCCAGACCAGTAGCCACATGAGCAATGGTGCAGAAACGCCCAACAAAATACTAGCAAACTGACTCAGAAGTTGTTAGAAAATCATACGCCATGACCACGTGAGGTTTATTCATGGGATGCAAGGATAGTTCCACACACACACATCAGTGTGATGCACCACATCGGCAGAATAAAGCGGGGGAAACACATCATCGTCTCAACTGATGCAGAAGAAACATTTGGCAAAATTCAATGCCCTTTCATGATAAAGACCTTCCACAAGCCAGAAACACGTGGAAACTACCCAACCTAATAAAAGTCCTAAAACATAAAACTGCCAGGGGAACCTGGTGGCTCAGTCGGTTAAGCGTCAGACTCTTGATCTCGGCTCAGGTCATGATCTCAGTTTGTGAGATCAAGCCCCGTGTGGGCCTCTGTGCTGACAGTGTGGGGCCTGCTTGGGATTCTCCCTCTCTCCCTCCCTTTCTGACCTCCCTGCCTCACGTTCTGTCTCTGTCTCAAATAAGTAAACTACATATACATATATATATATATACGTATGTATATATGTGTGTGTACATATATGTGTGTGTGTGTATATATATAAACTGCCAGTTCGTTTACCAGAAAAAAATGGATTTATTTGGGACTAGCAGAGACCTGTAATCCTGGGGAAAAAAAGCTACAGCACAACGAACCATAGGCAAGTCCCCAGAACAGGGGAAAAGGAGGCTTTTCACCGGGGCTTCTCCTTGGCTGGGCAGTGACAGTCTCTCATTGGCTGGGCTGTGATTGTCTCATTGGTTGAGCTCTGACTCTCATTGGCTGGGCTGTGACCGTCTCTCATTGGCTGAGCTGTGACCATCTCTCATTGGCTGGGCTGTGACCGTCTCTCATTGGCTGGGCTGTAATTGTCTCATTGGTAGAGCTCTGACTCTCATTGGCTGGGCTGTTGTCAGTGGAGGAGAAAAATATCCTTCCCCTGCCCCCCCATGGGCTAGCACCTCTCTTCCTGCTGGATTTGCAATTTATTCTTGGATATGACACCAAAACCATAGGTAACAAAAGAAAAAAATAACCAAATAGTACTTCATAAAAATTTAAAAATTTTGTGCATCCATGGGGCGCCTGGGTGGCTCAGTCGGTTGAGCGTCCGACTTCAGCTCAGGTCATGATCTCACGGTCCGTGAGTTTGAGCCCCGCATCGGGCTCTGTGCTGACAGCTCAGAGCCTGGAGCCTACTTTGGATTCTGTATTGTGCCTCCCTCTCTCTCTGCCCCTTCCCTGCTCATGCTCTGTCTCTCTGTCTCTCTCTCCCCTTCAAAAATAAACATTAAAGGGGCGCCTGGGTGGCTCAGTCGGTTGAGCGACCGACTTCGGCTCAGGTCACGATCTCACAGTTTGTGAGTTTGAGCCCCGCGTCGGGCTCTGTGCTGACAGCTCAGAGCCTGGAGCCTGCTTCGGATTCTGTGTCCCCCTCTCTCTCTGCCCCTCCCCCACTCATGCTCTGTCTCTCTCTGTCTCAGAAATAAACATTTAAAAAAATTTTTTTTTTAATTTTGTGCACCCAAAGACACTATCCACAGAGTAAAAGTCCGTGCACATGATGGGTGAACATATATGCAAACGATACATCTGACAAAGGATTAAAATCCAGAAAATACAGAGAACTTCTTGAAGTCAACAACAAAAAAGTCCTAGCGATCCAATTAAAAACAAGGGGGCAAAGGAATAAACATTTCTCCAAAGATGACATACAGGTAGCCAACAAACACACGAAAAGATGCTCCACATCGCCAGTTGGCAGGAAAACGAAGTTAAAACCACCGTGGGATACTGGTTCATATCCACCAGGACGGCTAGGATTTAGTGACAGTAGCAAGCAAGGTGATGTGGAAAAATCGGCACCCCCACACCTCGTACGTTACTGGGAACGTAAATTTGCTCAGTCGCCGTGGAAAACAGTATGGCAGTCCCGGAGAAAATTGAAATTAGAGCTGCCACACGATCCAACAATCTGACCTCTGAGTGTAGCCCAAAGGAGGTGAAAGCAGGGTCCTGAGGAGACACCCACGTCCCAGCCACATTCTCCACAGCAGCTAAAACGTGGAAGCCACCCACGCGGCCACGGATAAACAAAATCTGATACGTACACACAGCGGAATGGTGCTCAGTCATAGAAGAAGGGAGACGCTGACACCTGCGACATCATGGCTGAAACTGCAGGACGGACACTCGGTGAATAGGCCAGTCGCGAGAAGGCAAGTACTGTGGGATTCTACCCGTGTGAGTTACCTGGTGTCGCGGAAGCCGTAGAGACAGAGGGTAGACGGCGGTTGCCTGGGGCGGGGGGCAGGGCCAGTGGAGAGCTACTGCCTCCTGGGTATAGGGTCTCTCGGTTCCTACAAGGTTAAAAGGATCGTGGGGATGGATGGTGGGGATGAGGGACGGGCGAGTGTATTTCATACCACCCAACTGTGTACTCAAAAATGGTTAAGATGGTAAATTTCATGTTATGTATATTTCATCCCAGCTTAAAAAATTTTTTAGGTGGGAGGCAAAATTGTCACGCTTCTAGAAAATAATCCAGGAGACCATATTTCTGATCCCAAGGCGGGGAAAGTTGCGTGAAATAGGGCCAAGAAGCACCAGCCTGAAAAAAGATACTGGCGACTTTGACGCATTAAAATTGTGAACTCGTGCGTCCCGTGTGTGGGTTTCTGAGAGGCGACGGTGTGGTGTGGTTTCTCTGCCTGTTGGTTAGGTCCCACATGGGGCCTGGTGAGATGCCAGCCTTCCGGGTCCCGGCTTGTTGAAAATGCCGTGTTTTCATTATCGCTTTTAAATGAGAGTTTACTCGCGTGTGGAGTCCAGCGTTCAAAGGCAGTTTCCGTCGTGCTGTTCCCGGTGCTGGTCCCGGTCTCCCTGGGGGGCGAGCACGCGGTCTTGTCCTTCCGGCAGCTCTGAGCTTTTCTCTTTGCCTCGGGACCCTCAGACCTCACCACCTGGCCTGTCCTTTCCCGTTCCCGGCACTCCCTGAGTGCCTTCACTTCGGAAAGGTCATCGTCATCACATGTCTGTCCAAGTACTGCCCTGTGGCCATGGCCCCCTCTCACCACGGTGCGTCCCCCAAAACCTTTTGTCCAGGACGTCTGTCGGTTTCACTTTCTTGTTTTCAGCTCTTCTATTTTAAAATGTCTTTCTATCTCTGTCGTGGTTTTTCTGTCTGTGGGGGAAGACGTGCCCACTTTTCCATCTGGAAACCAGAAATCCCTTTTCAAAAATATTTAAAGTTTAAGCAACAGTGTTTTGTCTTTATGCGCCGTGTTGGTTTTTATAGCTACCTCCTCCAGGGCCACGGTGGAGCCCTGTGGCTGACGGTGTGGACTCTGGAGTCAGATCTCCTGGACGGAGCCTGGCTTTCACCCTTACTGAAGCGAGTGTTTCCATTGCTGCGTGCCTCAGTGTCCCCACCTGTAAAGCGGGAGAAATAATGGCTCACGCTCATCGGGTGCCACCCCGCAGGAGCTGCACTTCATGGACACGAGCTCTTGTCCACGGCAAGAGATGCTCATGTTCCCGGTCCCTTAGGAACATGTTTAAATTAGGTAAGAAGTACATCTATTTAAGGAAGAGAGTGTACTGTGGGAATGACAGGCGTTTAAGGAATGCTGTTGTTTTGCACGGGGGTTAACAAAGACTCAGGAAATCAGACCAGAAGTTCAGGGTAAGCTTTCAGAAGTTGGTCCCAAGAGTGGGCAGCAGGCCTCATTTGCTGCACGAGCCGTCTCCGGCCGGCCAGGGCCCAGGGTGACCTGCCCTGGATGGACCTCTTGAGATCGTAGGAAAGGACAGCAGTGGCCTTAAGAGAGCCCAGGCCCTTCTCCCTGGGCCCCCAGCCCCACCTTCCCCTGGCGTGGGGGGTGGGGGTGGGGGCATGGGCGCCACACTGAGTGCAGAGGCAGGTCATGTGACTCAGGGAGGGGGAGAGACCCTCCCACTCAGCCCCCACCAGCAGCGTCCTTTGCCTCCCCAGGTGGCAGTACCCCCTGAAACCAGCTCTGCCCACTTGGGGGTCTTTCTCGTCCTTCTGGCCCAGGTAAGTGGGGCGCCTTCTGTGTCTGGTTAGCACGTCTCCTGTCTGCGCCCCCACCTGCTCCCCCATCCTTCCCACACCCACCATGTGCACGTGGAGCTCTCTGGGTAGAGCGGCAGAAAAGAAGGCAGAGATCCCTGCCCCCTGCCCCCGCCTCCCTGGTGAGATGAGAAAAGAAGGGCCCTCGTAGAGCAAGTCGAGGTGGGGCAGGTGCCTTGAAGAAAACACACCGAGTGAGACCCGGGCCGGGGCCAGGCCCTGCAGCAACCAGCAGCTGCCTTGGGGTCTGGGCAGCATGGAGCACCCCTCTTCCGTGTGCACCCAGCCCACGAGGCAGCTACTGCCTGCGCTGACACGGCCCTGGGCTGCGTCCACGCTGCCAGCGGGTTTTCCAGTCTTCCGACACCAGTGAAACAGTCTCCTTATACATCCCGTGTGTTTGAAATGATGACTCACGCCTGGCCCCAGCCAATTCCCCACAGCCCAAGACTGACCCCGAGGGGCCTCCTTGCCCCTCACCCACCTGTCCCTCCCAGCGGGTCCGGCATGAGCCCTGGGGGTGCTATACAGCCTGAGGGGCCCTGCCTGGCCCACAGACACACGGAGGGGGGCACTCAGTTGGCGGAAAAGACTCCAGGGCCAAGACATGTACACAATGCTCAGCGTTTATTTGCAAGATCGGGGCGGAGTGAGCAGAGGGAGCTCCGACGCCCCCCACCCCTGCCCGGGGCCCTCCTGTCGGCCATGGTAACCCCACGCCTGGGTCCAGACATGGGCCTGCCTGGCACCGCTCCCTGGAGGCTGCCGGCCTGGCCTTGCCTGGACGGGCCTCAGCCTGAATTCTGCTGCAGGAGGTGGCCAGCAGGAATCTGTTCCCCGGGGCTTTGAGGAGCAGCGGGGGGCAGGAGGGGGGCACTCAGGCCCACAGTGCGGGGAGCAGCATGGCAGCTGATGCGCACTTTGCTATGGGGCACACCTCTGACACCAAGAAGGGGGCGAGTCCGGACGGAGCAGGCGCTTGTGTCTCAAATGAGGGGTCGGCCCTGATGGCCAGGCAGGTGGCCAAGACGTGCTGAAGTGGCTCCGAGGGCAAGGCCCCCTCCTGGAGCCCCCCTCAGGCAGGCCGTCATGGCACCACCACCTCCAGGGCGCAGGTGTCGCGAGGGCACGGGTGGAGGGTGTGCTCGGACTCCTGCAGCAGGCTGGCCCGGCTGTCCGCGGTTGGGTAGTGAGTGTTCTGGCTCCGGAGGGGGAGGGAGGGAGCTTGTGGGATGGGGTCACAATGGCAACAGCCAGTGGTGGACCCCTAGATCGAGAAGATGGGGGTGCTGTCCTCGGGAGCCTCGGGAGCAGGGACGCAGGACGCAGCACAGCTGCACTCGTCCACGTGGGTGTAGGTGTGCTGGACCGCTGTCCCATCGGGACACTGCATGGTCACCACCTGCTCGTGAACCCTTGTCTCCTGGCAGCAGGTGCACTGACGCTGCATGGCCTGGGCCTCCATGGAGAACCTGCAGATTTGAGTGGCTACCCTCAGGACCCGCCTCGTCCAGCCCCAGCCACCCAGCTCTTGCTTTCTCTGGGGCCTGGAGAGGATGGCTCCCGCCCACTCACGGGCAGCCCTGAGCTTGTCCTCGGAGCAGCGGGGGCTTCTCTGACCTGACCTGGGACAGTGCTCAGGGTCACCGAGCTCTGATCTTCTCTGGTCAGGCCCCCTCCCTTCTTGGAACCAGCTCATCAAACTAGCTGATCGGGACAAAACCCTCCTCCCTCCAGGAACCACCCCCCACCCCCCCACCCCCCCCCACCCCCGGGTCTTGAGCCAACGTCACATCCTTCCTTCTGCTCTCTGGGCCTACTTGCTCCACCTGGCAGAAGCCAGGGCGGTCTGAGGCGGGGAGGGGGCCCTTGGGAGGGGCGCCGGCCTCGCTCACTTGGACACTCCTGGGCACGAGCCCTCGCAGAAGGTGACGTTGACCGGGGCCTGGGTGGCGCAGCCCTGGTGTCTCAGGACCGTCCTGTTGACCCGGACTTGGCAGGAGTCTGGGCGGAGGGAGGAAGGGCGGTGGAGGTGCGGGAAGGGCTCTCCCCTGACCTGGGCCGCTCCTCCCACCCTCGGGAGCCCCGCGCTCGGGGTGGGGTCCTGGGGCTAGAGGCAGCTTGGGGCAGAAATCAGTGCATAGAGACTGGGAGGGGCTGGAGGGTGGGGGCAGGTAGGCGGGCCTCAGCTTACCCACTTCCTCACAGGAGTAGCAGCAGCCAGTTTTCCTGAGGATGCCCTGCAGGGGTTGGGGAGACAGAGCGGGGTGGGGGGGGCTGGGGGCTGGGCAGGAACTCCCAGGAGTAGGAGCGCGGGCGGGGCCAATGGGGCCGAGCGTGGGCGGGCTTCCCAGGGGTGGGGCGTGGGGAACCGGGTGGGCGTGGCCCTGGTGGGGCGTGGCCTCCGGGGACGGGCGTGGGCGGGGCCCTCGGGAGGGATCTCCAGGACGCGGGCGGCCCCGGGACACACACCTTGCAGCTGGACGGGTCCAGGCAAGGCAGCGGCCTCAGGGTGAGCACGTGGAGCCCGTTCTTGGCGTCGCAGCGGTACTCTGTGCAGTTGTCCACGAGGCTGCTGACCCAGGTCTCGTTGGGCTGCAGAAATGCGATGGGGAGGGTGGAGGCCCACAGGGCAATGAATTATCTGGTGGGCTGAGAAGGGCTGAAGGGAAGTCTCCCCTGGCGGGGGGGCGGAGACCGAACCCCCTCTTACCTGGACCAGCCGGCCGTCCGGCGTGAGACACGCTGTCTGCACGCACTCCCCACAGCACTGTCCCTCCACCTTCTGGTACTGGAAGCCCTGAGGGACAGGGATGGTTACATCCTCACCCCCAGCCCCCCTCCCCAGCCCTCCTGAACCCCATCCATACCCTAAGGGCCCAGCGACCTCCTTAGCAACCTGCCCAGGGCTGCCACCAGGCAGGCACTACCGGCGTCTGCCCAGGAGGGTGTACCTGGGGGCAGGTGGTGCTACAGTTGTCCTCCTTACACTGCACCGTTGGGTGCTGGGTGTCCACGGACAGGCAGGTGCATGTGTGGCAGGGAGTGACCGCTGGGAAGGTTGCACCGATCTGCAGTGGTTGGGGTGAGGGGAGGCAACATTGAGGGCACTGGTAGGGGCACAGGACCGGGGCCAAGACCCTTCCTTGCTGCTGGCTGGGCGGCAGGAAGGGAAGGCCTACAGAAAGTGGTTTCTTTGTTCTTCACATAGAATTCTGCATGTACCCCCTGGCTGAGCATAGACCGGGGCAGAGGCAGGGAAGGCAGGCAGGCTGGAGGGGGCTGGGAGGGCATGGTCCTACGCCAGCCCTCTTGCTGTGAGGAGGCTCCTGGGAGACCCTGAACCTAAGCTCTCAGAGGCAGGCATTCAGCCCGTGGCCCTCCCAGGCCCTCGGCAGACAGTGCCACGCCTGTGTCCCCCTCCTTCATGTCTCCACCAGGCTCTACAGGACCCAGAGCCCCGTGCTTATCTGCTCTCAAGCAGGAGGCTGCAGGCAGGGCTGGGCCTGTCCAGACGAGGGGTGGAGGTCCCCTAGCCGAGGTGCGGAGCCCAGGGCCCCACCCACTGCCCCCTGGCTCAGCAGAGCCCTTACCCCATAGGCAGTGCCATTGTAGGTGCACAGCTTAGGTCCTGGAAGGAAAGGGAGGGCTGAGCACCTGCCCAGGTGCTAGGGGGAAAGCGCTCACCCTCCGCCGCCCGAGCCCCACCCCAGAGAATCCCCAGCACAGCTCACGGCAGCTGAAGGTGGGGCAGCAGTCGCCCTCCTCCTGGGTGGCCACCAGCTCCTCTCCCGGCACACATTTGGGTGGGCTCTGGGGGCAGGTGGTCGTGTTGCAGACTGTGGGAGAGTCGGGGCGCTGTCAGGGGCACCCCTGCAGCTCCCCTTTTCTGGCTGTGCCAGCTCACAGTCTAGGGGAGTTTCTTGCAACAGTCGTATTTTTTTCCTGGGGGTTGAATCTTCTGGGTTCCTGCTGGATCCCCTCGCTGTACCCAGCCACACCAGAAGCCACCAGCCTCATTTTAGGTAGAAAAATGAAGCACCAAGAGGCCCACCAACTGGCCCACCAACTGGCCCCCTCCTCGGCCCTCCTCACCCTGTGGCCAATGGGGGCACGGGGCTCACCGCACAGCGTCTCCAGGCAGCACGGCTTGTCAGCCACAGGCCTGGTCACAGTCACCAGGCCCGCCCGGCTGCACTGCAGGGGCCGGTCCCGGGCTTCGCACAGCACGGGCGTGCACCGCACCGACAGGGAGCCCTCGTGACACACGCAGTCCTGGCAGTTGCTGACCCACCGCTCCCCGGGCTGGAAGAGACCAGTCAGGGTCCCTGGAGACTCCCAGACGGTGCCCTGGCCCTTGGGCTGCAGCCCTCAGTGTGGTCATGCCAGCCTTTGGCTTCCCGCTCAAGCTGCTGTCTCTGCAGCAGCCCGGGTGACAGGGATGTGTCGCACACCGGGGCACCCCACGCCAGCCCCCCACAGGGCTGCCCGGGCAGAGCAGGGTGCCCTGAGATGGGGCTTTCCGTCCCATTGCTCAGGCAAGGGGGCAGGTAGCTGGGGGGCAGAATACTCACAGATTTGGGAAACCCGTCTGGTCCCACACAGCCTGCAAGGGGAGAAGGAAGGGGAAGATCACTGGGGGTGCTGGGTTCCAGACCCAGTGGGCAGAGACCACAGGCCCTGGGACATGTCTTTGCGGGCCTGGCTGCCCCCCCCCCCCCCAGCAGAGGCCTCTTCTTCCCGCTGGGGACACAATTCCCTGGGGAACTCGGTGTCACGGCCATACTGCGCCCTCTGTGGAGGGAGCACCCAGGAGGGACGGTCCTGGACTGGCGTCTTCCCACCCCAGAGCTCCCCCTGCAGCCCTGTAGCTCAGGTCAGGGCAGCCGAGGCGGGTGCTTACCGCACTCGCGCACGCAGACGTTTGTGTGCGTGTTGAAGAGGGTGTGTCCATCCGGGCAGAAGCAGCCTTCCGCCAGCCCCTTGCCCACCTTGCTCTGGCGCCTGCAAGGACAGGAGGGCATTCCTAGGACCCTCGATCCACGTGAGTGCAGTCCTAGGGGTGAGGGCCGAGGGCAGGGCAGGCTGCTGGGGTTGGCCAGCTGCCCGGGGCCACTCGGAAGCGAAGGCTCAGAGATCGGGGTGGGGGAAGGGAGCCCCAGGCCCTTTGGTGCCCCCGGACCTCGCAGGCAGGCTTTACCTGGAGTCGCAGGACACGGGCTGTGCGGGGCCACACGGCTGGTACACCTTGCCGGACGGACAGGTGAAGTCTGGGGACAGAGACAGGTGTCAGGTGGGCCAAGGAGGCCAGAGCCCCCAGGGGCCGCCCCGACTCACTGCACAGCCCGCCGGTGGCGTCACGCCAGCTGCTGCACACGCCCTGGGCACGGCAGAGCGCTGCGTAGGCCTCCAGGCTCTTGCAGGGCGCCTGGCGGTCGGCTTGGCAGCCATCACTGATGCAGGAGCTGAAGAACGGGCCCGGCGGGATGAGGCCGTGGCACTCTGCGAAGACCCTGTGGGCAGGGGCGGTCAGAGGCCAGGGCAGAGAGCAGGTCACTGTCCCAGGACCACCAAACCCAGAGGAGAGACTCACGGGCTCAGCAACAGCTCACAGAGAGGTGCTGGGGGGCATGGGGAGGAGGTGGGCGTGGCGGGGACCGGGGGCTGGGGGGTGGGTGCCCCACAGTCCTCCCTGCTGCTCTCCCTGACCAGCCAGGTATGGGCCATGTCTTGGCAGGTGGGGGCGGTGGTGCCGTCTGGCTGGCGGCAGTCGTCTGTCTGGCTGTTGGTGCAGGTGCCTGGGGAGGTGGGGCAGCAGGGTCACGGTCTTGCCTTGCCCCTCCCCCCACCTGCGCTGAGGCGGCTGTGGCCCCCACTCACCGCACTGGCCCTCCGTGTTGTGGCTGAAGTGGGTGTAGGGCAGCCGGACCTGGAAGACGTGCCCGTCGAAGCTGATGCTGACATTAAGGGCAGGAATGTCGATGCCCATCGTGGTGGTGCCTGTCACGGACACGCTCACGCCATTCTTTGCAAAGCCCGGGCTCACTTGCTTTCGGTCAAACAATATCTGAGGACATATCAGGGGGTCGGGGTGGGGGATCCATGATCGGGTGGTGGGGCGGCAGGGCCTGCCTTGGAGGCTCTCCCTCCCGGGTGCTGGGGCCCCAAGTCCTTGGGGGGAGTCCCAGCTGGCTGCGCTCGGGCCCCCGGGGCGTCATGGCAGGCCCTTTGCCCTTCCAGAGGCCCCTCCGGGGGCTGACCTCCAGGCCTGCAGGCCTTCCCCGGTGATGCAGGGCAGGGCCACTCACCAGGGGCTCCTCCTGCCCGTTGGCGCCGGTGCTGGTGGTGAGGATGACCTCCGTGGACTTATAGCGGGTGCTGAGGGCGCGGGGACACTGGGCAGTGGCTGAGGTGGCCCCACAGTAGTAGTTGTGCATGTAGATGCTGAGGTTCCCGTGGCGCGGACGGATCTCCCGCATGAGCACGTGGGTGCAGTTGTCCACGAAGGAGTAGGAGGTGCCGTCAAAGGTGTTGTAGTGAGAGTTACCCCAGCCACTGCACAAGCCTGCGGGACATGGGCAGTCCCCTCACCCCAAAAGTGCCACCTGGGGGAGCCACTCAACTGCCCTGGGCCTTGGCTGCCTCTTTTTTAAATTTTTTTTTTAATGTTTATTTATTATTGACAGAGAGAGACAGAACCTGAGCAGGGGAGGGGCAGAGAGAGGGAGAGACACAGAATCCGAAGCAGGCTCCAGGCTCTGAGATGTTCAGCACAGAGCCCGACGCGGGGCTCGAACTCACAAACCGCGAGATCATGACCTGAGCCGAAGTCGGACGCTCAACCGACTGAGCCCCGCAGGCGCCCCTCGGCTGCCTTTTTTATAAAATGGGCGAGTAGGCTGGATGGTGGCCCTGAAGGATAAGGACATGTCCCCAGAGCCTGAGAATGGACACTTATTTGGGGAAAGGGTCTTCATGTCAGTAATTACGTTAAGTATCTAGAGGATACCATCCCGGATTACCAGGGTCACTCTAGCCCAGTGATACGTGTCCTTGTAAAGAAAGGAGTGGCCACAGGAAGGCCGAGCCACGGCTGGAGGCCCGTGGCCACAAGCCTAGGGATGCCTGGAGCCCCCAAAGCTGACAAGGCAGGGAGGGCCCTCCCTGCAGCCTCAGGCATTCCTGGTGTTGTGACCCAGTGTGCGGTCCTCACTTCTCCCGGAACCTGCTGTCCAGGCGTCCAGGGCCCAGGCCAGAAGTGCTCCCAGACGGCAGCTCCATGAAAGACGCCCAGAAACCCCGGGGACAACGGCGCGGCTGCTGCTCCCTTCCATGTGGGGGGCTCCCTGCACACCCCCCGGCCCCACCCAGCTTACACTCGCACTCAAAACGGAAGTCACACGGCTCGCTCCCCTGCCACACTCTGACTGGCCGATGCCCATTCACGCAGCTCACACTGGCCGCTGACTTCCGCTCCAGAAGCACCATGCGGTTGTTGCCTTCACACCGGGCCACCGTGCAGTCCGGCAGGGTCCAGGACTCGTTCACCTGGGAGACAGAGGGTACGGTGCTCACTGGCTGGGGGCTACGAGACCTGCTACGTGGCCCTGCCACAGCCTCAGGTCCCTCATTGCCCAGGGCAGGCCCTGTGTCCTGGGCCAGCCCCAATCCTTGGCGCCTTCCTCCGGCACTACCCGTGGAGGGGTGAGCGGGGGTCACCCACAGCCCCAAGCAGGGCAGGGCTCAGCCCCCAGTTGGTTGCCCAACCCCAGGCACACAGCAAAAAAAGGAAGCACAGGCAGGAAGCGCACCTGTCGGGGAGGGACAAGGAGGTCGCAGGGAGGAGCTGCAGAGGAGGGGGACAGGGGGGCTGAGGATGCTGGGGGTGAGGAGGTGGGGCAGGTGCTCTGGAAGCGGTCAATGTCACAGCGCTGGTTGCAGATGGCAGAGAAGTGGCAGCCCGCACTGTCCGTCTTGTTGTAGACCACATCCCCTGTAGAGGAGAAAATCACCAAGGGGATCACGCCAAGTTTAGCGCAGGAGAAGGTGGGGCTTGGACGGCACCACCTGAGTCACAGGAGGCACACGGAGGGGCCCCAGAGACCCAGGGTCTGAGTGCCCTGGGTGGACAGTTGGAAGGAACCAGGGGCTTCCTCACTCACCGGGAGAGAAGAGCTGCCCGTATGCCCGGCAGAGGCAGCCGGTGGTGAAGTGTGTGCTGCTGGATGCTGGGGGCCTTGGGGTGGTGACCACGGAGGTGGATGAGGTCCACACCATGACAGGCAGGGACGTGGAGGCAGCCGGGGAGGGGCCCGGGGCGGTGCTCGGCGGGGAGCTGGTGGCCTCGGTCGTGGGGGGCGGTAGGGTGGTCCTGGTGCTGGAGGTGGCCCCGGCGGTGCTGGGCACGGTGCCGGGGAGGCCGGACGAGGTCTCGGTGCGCCACGTCGGGGACGCACTGACCCGGGTGCCGGGCGGGGAGCGGGAGACAGTGGTGGGCGTGGTGGTGGGCATCGCCGAGGTACGGGAGGTCTTCGGGGATAGGGAGGGGGCCGCGGTGGTGGCGGGGGTGGTGGCGCAGTGGCTGTAGTCCTCACAGCAGAGCAGTCGCGCGTGGAAGTTGTGACAGTAGGGCAGGGGCCCCGGCTGCTCGCGGTTGCGGCACAGCAGCCCAAAGCTCACGTTGCACTGGACCACCTGCCCCACCTCCTCCAGGGGCGCATCGGGCACCTTCTCTGATCGGCACTCGATGTCCCGGGGCCGGTCACAGAAGACGTGCCCGGCCAAGCGCCAGACCGCGAAGGTCTCGAAGTCCCCGCCGTCGGGGCCCGGTATGGGGTAGTCCTCGTCGAACCAGTCTGTCCACGCGCACCGTGGCCTGCAGCCCGGGGAGGATGAGGGGGCCAGCGTGTGCCTGGTGGAGGCGGACTGTGGGGCTGTGGAGAGCGGCGTGGTCCTGGAGGTGGGCCTGCTGGGCCGGGACCAGGGGGTGGCCCGCCCACTGGAGGTCACCACAGGGACCGTGGTGGGTGCGTGGGCTGAGGTGGGCTTGCTGGTCGTCGTGGGGATGCCCGTAGAGGAGGAGGGGCTGGGGCTGGAGACCCTCTCTGTGATCCTGGCAGAGGGAGGAAGCGTCTGGCCGGTGGCCACAGAGAGTCTCTGGGTGGTCTGGGGGGAGGAGGGACCTGGCTGGGAGGTGGGGACACTGACCCTCCAGGTGGTCCCAGAAGAAGGGGGAAGGGTCTGGGTGGTCCTGGGGGAGGAAGGACCTGTCTGAGAGGTGGGGAGAGTGACCCTCCAGGTGGTCCCAGAAGAAGGAGGGGCCTGGGTGGTCCTGGGGGAAGAAGGAAGGATCTGGGTCGTCCCAGAAGAAGGAGAAAGGGTCTGGGTGGTCCGAGGGGAGGAGGGACCTGGCTGGGAGGTGGGGACAGAGACCCTCTGGGTGGTCCTTTGGGAGGAAGGAAGGATCTGGGTGGTCCCAGAGGAAACAGAAAGGCTCTGGGTGGTCCCAGGGGAAGTAAAAAGGGTCTGGGTGGTCCCAGGGGAAGAAGGAAGTGTCTGGGTGGTCCCAGGGGAAGAAGGAAGGGTCTGGGTGGTCCCAGAGGAAGGAGGAGGGGTCTGGGTGGTCCCAGAGGAAGGAGGAAGGGTTTTGGTGGTCCCAGGGGAAGAAGGAAGGGTCTGGGTGGTCCCAGGGGAGGTAAAAAGGGTCTGGGTGGTCCCACCGGAAGAAGGGAGGGTCTGGGTGGTCCCAGGGGAGGTAAAAAGGGTCTGGGTGGTCCCAGAGGAAGGAGGAAGGGTTTTGGTGGTCCCAGGGGAAGAAGGAAGGGTCTGGGTGGTCACAGAGGAAGGAGGAACGGTCTGGGTGGTGGGGACAGTGACCCTCCGGGTGGTGGCAGGGGAGGAGGGGTGCGTGGCCGTCGTCCGCGGCCCAGGAACCTGCGATGACCTTTGTCCTGTGCTGCTGCTGCTGCTGGTGGGCTCAGGGACCGCAGAGCTGGCACAGTGGCTGTAGTCGTCACAGCAGAGCACGCGGATGTGGTAGTTGAGGCAAGTCTGGCCTCCTCTCTGCCGGTTGTTCCTGCAGATGAGTCCGTAGTTGACGTCACATCGTAGCACCTGGCCCAGCTGCTCCAAGGGCACGTCCGGGAAGAGGACGGCCTGGCACTCGATGGCCTCGGGATCCGCGCAGAGCTGGCCGCCCGTGTCCTGGATGTGGTAGTAGGTCTCAATGTCGCCCCCGAAGCGGCCGGGCAGGGGCTGGTCACTGTCCAGCCAGCCCGTCCAGCGGCAGGCGGGCTGGCACGGGGAGGTGGCCGCGGTGTGGCCCGTGCTGGGCGCTGTAGGACTGGGGGTCGTCGGGGACCAGACGGTGGTACTGGCAGCCAGTGTGGGGGTCGGACCCGGGCTGGTGGCCCGGGGGGTCATCGTAGTGGTGGCCAGGGTGCTGGGACAGTGGCTGTAGTCGTCACAGCAGAGCACGCGGATGTGGTAGTTGAGGCACATCTTGAACCGGCCAACCTGGTCACGATTGTGGCACACCAGACCCTCGCCCAGCCTGCACTGCACTACCTGGCCCAGCTCCTGCAGGGGCACGTCGGGCAGCAGCTCGGCCCGACACTCCAGGTCCAGGGGCCGCTTGCAGATGGCTTTGCCGGCCGCCCGGATGTTGGCATACGTCTCAAAGTCCCCACCGGAGGCCCCTGGCACCGGATAACTCTCGTCTAGCCAATCCGTCCAGGCACAGCGAGGCTCGCAGGCCGTGGACCCGACTGCTGGTGACGTGGCCGTGGAGGCGACTGTGGAGGAGCCCAGGGCGGTGCTCAGCGGGGAGCTGGTGGCCTCGGTCGTGGGGGGCGGTAGGGAGGTCCTGGTGCTGGAGGTGGCCCCGGCGGTGCTGGGCACGGTGCCGGGGAGGCCGGACGAGGTCTCGGTGCGCCACGTCGGGGACGCACTGACCCGGGTGCCGGGCGGGGAGCGGGAGACAGTGGTGGGCGTGGTGGTGGGCATCGCCGAGGTACGGGAGGTCTTCGGGGATAGGGAGGGGGCCGCGGTGGTGGCGGGGGTGGTGGCGCAGTGGCTGTAGTCCTCACAGCAGAGCAGTCGCGCGTGGAAGTTGTGACAGTAGGGCAGGGGCCCCGGCTGCTCGCGGTTGCGGCACAGCAGCCCAAAGCTCACGTTGCACTGGACCACCTGCCCCACCTCCTCCAGGGGCGCATCGGGCACCTTCTCTGATCGGCACTCGATGTCCCGGGGCCGGTCACAGAAGACGTGCCCGGCCAAGCGCCAGACCGCGAAGGTCTCGAAGTCCCCGCCGTCGGGGCCCGGTATGGGGTAGTCCTCGTCGAACCAGTCTGTCCACGCGCACCGTGGCCTGCAGCCCGGGGAGGATGAGGGGGCCAGCGTGTGCCTGGTGGAGGCGGACTGTGGGGCTGTGGAGAGCGGCGTGGTCCTGGAGGTGGGCCTGCTGGGCCGGGACCAGGGGGTGGCCCGCCCACTGGAGGTCACCACAGGGACCGTGGTGGGTGCGTGGGCTGAGGTGGGCTTGCTGGTCGTCGTGGGGATGCCCGTAGAGGAGGAGGGGCTGGGGCTGGAGACCCTCTCTGTGATCCTGGCAGAGGGAGGAAGCGTCTGGCCGGTGGCCACAGAGAGTCTCTGGGTGGTCTGGGGGGAGGAGGGACCTGGCTGGGAGGTGGGGACACTGACCCTCCAGGTGGTCCCAGAAGAAGGGGGAAGGGTCTGGGTGGTCCTGGGGGAGGAAGGACCTGTCTGAGAGGTGGGGAGAGTGACCCTCCAGGTGGTCCCAGAAGAAGGAGGGGCCTGGGTGGTCCTGGGGGAAGAAGGAAGGATCTGGGTCATCCCAGAAGAAGGAGAAAGGGTCTGGGTGGTCCGAGGGGAGGAGGGACCTGGCTGGGAGGTGGGGACAGAGACCCTCTGGGTGGTCCTTTGGGAGGAAGGAAGGATCTGGGTGGTCCCAGAGGAAACAGAAAGGCTCTGGGTGGTCCCAGGGGAAGAAGGAAGTGTCTGCGTGGTCCCAGGGGAAGAAGGAAGGGTCTGGGTGGTCCCAGAGGAAGGAGGAGGGGTCTGGGTGGTCCCAGAGGAAGGAGGAAGGGTTTTGGTGGTCCCAGGGGAAGAAGGAAGGGTCTGGGTGGTCCCAGGGGAGGTAAAAAGGGTCTGGGTGGTCCCACCGGAAGAAGGGAGGGTCTGGGTGGTCCCAGGGGAGGTAAAAAGGGTCTGGGTGGTCCCAGAGGAAGGAGGAAGGGTTTTGGTGGTCCCAGGGGAAGAAGGAAGGGTCTGGGTGGTCACAGAGGAAGGAGGAATGGTCTGGGTGGTGGGGACAGTGACCCTCCGGGTGGTGGCAGGGGAGGAGGGGTGCGTGGCCGTCGTCCGCGGCCCAGGAACCTTTTGTCCTGTGCTGCTGCTGCTGCTGGTGGGCTCAGGGACCGCAGAGCTGGCACAGTGGCTGTAGTCGTCACAGCAGAGCACGCGGATGTGGTAGTTGAGGCAAGTCTGGCCTCCTCTCTGCCGGTTGTTCCTGCAGATGAGTCCGTAGTTGACGTCACATCGTAGCACCTGGCCCAGCTGCTCCAAGGGCACGTCCGGGAAGAGGACGGCCTGGCACTCGATGGCCTCGGGATCCGCGCAGAGCTGGCCGCCCGTGTCCTGGATGTGGTAGTAGGTCTCAATGTCGCCCCCGAAGCGGCCGGGCAGGGGCTGGTCACTGTCCAGCCAGCCCGTCCAGCGGCAGGCGGGCTGGCACGGGGAGGTGGCCGCGGTGTGGCCCGTGCTGGGCGCTGTAGGACTGGGGGTCGTCGGGGACCAGACGGTGGTACTGGCAGCCAGTGTGGGGGTCGGACCCGGGCTGGTGGCCCGGGGGGTCATCGTAGTGGTGGCCAGGGTGCTGGGACAGTGGCTGTAGTCGTCACAGCAGAGCACGCGGATGTGGTAGTTGAGGCACATCTTGAACCGGCCAACCTGGTCACGATTGTGGCACACCAGACCCTCGCCCAGCCTGCACTGCACTACCTGGCCCAGCTCCTGCAGGGGCACGTCGGGCAGCAGCTCGGCCCGACACTCCAGGTCCAGGGGCCGCTTGCAGATGGCTTTGCCGGCCGCCCGGATGTTGGCATACGTCTCAAAGTCCCCACCGGAGGCCCCTGGCACCGGATAACTCTCGTCTAGCCAATCCGTCCAGGCACAGCGAGGCTCGCAGGCCGTGGACCCGACTGCTGGTGACGTGGCCGTGGAGGCGACTGTGGAGGAGCCCAGGGCGGTGCTCGGCGGGGAGCTGGTGGCCTCGGTCGTGGGGGGCGGTAGGGAGGTCCTGGTGCTGGAGGTGGCCCCGGCGGTGCTGGGCACGGTGCCGGGGAGGCCGGACGAGGTCTCGGTGCGCCACGTCGGGGACGCACTGACCCGGGTGCCGGGCGGGGAGCGGGAGACAGTGGTGGGCGTGGTGGTGGGCATCGCCGAGGTACGGGAGGTCTTCGGGGATAGGGAGGGGGCCGCGGTGGTGGCGGGGGTGGTGGCGCAGTGGCTGTAGTCCTCACAGCAGAGCAGTCGCGCGTGGAAGTTGTGACAGTAGGGCAGGGGCCCCGGCTGCTCGCGGTTGCGGCACACCAGCCCAAAGCTCACGTTGCACTGGACCACCTGCCCCACCTCCTCCAGGGGCGCATCGGGCACCTTCTCTGATCGGCACTCGATGTCCCGGGGCCGGTCACAGAAGACGTGCCCGGCCAAGCGCCAGACCGCGAAGGTCTCGAAGTCCCCGCCGTCGGGGCCCGGTATGGGGTAGTCCTCGTCGAACCAGTCTGTCCACGCGCACCGTGGCCTGCAGCCCGGGGAGGATGAGGGGGCCAGCGTGTGCCTGGTGGAGGCGGACTGTGGGGCTGTGGAGAGCGGCGTGGTCCTGGAGGTGGGCCTGCTGGGCCGGGACCAGGGGGTGGCCCGCCCACTGGAGGTCACCACAGGGACCGTGGTGGGTGCGTGGGCTGAGGTGGGCTTGCTGGTCGTCGTGGGGATGCCCGTAGAGGAGGAGGGGCTGGGGCTGGAGACCCTCTCTGTGATCCTGGCAGAGGGAGGAAGCGTCTGGCCGGTGGCCACAGAGAGTCTCTGGGTGGTCTGGGGGGAGGAGGGACCTGGCTGGGAGGTGGGGACACTGACCCTCCAGGTGGTCCCAGAAGAAGGGGGAAGGGTCTGGGTGGTCCTGGGGGAGGAAGGAAGGATCTGGGTCGTCCCAGAAGAAGGAGAAAGGGTCTGGGTGGTCCGAGGGGAGGAGGGACCTGGCTGGGAGGTGGGGACAGAGACCCTCTGGGTGGTCCTTTGGGAGGAAGGAAGGATCTGGATGTTCCCAGACAACGGAGGAAGGGTCTGGGTGGTCCAGGGGGAGGAAGGAACTGTCTGGGAGGTGGGGACAGTGACTCTCCAGGTGGTTCCAGAAGAAGGAGTGATCTGGGTGGTCCTGGGGGAAGAAGGAAGAATCTGGGTGGTCCCAGACAAAGGAGGAAGGGTCTGGGTGGTCCCGGGGGAGGAGGGACCTGTCTGGGAGGTGGGGACAGTAACCATCGGGGTGTTCCTGGGGGAAGAGGCCTGGGACCGGGTTACTGCTCTGGTGGCGGCCCCTGGTCCCGGTGACGTCACAGCCCCAGCGGCAGTGCTGCTGGTGCTGGGGGCCGCGGAGGTGGGGCAGTAGGGGGAGGGCTGGCAGCAGAGCGCCCGGACGTTATAGTTGAAGCACATGTTGAACTGGCCCTTCTGGTCCGCGTTCCTACAGACCAGCCCTGTCTGCAGGCTGCAGCTGATCACCTGCCCGATCTGGTCGATGCTGACCTCGGGGTAGCTCTCTGCCCGGCACTGTACGTCCTTGGGCTCCCAGCACAGCTTGCCCCCGGCAGCCCTGATGTTGTCGAAGGTCTCCATGTCCCCGCCCTCCACCCCTGAGGTCGGGAAGTCCACGTCAAACCAGTCTGTCCACTCGCACTGGGGCTGACAGCCGGTCGTGCCCTGGCCGGTGGTGGGCCCGGTTCCCGGGATTCCTGGCGACGTCTTTGTCGTTGGCGTGGTCGTCTCTGTGGACGGTGGGCTGATGGTGCCGGTGCCGGTTGCGCCCGCTGCTCTTGTGACTGTGGGAGCCACATGGGTGGGTGTCGTCCCTGACGCCAGGGTGGGTCCCGTCGAGGGGCGCCACGGGGTCCCCCGCGGGCTCGTCCGAGTCCACGGCCCGGCGGTGGTGGCGGCGGTGGCGGTGGGCCCTGCACAGTGGTCGCGGCTGCAGCAGAGCACACGGATCCTGTAGTTGTAGCACATCTTGAACAGGCCCGCCTGCTCCTCGTTCCTGCACACCAGGCCGAAGCTGGGGTCGCAGTGCACGTGCTGGCCCAGCTCTGCGGGGCTCCTGCCGGGGAAGATCTTGGCCTGGCACTCGATGTCCTCCGGATGCTCGCACACGGCCCCTCCCGCCCTCCTGATCTTGTCATACGACTCAACGTCCCCCCCGGCCTCCTCGGACTTGGGGTAGTCCTCATCGAACCACTCTGTCCACCAACACCGGGGCTGACAGGCGGTGGTGGCCGAGGCCGAGGAGCTTAGTGTCCGGGTCCCTGTCGTGGTTGTGGCCCCCGTGGACTGGACGGTGGGGGGCCAGCGTGGACTGGACGGTGGGGGCCCCCCGTGGACTGGACGGTGGGGGCCACCGTGGACTGGAGGGTGGGGGCCCCCGTGGACTGGAAGGTGGGGCCAGACAGGGAGCTGACCGGTGGCTGCTGGGTGGTGGCAGCAGGGGAGGTGCCACAGGGCACGTGGTCACAGCAGAGGACTTGCAGCTCATAGTTATAGCATAGCTGGTGGCTCTGCTCACCGTTGAGGCAAGTCAGCCCCCGGGCCACGTCACACTCCACTTTCTGGCCCAGGAGCTGCAGCGGGACGTGGGGGAATTTCTGTGCCCGGCACTCAATGGCCACTGGGGCTGGGCAGACCTCATGGCCCCTCTGCCTCAGGTTCACAAACGTCTCAAAGTCTCCACCTGGCAGGCCAGGCTCTGGATGGCTGCTGTCATGCCAGCCGGACCAATAGCACACTTCTCGCACACACACGGTGGAGGAGGTGGGGACCGAGCCTGTGGGTGGGAGGCAGGAACGTCGTCAGCCTCCTCTGCACGCCCGCCAGCCGTGCCCAGGAGGAGAGGTGACCCAGGCCGTCCCTCACGCCCAGGACGCCTGCACTGACCTGCCACTTGGTGTTCCCTCACCACCCAGACTGTTGCCCAGACTCTGGGGTTTGGGAGAGGGAGGCAGGACCAGCAGGGTGTCCTCCAGGCTTACCTGTTGTGGAGAGGGGTGTCACGGTGGTGGTGAAGGTGAAGGGTGTCGTGGACGGGGTTCCGGGACATTCCACAGCCCTCCGAATGATGGTCCCATTGTTTCCACAGATGGCGATCAAACAGGCACCGAGCCCGTCAGTCGTGTTGTAGATGACGTCCTCGAAATGGTAGGTCCTGCCCTCGTAGGTGCAGGTGCACGCTGGCAGACAGGGTAGGCGCAGGGCTGACTTGGAGACCCCAGCCCCCAGTCCCTAGCCCCGCGTGGC
Organism: Acinonyx jubatus; assembly: GCF_027475565.1. NCBI lineage: Eukaryota > Metazoa > Chordata > Mammalia > Carnivora > Felidae > Acinonyx > Acinonyx jubatus. The sequence continues at coordinate 902,852 of NC_069390.1, read as the reverse complement.
ACCCCTCACCCTTACCTTCGAGGCTGTGCGCGCACCGGAGGCCGCCGGCCGTGCATTCACTAGGGAGGGGAGAGGAGAGAGCTGAGGGCCAGCCCCACCGGGCCGGCAGCCCCCTGCCCCGGCTTCCCCGCCCACTCACCAGCTCTGGCAGTTCCCTGCCGTGGGGACCCTCGCGCCCACGTCGTGGTAGTTCCCGTCCTCATCGTAGCAGCCGCACTGGGCCACGCACTTCATCTGGTCCTCGTTGAAGAACGGCTCGCTGGGCGGGCACTTTGGGTAGCAGCCTGCGCAGGGGCGGGGCGGGCAGGAGACTCACCCTCGTGGCCAGGTGGTGGCTGCTGCCCTGGGCGGCCAGCCCGCCACCCACGCACGACCCTGCCCTCACCTTCCAGGCCCGGCAGTTCGGTCAGGCAGCGGCCGCTCGGGTTCCGGCAGGTCCTCATGCAGGGCGGGCCGCACGGCTGGTAGTGCCACTCGCACTGGCCCTCGCGGTTGTAGTAGTCGCAGAACAAGGCTGCGGGTGAGGGGGCCGACTCAGCGGGCCGGCTCCGGCCAGAGCGAGCCACCAGCGGCCCCAGGCGGGGCGCCGCCCTGGCAACGACGGCCTCCAGGGCCACCCGGCGGCCGGCCGGGCTCCCCCTGCACCCCGACCTTCGACCAAGCCCCGTCCCTCCCCTGTGCCTCCCGCATGGGGCCTCGGGGGGTGTGGGCCCCAAATGCCCGTGACCGGACGCAGCCGCGGGTCCCCTGGCTCCTCGGGGGTGCCGCCTGCCAGGGTGGGGGACTCCGGCTGGAGCGGCTGCCCACTACGCTCCCCTCCGGCCAGGTTCTAAGCGGGCGGGGTGGGGGAGCAGGGCTCTACTGACCCCTCTGGGTTCCGGAACATTCTCCCGTCTGTCCATCGGTGGCACCCCTCCCCATTTCACGTTCCTTTCTGACACCCGCCGCCCCCCTCTGCGGGCGACCAGCCTTAACCGCGCAGTGTGTCGCTCCCTGGGGTGGGGGCCCGCCCTGCCCCGACGACACATCCCGTGAACTCACGGCAGATGTCCGGGGTCCGCCAGGACACGCACACGCCCACGTCGCGGCAGGCCTGGGCGTAGGCGGCCACGGCCGTGCAGAGACACTCACAGTCGCCCCCGGAGTCACAGGCACAGGTGTCGCCCACGCAGGCCTCGTAATACTTGGTGGAGTCGACCTGGGGCAGAGGGTGGTTGGTCTGCTCAACAGCCAGTCAGGGGACCGCCAGCCCTACCCCAGCAGAGGGACCATCTGATCCTGGCTTCCCACATCTGCGGTCTGAGATCCGTGACTCCCACCCACCTGGGCACCTCCACCCGCGCCCCAGCCAGCCTGCCCCTCTGTGCCCCTCACCCCTCACCTCTGCTCACATCACACTCAACCACAGACAGCCCTCCCCATAGCTGTGTCGTGACCCTGCCTGTCTCCTCGGGGTGAGGGGGCGGGCCCCCAACCACACTCCTCCCTTGAGCAGCAGAGCCCAGAGTGAACCCAAGACACGTTTGCCACCAGACCGTTTCCTCCTAAGCGGCCTGCGCGTCACGTCCTGGATCATGAGACCGTGCTCGTGAGTGACGAGAACTCGAGTTCTCATTAAAGTCACAGGAAGGACTTTGGGGAAGAGTCTCCAAGGCCGACTCCAGTCCTCAGTACTGGTGAAGCCCGGCAGGCCAGGGAATGTGGGTAGGACAGGGAGGTGACACCGGGGGTCTGTATGGCTCACAACCTCGCTTCTAGGGGAATGGGCCTGAGGGGTCAAGGAAAGCTGTGGGATGCTCTGGGTCGGGACCCCTGGGCAGGGCTTGGGGCACACCGTTTGGACCTCCCACCTGGTGTGCACCCACATCAAGACCGAGCTCAGAGGCCCAGGCCAGACCCAGCCCTGACCAGGAGGGAAGGAGGCAGCCTGACCCTCCAGCCCCCGAGGCCAGAGCGCCCACTTTGCACAGCCCACCTGAGAATGGCAGGCGGCGAAGGTGGCGCTGTTGAGGACACTGCACTGCTTCTGGGCCCAGGACTTGCGGTGCGGGTTGGCGGCGCAGGCGTCCCTGGGGGCCGGGGCGTCGGCGCAGGACGGGGAGAATTTCCAGCTGTTGCCAAACTCCAGGGCGTTGCCCACCACGGACTGGCTCCTCGTGGTGAAGTCATTGACGGCATTGTCGTCAAAGTTCCCGCACAGCCCGCAGACCCGGCCCTGCACACGGAGGGGGGTGGGGGGGCAGGCAGCATGGGTGTTGGGGCTGCAGGGGGCAGCCCGAGGGAGCGGCGCATAGCCCAGGGGTGACTGCCTGACGCCTGGTGTCCCCAGGGAGTGCCCGGGGAACCTGCAGGCGGATGGGGTGCACAGTGGGTCCTATGGCAAGTGGGCAGGTGGGCAGCGAGATGAACAGGTGGGCAGGTGGGCAAGCAGGCCGGTGGGCGTGGGGGGACCAGAGAGCAGAGAATGGCTTTCTAACCAGGACTCTGTCAGTCGGTCCCTTGGGTCTCAACACCTGCCTTTTCAGAAGTTGGCATTGTGAGTGGACTGGCCCCAGCCCTCCGTGGATTGTCAGCAGCCAGACGGTCCCTTCTGGGCCAGATCTGTCCCTGCCAGAGGGGGTCCCCAGCCCGCCCACTCTCACCTTGTAGCCCTGCTGTAGTCGGATGAACACGCTGGTCTTTCGGTCCCAGGACACCACCATGCCGCTGCGGGTCTCGACAGTCAGGTAGACGCCCGTGTACCGGACCTTGTACGGCAGGTCTCTGCCCGGCCCCCTCTGCACCACCTTGTGGGTGCCCTCACGCAGGATCAGCTCATAGTTCTACAGAGGGGCACACGGAGGTGGTGGCAGCCGGGACGAAGGGGCCAGCCCGGGGGCCACAGGTACTCAGGGGCCCTTGGCACAGGGCTGGTGGGCTCCTGACTGTCAGCAAACACCAGGCGAGAGGCCAAGCCGACTGGACTGGGAGGCCGCATAGAAAGCCAGGGTACGGTAAGCAGGGGTGCACGGGTCCCAGAGGGAGTCTGCAGGACTGGCCACCCCAACTCGCTGGCCTCTGAGTGAGGCGACCCTGCTCATGCTCTTACCACCCTGTGGGGGAGACGTCCCCCGCCAGCAGTGCGCCTCTCTGCCCGATGAACTCTGACCTCCCTCTGCTGGAACTGGGCACCCTGATGTGGTGGGCTGAACACAGGCCCCCAAAAAGGTGTGTCCACATCCTGACCCCTGAAACCCGTGAATGTGACCTTATTTGGAAGGAGGGTCTTTGCAGGTGTCAGCGACGGATGAGCTCATCTGGGACTTAGGGCGAGCCTCAGTCCAACCACAGGTGTCCGTGTGGGAGAAGAGAGGGGCAGACGGGTGGGGGAGGGGCGGTGGAGCCCAGGAGCTGGGGGTGGGGGGGGGGTGGTCTCGGCCCTGGGACACCTGCATGGCGGAGTCCTGGCGTCACAACCAAGAGAATGAATTTCTCTGGTTTCGGGTCCAGGCTGTGGTCATTTGTTCAGGTTGCCCCAGGACCGTCAGCTGGAGGGCAGAGGGAGGGAGAAGTTTCCTGGGGGCTCTCACCTCCAGGAAGAGCTTGATGGCCTTAGAGCAGGTGACACCCGTGGTCCCACAGGGGACGTTTTCGGTGACGACGCGGAAAGTCCCATTTGTGGTGCCGGTGCCATTGCCCCCACAGTAGTCCTGGGACAGGGAGGGGTCAGGCTGCGGGAGCAGGCCGGGCGAGGGGGCGGGGCGAAGAGGGCGGGGGACTGGGACGAAGAGGACGGGAGGGGAGGGGAGGGCGGGGGGAGGAGGACGAGGCGATGGGCCGGGATGAGGAGGCGGGGGTGGGGCGAGGTTGACGGGGCGAGGTTGACGGGGCGAGAGGCGGGGACGGGGACGAGGAGGGTGTGGGGGGCGTAGGAGGGCGGGAGCAGGGGTGGGGCGGGGATGAGGAGGTCGGGGCTGGGGGCGGGCACGAAGAGGACGAGAGGGGGCGTGGCCGGGACGAGGAGGGCGGGGCGAGGATGAGGAGGGCGGGACGAAGACGGTGGGCGTGGCCGGGACGAAGAGGGCGGTGCGAGGGGCGAGGGGGGCGGGGCGAGGATGAGGAGGGTCAGGTGAGGGGCGAGGAGGGTGGGACGAGGAGGGCGGGGCGAGGGCGAGGAGGGCGAGGCGAGGGCGAGGAGGGCGGGGCGAGGACGAGAGGGGGCGTGGCCGGGACGAGGAGGGCGGGGTGAGGGGCGAGGAGGGCGGGGCGAGGGCGAGGAGGGCGGGGCGAGGGCGGTGGGACGAGGAGGGCGGGGCGAGGGCGAGGAGGGCGGGACGAGGACGAGAGGGGGCGTGGCCGGGATGAGGATGGGGGGCGAGGGGCGGGGACGAGAGGGGCGAGGGCGAGGAGGGTGGGACGAGGAGGACGAGTGGGGGCGTGGCCGGGGCGAGGGGCGGGGCTAGGAGGCCGGGTAGGCGGGGGCAGAGAGGGGCCCAGGCTTACCTGCGCCAGCGTGTACTCGCAACTTCCTTCAAAGCTGTAGCGCTCGCCATCGAAGGTGATGAAGTGGCCGTCCCCGTAGGCCACGCAGGTGCCCAGGCAGGCCTTGCTGCTGCATTCCCACCTGCGGCTCCTGCACGTGCTGCGAGGCGAGGGCAGGCGACGGCCAGGTCACGGGGGCCGCCCCGCCCCACTCTCCGGAGGGGTAAAGTGACGCGGCGAGCTCAGGAAGTCGCCGCCTGCCACCTGCCTGCCTGCGGCACTCCTGTCTCTCGGCTTCTGAAGCCCTTGGCGCCTGGAGTGCGGCGGGGCCGGAGCCCCTGGCGTCGGCTCTGACCGGCCGGCCACGGCTAGGCCTGGCCCCTGGGGCACGTTCCAAGGACGAAGGGCACACCCCAGGGCTTTCCCGGGGGCGGGGGGAGGGGGGGGCGGGGGCAATGTCAGGCCTCGGCCCTGCCCCGCCCCCTGCGGAGTAGCCCCGACCTACCAGGTGTTACAGTCGACCCTGATGGTCTCCCCGGGCTTGTAGGCGGCCTCGTTGTGCAGACAAGGACAGTCCTCCTCCGCCACGCAGCCTCCGCTCCCGTCCGACACCAGCCCCGGGGGGCAGACGCAGCCGGACACGCAGTGAGTGCTGAACTGTGGACCGGCACAAGTCAGTGCCGGTCACCCGCTGTGCCCGGGGACGCCCTCGGGCAGCGCCCTCGCCGTGCCCTCCCGGCCACTCACACAGTCCACGTCCAGCGTGTGGCAGCTCCTGAGACACTCGGCCCCGGGCGCGCCGGCGGAGACGTTGCGGCAGTCCAGGTACACCATGGGGGCCGCGCACCCTGCGGAGGAGGCGGGGCTGGGCTGGGAGGGGCCCCTCCCCCCACCCGGGGCCCGCGGAAGCCCCTCCCTCGGGGTGCTGCCCAGAGGCCGTACCTGAGCTCCTGTGCTCCGCTGCTCCCAGGCAACTCAGCTTCCCACCCACGCACGAGCTGTGAGAGACAGACGACCCTCTCTGGACCCCCTGCCCACCCACCACCCCACAGACCTCACCCAGATCTCTGCCCGGCTGGGGGCACCCCTCCCCCGGCGCAGAGAGAAAACCGTCCTGTGCAATGCACACGCCCTCCCTGGGCCCTGGACCCTCAGAACCCTCTGGAGGCCAAGGGAGGGCTACCTCTTCACAGCAGGAGAAAGGGATGTGGGGGGAGGGGCAAACTTCCCTCCCCAGGGAGCACCTTTGTGTTTCAAAATCCTCTGGGAGACACCCAGACATCTTTGCGTGTGAAACAGGGTGACGAGACCCTCGCTCTCCTGGGATGGGGCACAGTGATGGGGGGGGGGGGGGCATGGGCCCAGCTGGCCCCTTACCACACCACGCTGTCGTCATGCACCACCTCCCCCGGGGCCACTGCAGAGCCACGGAAGTAGCAGGGACAGGCCTCAGCGGACACACAGGCACCCGAGTCATCCAGGAAGGTGCCCGAGGGGCAGATGCAGCCGTCCACAGGCACGAAGGTGACGCCGCAGGTGACGTCGACCTGGCTCAGAGCGCGGCAGGTGGGCTGGCAGCTGGCCACCACATAGCTGTAGTTCTGGGACTTGGGGCAGCTGCTCACATACTTGGCTGGGGGCAGGGGCAGCGCTCAAGTCAGTGGTTGGATGGCCCCCTCCAAACCGGTGTTTAAGCAGCCCAAGACTCAGTTTCCCCTCTGACACCCAGGGATGGTGGGACCACAAGGTCCTTGGTTGGCCCGACCGAGGAAGCCAGAAGCTCTGGCTGAGAACATGTGGGTGGGGGGTGGCTGCCCCCAGGATCCCCAGCCCCCCTGCCCCCACCCGGTGCAGCCAGAGTGGCTCAGGGACACTCACCGCACACGCCGTCCCTCCAGCCTCTGAGCAGCACCCCCTTGGCGGCACAGGCGTGCACGTAGGAGGACAGGGCCGCACACAGACAGTCCTCGCTCTTCTGACAGTTACATGTGTCGAACATGCAGTGCTGGGGATGGGGCCATTGGGGACCGTCAGGAACCCCAGCCCACCAAGGCCCCTCCTCTTCCCGTGGATTCTTCCTGGGACCCCTGCCTGGACTGGGAGGTCCACCCCAAGGAGGCCCCTTGGCACAGATGGGCGGAAAGCGGCCCCCAGGAGGGGCACACCGCACGCTAAGCGACTGCAGAGGCCCGGTCAGGGGGCAGCAAGAAGGCGTGAGACCAGGCTATGGTCAGGGTCAGGAGGGAGCGCCACAGGACAGGGCCAGGGTCGGCCGCATCCCACGTACGTCACGGGTTGTGCTGCGTGTGGGGGACACAGGTGGGGTGAAGAGGGTGCCATCTGCCCAGGCAGAGGTGGGCCTGGGCTTTCCACCTGGAGATGCTCCTGATGGTGCATTTTAGGGCTTTGAGCTTCTGGGAAAGTGGCCCATGAGTCAAGTGTTGTGAAGGATACGTGGAAACCCTAACCCACGGGGCCTGAGAAAATGAGCTTATTGCAAACAGGGTCTTTGCAGATGTTATTAAGACGAGGTCATGGGGATGGTCCCCGATCCAGCATGACTGGTGTCCTTAAAGAGGAAATTTGGACACAGACACAGGGGAGGGGCCAAGGCCGTGTGACCAGGGAGGCAGAGGTTGGGGTGACATGGCCACAAGCCCAGGGACACCTGGAGCCCCGAGAAGCTGGGAGAGGCAGGAAGGACCTTCTCTGTAGCCTTAGGAGGGAGCATGGCCCTGCCCACAGCTTGATTTGGGGCTTCTGGCTTCTAGGACCGGAACAGAATCAATATTTCTAGTTTTTGGTGAGCTGGTCCGTGGCCACAAACACCCCGACAGTGATGGTGCTAAAAGCCCCGGGCAGCCCCGGGTAGGACTGACCAACCAGCCCGCCGTGCTGTGAGTGGTCCTTGAGATAGGGGACCACCAAGGGGAGGCTAAGGGGTAGGGGGGGGCTCCAGGTGGAGCAGGGGTCTCACCGAGTGGAAGGGTGCAGGGTTGAGGACAGAGTGACAGGGCGAGAAGGCTCCGGCAGGGTCGGTCAGCAGGGAGCACCAGTGCTGGGCGTAGTTCTCTGGGACAAGGGTGCGGGGGGAGGCTGGCTGGCCGGCACCCACACACCTCCTCCCCCTCGCCCGCCCCCTCAGGCTGCCTGCGCTCCTGCACACAGGCCCTGGGGGGCCCCACGGTCCCCAGAGAGCTCAGCTGGGATTTGGGGCTTGCCCACCATGCTGAGGGGGCAGGAAGGTGCTCCTCCTCGAGACAGGCTCTGAGCACTCTGGCCTGCCCGATTTCACCCCAGGCCATGCACACCCGGACACCAGGGGTCACCCAGGGCCTGGTGAGATGGGAGGTCTTGGCTCCCAGCCCAGCCCTCGTAAACGGAGGGCCCCCGGGGGGTGGGAGTACCGTTCTCCACGCTGAGGGAGCAGGGGTCCTCGAAGCTGTTCTTGACGTTGGGGCAGGCGGCCTGGGTCTTCCAGGTATTGGCGAAGGCGGCGGCCGTGCCCTCCACCACGCCGCTGAGGGTCCGGAAGTCATCGGCCTGGTTCTGGTTGAAGTTCCCGCACAGGCCTGGGGGCCGGGGCCCAGGGATGGGGCATTAGCAGGGCGTCCAGCCTAGCCATCCGGGGGACCTTGCTCCCTGGCTCCTGCTCTCCTCTAGAAACCACCACACGGCGGACCAGCCCCGAACCCCCATCCCAGGAGTGGTTCCAGAGCCATCCGTAGGTGAGCCCCGATGGGGATCAGCCGCTGTGCAAAGCCTGACCTCGTAAGGGCAACACGGCTTGCTCTCCATCCCCCCAAGTGCCCTCCCTAGGGCCACACATCACATTCGGGGTGCCCTCGGCCGGTGCAGGAGTCTCCACTGTGCCCTGGGAGCAGCCGCCTCCCAACTTTCACCTCCTGCCAGACTCTTCCCGTCCTGCCCGCGGCCTGGAGCTGAGTCCGGGCACCAGCCCCCTCCCGGCCCGTCGGCGGAGCCTCACCGCACATCTGTCCGTGATAGGAGGGGTCCAGCCTGAGGAACACCTGCATGAGGGGCACCAGTTGAACCTGCAGCTGCAGCCCGAGGCCCGTGTGCACCAGGACGAAGAAGGACGTAGGCCTGAAGATGGTGATGTTGGCTGCCGGGGGTGGGGACCGAGTCAGAGTCTGCGTGGGGGCCAGGCCTGGCCAGACGGAGCCCCCTTGCTCCTGGGACAGCCAGGAAGCAGGGAGGGTCCCCTAGGGATGGCCTGGGAGGATCCAGGCATCTGGTGGGCCCGTGCCACCGCTCCGGGACCCAGGGGTGGGCGGAGCTCCTCTGCAGGTGGTATTGGCAGTGACCACTCGTGATCCCCGAGAGGCTGCGCCCCAAGTGTGTTCGGCCCCGGTCCCCCCGGTAGCCGAGGGGGGAGCATTGACATCCCACGTGCAGATGAGAGACCAACCATGGGATATTCCGGAACTGCCCCGGGCCACAGAGAACCAGCCTTGGGAGCAGACCACCTGGCTGCAGTGCAGCCGGCTGTCCCAGACCGCGTACCTGCTGACACGGGCAGCCGCGTGTGCACGGAGTTCATGAATACCCCACCGCTGGCCTGGATCTGGATGATCTGGTGAGAGGAAGCGGCCAGGTCAGCTGGGGGAGGAGCCTGCCCGGCCGGGGAGCACTCCCCAGGGGCCAGCCCAGCAGAGTCAGAGCCCGGAGGGGACCCCTGGCCCCTAACGTCAGACCAAGACCTCCACCCTGTCCCCACCCCCTTTCCCAGCAGGACCCTCACCCACCGTGTCCCCGCCGTTCACGCTGAGCGTCACCATTTTGAGGCAGTTCTCGTTGTCCGTCAGGCCACATTTCCGCAGCTCGGCCAGCACAGTGAAGCCGTTGCCTGCACATTTCTGACAGGGCAAGGCCCACCAGGGCGCTGGGGGTTGGCCACTCCCGAGCGCGGGCAGGGAGGGGGCTGCGTGTTCGTGTGTGGTGCCCCTGTTCCCAGGACCGTGCGTGTGGGGTGGAGGCTGGCCCCTGTGGCCACCTCCAGGCAGGCAGCTCATCTCAGGGCTCATCGCAGAGCCCCTTGGCCCCGCGAATGTGAGCCTAGGGGCTTCCCTTTGGGGATGGAACCCCAGGAGGGGACCCGGGGGGGCTTCACCTACTCTGATGGCCATCACAGGACCCTTCCCAGGGGCAGGGAGGCCTGAAGAGTCCCAGGACAGGCCCAGCAGGTGGGGACTGGGACCATACCTTGGACAGGACGTAGCTGCAGTCCCCATGCACATCGTAGAGTCTCTCATCGTAGGTGGAGATGTGGGACCCGCCCTGGACGGAGCAGGTGCCAGGGCACGGAAGGTTCTGGCATTGCCACAGCCCCCCAGAGCAGGTGCTGGGAAGGGAGCCATGAACAGAGGAAGCGTGGTGTGGGGGAGGTAGATCCCCTCCCATGCACCCCCACCAAGGGCAGGGGCAGCCAGGAGGCGTACCAGGAGCTGCAGCTGGTGGTGAAGGAGGCCCCCGGGGCGTAGGTGTGGCCGCCGTGGGTGCATGGACACTGTTCTAGGGGCAGGCAGCCCGTGTGGGTGACGTCATCCAGCACCGTGCCTGCGGACAGCGGGGGGCAGGGGGTTGTGAGCGGGCTGGGTCGGGTGTTGGCAACACAGTGACTGGAGGCAGCCGGCGGGGGGGAGGGGGGTTGGGGGCAGAGGGCCTGGCTGGGGGACAGTCCCTGAGGGCCAGGAGGACCTGCCTGGGGGGCAGAAGCAGCCATCCACACAGTGGTCCTCGCAGAGCTGGGAGCGCTCTGGGTTGGAGCAGGTGTCCGTGCAGGGCGAGCCGCATTCCCGCTGCTGTGTGTTGAGGGGGCAGGTCCAGGCTGTGGGGGGAGGCAGCGCTTGGGCCCCGGAAAGCCACCCGGGCGCGGGGCAGGCGGCTGCTCCCAACCTTTCCCGTGTCATCAAGGGCTCCCCAAGGTCACAGCTGAGCCGGGGAGCCCCTCGTCTTGGGAGGCTGGGCCTCCCTGCTCCTAGCTCCCGCTGTCTTCTGGGTGAGGCAGCCCTCCTGTGCCCACCTGGGCTGTACCAAGGCCGGGTCCTCCCTCTGGGCCCCCCACACTCCCTTCTGTCCCCCTGCCCACCCTCTCGCTGTAGGACCCCCCAAATGACTCCACTTGCCCTGGGTCCCCAGCCAGATGCCAGATGTCCTGGCCCTCGCCCCCTCCCCACCGGGACCCAGTGTGGGCGTGGGGCCTGGTGCTGGCCCCGGCCAGGGGGCACTCACGGCAGAGGTCAGGGCCCCTCCAGTTCTGGGGCTGTCCCCCTGCATGGGCACACTGGCGGGAGTACTCGGCGAAGGTGGCACACGGGCAGTCCGGGCAGCGGCACAGATCCTGGGTGCAGGCGGCCACGTACACGGCAGGGTCCACCAGCGTGTTGCACTCCGAGAAGGCCGGGCCCAACAGGGTGCGGTGGCAGATGCCCTCCTGGGGAGCACAAAGGTGTGGCACCCTCCACCCTCGGTGCTTGTGGGGGGTCCAGGCCAGGGGGCCCCTTACCCCCCTTGAGGTCCCTTTCATCTCTCCATCTGTCCGTCCACCCACCCGTCCTTCTCTTTAACCACAGTGAACTTGCTGGGTGCAGGGCTCAGCTTGGCTCTGGGAGTGACCCGGGACCGTGGACTCCACCCACCCACTCAGGGCTCCAGGCCACATCTGCCCATGGTGTGAGCACCCAGGAAAGGTGCGATGCAAAGAGAAGTGGGAAACGAGGGCACCTGTGTGCCCACTGATGAACCCCTTTTCTTTCCCCAGCACCCCTGCCCCTGCCCCCCAGGCGGCTGGGCCTGGGCTCCACATCCTGACTTGAGGCTCTGAGGGAGATTCTGTTGGTTTGGGCCTCCTGGAGCTTCCAGGCCGCTTCTACCCGTGGAGGCCTCCCTGCTCCTACGTGGGGCTTCTTCAGCTGGGCTCTTAAGTGCCCACCACGGACTGCCTATGTGTGGACATGTATTCGCATACACGGATGGGCACACGTGTAGCCCACGGCCCGCACACGTAGAACATTCGTTTGGTAGGTGGAAGCTCAGACGGTGTCTCCGCGGTGGAAGCCGTGTCCCCTGCCCCCCCGGGGCTTGGAGACCCTCCGCCCAGATGCCTCAGGGCCCAGCCCAGGAAGCCTGAGATGACCATCCTGGGAGAGCAGGGGCTGGGGGCAGGCCGGGCCCCAGAGAGGCGCTCACCCTATCCGTGCAGTTGTTGGCGGGGGAAGGTAGGGGGTCCTGGCATTGCTCTGTGGGCCCATCCAGCTTCTGGAGATTTCCAAACTGAAGAGGGGTCAGCCTGGCGTCTGTGGAGAGATGCTGGGGTCAGGGTGCTGAGGGACCGTGGGGCCAGTGCAGGGGATGGCTGCCTGGGGACCCCTGCCCGTGCCCAGGGCACCTGAAACCTCTCTGGGGCGTCGCTGGCTTGAGTATTGCCCCCACCCCGATTTGCTCTCCACCCAGAGCCTGGGTAAGGCCACCCCAAGGCTGCCCCCTCCAGGCCTCCTCAGGACAAGCCAGCCCTCAGCTTCCTGCTGCCCCAGGGGGCACTCACTATGGGCATAGAACTCGTTGACGGCCCGGAGTCCGTTGAAGTCCCCACACAGACCACACGTCTGGTTGGCGTACTTGGGGTCCAGCTCCAGCTGGGGGCAGAAGAGAGGCAGCTCCAGCCTCTGGGAGGCTGTCCCCAGTTGGGGGGGGGCGGACAGGTGGGGGCGTCCTCACCAGGGCAGCTTCCTCTCTGTTCCACAGGAAGGTTAGCACCAGCCGGACATCAACCTTGATGTAGACACTGCTCTCCTCTACCAGGACGCCAGCGCGGCTGTAGGGCAGCTCCTCCCTGGGGTGGAAATTTCTGGTCCTCCCAGGGCCAGGGTGCGCAGCAGGGTGCGGTGCCCCCCAGCAGCCCTGAGCCCAGAACCCGCCCCAGAGGCCCGGCCCTTCCCCAGCCCGGACCAGGCTCACCGCTGCCCGTTGATGAGGATCGAGCTGTTGGAGGCCTCCAGCACCAGCCCTTGGGTCTTGAGGATGATGTGGGTGATGGTAGGCCTGGAGCCGGCCAGGCCGCGGCGGACCTGGATGTTGAAGTCCTCGTAGGCGGCCCCGCAGTGCATGGAGAGGACGTAGTTGCACAGGCCCGGGAAGCGGAAGACGTCCCCGTCGAAGGTCTTATAGTGGAAGTCGCCCCAGGTGCTGCACACCTGCCCATTGTGCGCGGCGTTCAGGGCTGTGGGGAGAGCGTGGTGAGGCCCCGGCAGGTGCCACAGGCCTCGCCCAGCCACCCACGGGTAGCCTTTTCCGGGTTGGGGACGGGGAGCTCGGAGGGCAACCAGGAGGGCTGAGAGCCCTGCCCCAGCATCCGGGGTCGGCCCCCACCACTGTCCACAGGGAGCACTCCCAGCCAGGCCCAAGGCCATCCAGCTGCCCATACCACCCCGCCGTCAGCCCCCAGAGGGGCAAGCCCCCGCCCCATCAGCAGTGGGCAGCATCCACTCACAGCTCATGGTGGGGAAGACGGTGATGGGCGGGATGATGGTCATGCTCCGAGCTGCAGAGTGAGGGCTGGGTTACACTAGAAATGTGGCCAGACAGGGAATGGCCGGGGACACTCCTTCCCGGGACCTCTATCCTCCTCACAGGCCGGCCTGGGGCAGCAGCCGCCCTGACTCAGCCCAGGGAGCCCCAGGACCAGGGCTGTCCCCTCCCGGACCCTCCCATCCACCCAGGACACACTGCTGGCCTGGGCTTTACTCTGTGTGTGTGTGTGTGTGTTTGTGTGTGTGCGCGCACGCAAGTGCACGCGCACACACGTGACCAAGTACATGACCATGTGTGCACATGTGTGAGCATTCTGGCCTCTCTGCTCTGTGCCTTAGCTTTCTTTGGCCCGTCCCCTCTGCGATCCCTTCTTGTGGGCAGGTGGGATCCAGGAGGGTCTCTGTGTGACATGTGGCTCCTGTAGAAAGGGGTCTGTCCCCCCTCCCCTGTCCAGATCCCCGGCCCACCCCAAGCCCAGCCCCTTCTGTTTGCTCGGGAGGCCTCAGAGCCCAGAACCCAGGCTGCATACCGACGTCCACCCTCCGACTGTTCACAGCAGGCTCCGTGCTGCCCTGGGTCTCTGCAGGGAAAGGGGACGGGAGTCAGTGAGAAGCTGGACATTTGCCATCCCTTCCTGGGCAGGCTTCAGGGTGGTGGCCACGTGACAGGGTCTAGCCTCCCCACCACTCTACGTGGTAGCTGTCGTGGCCTCTGCAAGGATGGGGGTTCCCGCGGGGAGCTGCGTCTGGTGGCCTTGCCCTGACTCCCGCTCTCCCCATCTACGAATGCAGAGTGCTGCCTCATCTGGCCGTGACCCGGCAGCTGCTGGCTCAGGGCAGGAGAATGGAATCAGGAAAAGGCGTTGGCCCGTTGACCCTGGCCACCCTAGAAGAGGGTTCGGCCCCATCCCAGGAGTCCCCTGGAGAAGGACAAAGACCAGTTTTGTTGGGGAGAAGGACACACGCAGGCAGGGAGGCTTCTGGGCGTGACTTAGCAGAAACCCAAGACCAGAGTGAGATTGGAGCTAGAACCATCCATCATGGTGGGGGCGGGCCTGGAGGCCTGGGTCCCGGGATGGCTGCCCGGGTGGCCTGTGTGCCCACCGCCCGCAAGCAGGGCTTCCTCCGTCGGCCCGACCACGGCTACGCCCAGGTGCTCGCCCCCAGCGGCCCGGCCCCCACAGCCCCTCGCTGCCTTGGGGGGCCGCGGGGAGCCCTCCCTGGCCCCTCTGCCGGGCTCAGGCTGGGGCACCCCTTCGCACGGGCCCTGTACTGCTTCCTTCCATCTGCCGGGGGTCTGCACACTCGGCCTAACACTGAGCCTTGTCGGGGAGTGGGTGTCGGGCCCCCGACGTCCCCGTGTCCCTGGTGGGGCCAGCGCGGCAAGGGGTCGGGTGAGGCCACCACCACAGCTTCCTGTCCGCCCTTCCCAATGGGGACCTCGGACGCACGCAAGCCACGGGCACTGGCGGGGCAACGCGCTTTCCTTCGGAAGGCCCCTCCTGCCGCTGCTGCCTCTGTCCACCCCTGCCCCACGGGCTGCGCCCCACAGTCAGAAACCAGGGGTTTTCCCGCAGGTGCGGCGAACCCTGCACCCCCATCCCCGTCCGGGGCCGGTTTCTACGAGAAGTGGCTCCACTCGGGGCCGGTGGCCTCGCGAGACCCGGGCTCCGTTGCCCAGCCAGGAAAATGCCCGCTGCCAACTGCCCCCCCCAACGCCGTGGTCGACAGCGCACCCTCTGACATGAGCCCCCTCGTCTCAGACCTCTTTTGCCTGCCCCTAATGGGATCGGCCCCCCAGAGAGGAGCGGGTGGAGGCTGAGGCGGCTCGCTGGGGAGGCCCAGTGTCCGGCACCTGGTCTGAGGCCAGCGCGGCCCAGAGGAGCCCGGAGGAGCCGGCTGAGTAGGGGCCCCGGCTGCGCAAACCAGCAGACAGGCACCCGAAGAGCACAGCAGGCTGGGGTATGTGGCCGCCCAGTGGGAGCTGCTGCGGGGAAGTCCCCACCTCCCAGCCCTGCTGGGAGGCGGCTTGGGGCAGGGGCTCTGGGAGACCAGCACCCCCCCCCCCCGCCCCACCACAGATGGAGAGAGCTCAGGCCGGTGTCCACCTGCCCAGACCCCCGAGCCCGGCTGGGGCCCAGGGAGGAGGCCTTGCGGGAGCAGAGCTCAGGGCTGGGGCCGTGGTGACTGGGGCTCCAGGCCAGCCCTGCCGGGCGTCACCCAGGCAGACCCTGAGGCCGTATCTTTCATATTGACAGAAAGTATTAGGGCTGCGGGTGCTTCCCCCTGATGCTGAGAGCCCAGGCCTACGGCAGAGGAGAGGCAGAGGAGAGGCGGGCTGGCGGGCTGGGAAGAGCCTCGCGGCAGGTGAGGTGCGAAGTGTCTGACGTGGGTCCGCGGGCTCATCACCTGTCAGCTGTTCCAACCCTGATTTGAGGAGGGATTTTGGAGCCGCTCCAGGAACTACCCTGACGGCTGTCGCCCTCACAGGGACCTGAGAGGTGCCAGCCTTGGGCCCCTCACCCGGCCCGCACCCCCAGACCCTCTTGGTGGTTTGCCCAGGGGACCCAGCTTCTCCTGGGTGCAGACCGAGAGCCTGGGGCCCCACTGAGGACAGATGGGGCGGGGGCCGCCCTGCCCATTTCAGGCAGAAGAAACCCCGGGCGGTGGCCTGCAGAGGCCTGTCTGCGGCAGAGAGGGAGCCAGTCTTCGGTCTTACCTGTCCTCTGCACCAAGAGCAGGGCCACAAGGGCCCAGGCCAGCGCCAGGCACCCACTCGGGGCACCCATCCTGGGGGCTGGCACAGCGGCGGGCCGGTGGCAGAGAGGCAGAGGGCCCCGGTGCTCGCTCCCTGGGGGCCCTGGGGCTTATATAGCAAGAAGTCTTGGCCCCAAGCCCAGCTCCTGGGCAACGCAGGGCTCCGTCCTTTCCCCCGAGCCGACCACGTGTGTTTGCTCTTGGGGAGGGGCCGAGGCAGGAAAGAGGCCTGGAGGAGGAAGGATTTGTGGCTGTGGGCCCCAGATTCACAGGACCCCTGCCCCCCCCCATCCCACCCCACAGCTTCTGAGAATCGGAGAGGGGCTGGCCGCCTGGGCATCCCTGGTCCTGCCTCACTCACGCAGTGGGGAGGTGGTCAGCACGCCCACACACTCAGTCCCCATGTTGAGCGCCCCGGCCCCGGAGCCTGGCTGAGGCTGAGAGACAGGACTGAAGGGGACAAGGCCTCCGCCATCGGGCAGCCTGGGGCACTGGCCCGGGGCGCTGACCGCAGGTCCCTGAGGAGTGGGGAGCGATGTGAGGCTGTCATCGCTGGGGGCCTGGGGCTCCTGCTCAGCTGGGCTGTGGTCAGCTGCATGTGGAGGGTGGGGTCCTGGTCTGCAGAGCTTGGGGGTGGGGGAGACTCATGCCCAGAGACCTTGGCCATGCTCACCAGTACCCCCTGCACATCTCTGTCACCAAGTTCAGATTTAAGGAGAAACAGAGTGGACACCCAGGCTGGCTCTTGCCCAGCACCTGCCCTGGCATGTCTGACCCTCACCTCGCTCCTGAGGCTGGCTCGGTGACCTGAGGCGGGGTGGCACAAAGGAAGCTATTGTTCCCCAGGTTCCTGACACACCAGGACCCTCCCCTGAGGGCAGGCTGCGCCCCGGCCGATGCGCGCACACGCCGATGTGCCCCTGGAGGGCCCCCAGCAGGGCTGATGGGACACCAGGGGCTGGTGTCTCAACCCTAGTACTGCCCCAACTGGGAGCCACGAAGGCCCCGCTCCCCAGCTGGCGCGGCTGGGCTGCAGGGGCGGGGGGGGGTCACACGATAACCTCTCCCCTGGTCGGTGAACGGCTCGCCTGGCACGCAGTCCCCTCTGACTCACACTCCAGGCGTCTTACTCTGGGCATCCTCACCCCAAGCCTGAGCGCGTCTGAGTGCCTTGCGGGGCAGCCCCCGGTGGGGAGCACAGGGCCCCTGCGGGTGGGGGCGGCTTCCCCATTGTTTTGGGTGGGGAGCAGCGAGGTGCACCCTGTGTCCTCTGCACCTGCCTTTTCGGGGTTAATTCATAGACGCAGAGCTGCTGGGGGCAGCAGGCAAGCTGTCTTCAAAGCTCTCAACCATGTGCCCGGCCGCCACCCCTCAGCACGGCTGAGCCCCGCTGCCCGGGCTGTGCATGTCTGCAGGCTCGCCTCGGAGGTCCCGGGATCTGCTTTTCATTTGGCTGCTGGCATCTCCAGAGCAGGGCGCACCCCCTGTACCTGCAGGGTGCAGTTTCCTGACATCAGAGCTCCTGCAGTCGGTCCTGGCATGGGGCCCGCTTGCGTGCACGGCCCTGCCAACCTCCGGGGCTCCCGCAGCCTGAACCCTCGTGGTCCGACCCCCTCTGCTCCCCCGAGTCTCCCTCTCAGTCCGTGCCCTGCTGGCACGTCCTCAGCCCCCCACCCCCAATTCAGCTAGCACCCTGCAGCCTTCAGAGGGCCCCCGTGAGCCCCGTGTGGGGCGGTCCTCACCCCCCACACACGTGAGCAACCCGGGCCACCTTGGACTCGGGACCCGAATGTAAGTTATTTAGGGCTTCATGTCTGTCGTCTCGGAAGGAGGGCTTCATGCAGGCACGGGCCTCAACCACTGTTCACAGCTGGCACACAGTAGGCACTCGGGAAGTGCACCGGACCAGCGAGGCGGAGACCTGGCTGCCGGCGTGGCCCGGATACCGCCCCGGTCCTTCCCCACGAGCACCGTCCTCTGGGCAGAGGCGGGTGGGGATTGAGACATCCCGGATGCAGTGCCTCGGAGCCCAGCCTGTTTGCTCAACCAGTTTACCTGTTCACACTTGAGAGAGCCGAGGACAGAAGACAAGGAAGGGGAGCGGGCTGCCGGGAAGGACAGGCCTCCTGGGGCTCGGGAGGGCTCCCCCAGGGGCCACGCCAGGAGCCTGTCCATCCTCGGGCTCGCAGGGCCTCTCCCCGCCCACGGACCCCACGGGGCCGTGCGGAACCCAGAGGCCGACTGCCCCAGCCCGGCCCCGCAGCCTGGTGCACGTCGCTCAAGGGCTTGGTGGGCACACAGGGGTGTGTGAGCTCACCCCTCCCCAACCGCCCACGGTGCAGACCGAGGAGAAGGGCCCCAGGACGCATCAAGCCTCAGGCATTTACTGAGTCTGGTGATGTGCCCGGCTCCAGCCGGGGCACCGAGGAGGAGGGTCCAGGAGGATCGGGGCATGGCCCTGGGGAGTCACAGGCATGGCTGGCTCTAGGTCTGCTCAGAGCCCGCCCTGGATTGGCCTGGGAGTGGGGCCTTTTACACCTGCTGCCTCCTGGTCCCCAGACCTCTCTGTGTGGCCACAACGGATGGGAACCGTGGGGGTCCTGGCAGCCCTGGTCTACACCCCATAGCTAAGGGGCCCAGTGCTGTGACTAACAGGCTAGAACCTGACAGCCCTAGGCTGGGTGATCCAGGTGGGGAGCGGGCCCAGGCCGGGAAGCACCCCAGACCCCACACGTGGGTGACAAGCCACTCTCTCCTGGGCCTTGGGATGGCTGGGCCTTGTCCCTGCTCCCAGTGCACTCAGGGTATTTCCAGCGAGACTCAGGGTGTCAGCCTGCTCCAGAAAGAGCAGGTGGAGGACGCGTTGGGCCACCATGGCCCCCCAGACCTCCAGCTTGTCCATCGACAGACATTACCGAGCTCCCCGGCCCCGGGCTGGGCATTTGGGATACAGAGAGGTGGCCATGACTGCCCAGCTGGTGACTGGTTGCTGGTCAGGAGGGCAAGTCACAGCATTGGGGGTGGGGGGGTGGCTGTGGGGGGATGGGCATCTTGGTCCCTGGAGCCACCCCCACTGTGAGAAGGACCGTGCCCCTTCCTCCCACCCTGTCCTGGGGGGAGACTACGAGCCCTCAACCTCTCCTCTTGCTTTTTCCTGGTCTTCACAGAGATGGCTTTCCTTGCCCGTGTCCTCCCTCCCTCCCTCCTTCCCTCCTTCCTTCCTTTCTTCTAGCAAATTCTGAGCCCCAGGGTGGTACTGCCCTGGGCACTGGGGATTCCGCTGGGACAAAAAGAACAGCACACAGGACCATGTGGGGCAGTAATAGGGGCCTTGGAGGGGCCAAGAGAGAGTGACAGCTCTGTGTGGGGCGGGGCGCAGCCGTCCCCACCCCCCTCTCCATCACCTTTGGTCTTTCCTGTAAGAGACTCTGTCCGTCAGGCAACTTCCACCCCACCACCCCGGCCCCTGGCGCCCGCTGTCTGCTCTCTGTCTTGGATGTGGCGATTCAAGGCCCAAGCGAGTGCAATCTGCACCATTTATCCTTCTGGGTCTGGCTCGTTTGCTGAGCTTCGTGTCTGCAAGGCTCCGCGCGCTGGCAGGTGTCAGAATCCCCTACCTTTTTAAAGCCCCGTAACATCCCACCGTTTGAATACGTCGCGTTTTCTTACGCGGTCACCTGTGGATGGACGTGGGGCTACCTTCTGACTGCCGTGAATGCGGGTCGAGTCCTTGCTTCCGGCTCCTTTGGGGGAGAGCCTGGGAGCGGCCTTGCGAGCCACATCATCATTCTGTTTAACTCTGTAAGGAATCGCCAAACTACGTAATAACTACAGCCTTCCACTATCCCCACCAACAGTGCACAAGGAGGGCTCTCTCCTGGGGTGCAGACTGCCGACAAGGGGTCAGGGGGCTCCGTGGGGGCTCTCCCACGACGGCACGGCCCCCCTTCCTGCGGGCCCCACCCGCATGACCCAGCCACCTGCTGACACCGTCACCTCTTGGGGTTAGGACTTCAACACGTGGACTGGGGGGGCGCACGTGCAGACCGCAGGAAGCTCGAACAGGTTTTCAGTGGAGTTCAGAGTTTTCTATGTGTACGATCATGTCATCTGTGACCAGGGATAGTTTGTCTTTTCCCCTTTCAATCCAGGCCCCTTGTGTTGCTCTTTCTTGCCTGGTGGCCCTGGCCAGAGCCTCCGGGGCTCTGCTGAGCGGGAGTGGTAAGGGCCGACATCTCTGCCCCCGATCCGAGAGGCAAAGCTCTCGTCTTTCGCCACCAGGAAGGACGTGAGCCAGGCACTTGCCGTATGTCCCCTTTACCGTGACATAGTTGTCGTCTAATCCTGCGTGGTTGAGCGTGTTTATTCTGAAAGGGTCTTGAATTCTGGCAAATTCTTTTTCTGCATCAATCGAGATGATCATGTGCCCCCCCCATTCCATGAATGGGGTGACTGGCTGATTTGTGGAAGCCAGACTGTTCTTGCATCCAGGGAATAAACCCCACCTGGTCATAGTGTCTAACTCTCTAACACGCGTCTCAGTTGCTTTGCTAGTGTTTCATTGAGGATCGTTTGTACCAGTGTTCGTGACAGACACCAGCCTGTGTTGTTGTTTTCCTTCCTTTCTTCTTCTGTCTTTGTCTGGCTTTGGTGTCAGGGGAACGATGGCCTCACGGTGCCGTCCGAGCTGTCCCCCCTCTGCAGTTTTCCGGAAGAGTCTGAGAAGTATTGGTGTTAGTTCTTCTGTAAGTACCTGGTGGCCTCCCCAGTGAGGCCTTCTTGTCCTGAGACTTTCTTGGCGGGGAGGGACGCGATTACTGACTCACGCTCCCCGCTGACCACAGGTCCCCGTATTTTATGGGTCGGTTTTGTTAGATCGTGCGTTTCTAGGACTTTGTCCTTCTCTTCCAGTTTATCAAATGCAACCAAAATTGCTCATGGCATTCTTCACGATCGAATTTGTGTCTGTAAAATCAATAGTAACGCCCCTTCCACCTTCGGTTTTAGCCATTCGCGGCTTCCCGCTTGTTCTCGTCCACCCAGCTCGCGGTCTGTCTGCTGGTCTTTTCAGACCGGACTTTTGGTTTCGCTGGTTTTCTCTGCTGCCTCTGCCTCATTTATCCCTGCTCGAACCGTTATCGCTGCCTTCCCTCCGCGAGCTCCCTCCTGTTTCTGGGGCCGTGAGGTGTGCACTCGGTAATGGACCTGGGGTCTTCCCCGTCTGGCATCACACCTGGGCACGTCCCCCTTGGCGCCCCCTCGCCGAGACTCACAGTCTGGCCTGTTGTGTTTCCATGTTCATTGATCTCCCCGTGCCCCCTGATCTCTCCTTTCACCCGCTGGTTGCTTGAGACCGTGTTAACTTGCACGTATTTGTGAACGTTACACTTTTCTCCCATTACCGGTCTGTAGCTTAGCCCCTTTGTAGTCGGGAAAAAAGAGCCCGCATGATTGTAATATTTTTGAATGTATTAAAACCTGTTTGGAGCATCAGGTACAGTTTCGGCGGGAGGACGTTCTGTGTGAACTGGGGGCACACGTAGCTTCGGCCCTAGCAAGTGTCTGCGTGTGGGGCAGGGGGTTCATAGTGGGTGCCAGTTCCGTTTCCTTCTTAGCCCTCCGCCTGGCTCTTCTGCCATCCCGGGAGCACAGGGCGGGAGCCTCCGACTGTCACCTGGGCCTCTCCGCCTCTCTGCGCGTGGTTGCATCCGTGAGGTTTGGTTTGCAATTGCGGCATTTTCTCGCTGAATTGACTCTTTACCCATAATACCCTTCTCCGACTCTTCTAACCGTTTGGAATTGAAAGTCTAGTTTATGAGGTGCTGATGCGGCCGCCCTAGCTCTCTCCTGGTTACCATTTGCACGGAAGATATTTTTCTAAGCTTTTCACTTGTAACCTGTCTGTAACCTTAGCTCTAACGCAAGTGTCTTACAGACAGCGTGTCGTTGGGTTGTGGTTCTTATTTACTTTTATTTTTGTTTTGTTTTATTTGATTTTTAAGTAATCTCTACACCCAACGTGGGGCTTGAACTCAGGACCCCGAGATCAAGACCTGTGTGCTTTACCGACTGGCCCAGCCAGGTACCCTTGGATTGTGTTTTTCTTTCTTTGTTTTTTTTTAATTTATTTATTTGTTAATTTACATCCAAATTAGTTAGCATATAGTGCAACAAAGATTTCAGGAGTAGGTTCCTTAGTGCCCCTGACCCCTTTAGCCCATCCCCCCTCCCACCACCCCTCCCATAACCCTCAGTTTGTTCTCATTATTTATGAGTCTCTTCTGTTTTGTCCCCTCCCTGTTTTTATATTATTTTTGCTTCCCTTCACTTATGTTCATCTGTTTTGTCTCTTAATGTCCTCATATGAGTGAAGTCATATGATATTTGTCTTTCTCGGCCTAATTTCGTTTAGCATAATACCGTCTAGTTCCGTCCACGTAGTTGCAAATGGCAAGATTTCATTCTTTTTGATTGTCGAGTAATACTCCCTTGTATGTATATACATCTTCTTTATCCATTCATCCGTTGATGGACGTTTGGGCTCTTTCCATACTTTGGCTATTGTTGATAGCACTGCTATAAACATGGGGGTGCCTGTGTCCCTTCGAAACAGCACACCTCTATCCCTTGGATAAATACCTAGTAGTGAAATCGCTGGGTCGTAGGGTAGTTCTATTTTTAGTTTTTTGAGGAGCCTCCATGCTGTTTTCCAGAGTGGCTGCACCAGCTGACATTCCTAACTATTTAATTTTTTTAATGTTTATTTATCTTTGAGAGAAAGGGAGAGAGAGAGAGACGGAGAGGGAGGGAGAGAGAGAGACAGAGAGAGAGAGAGAGAGAGAAGGAGACACAGAATCGGAAGCAGGCTCCAGGTTCCGAGCTGTCAGCACAGAGCCCGACGCAGGGCTCGAACCCACAAACTGTGAGTTTGTGACCTGAGCCAAAGTCAGATGCTTCACCAACGGAGCCACCAGGTGCCCCTGGCGGGAGTTTCATAAATCAACCCTGATTAAATCAACCTGTGCACATGTGCAGTGAGTACTGACAACGACAGACTTTCCTCCACCGGCTTACTGTTCGCCTCCTGTGCGTCTTCTGGTTCTTTGTTCCCCCCGTGACTGCCTTCTTTTGTGCTTCGTTGGTTTTCTGTAGTGATGGCTTTTGATTCCCTTCTCATTTCCTTTGGTGTCTATTCCATGGGCGTCTTTGTGCTGCTCGTGGGGCCACCCAACACCCCAGGCTTCCGTAGCCCACGTGGGCCTGCTGCCGACCGAGCTTCCGGTATACACGCTCCTTGTGCTGCTGTGGTGACAAGTCACGGCTGCTACCGTGGACGCCCAGCAACACGGATTTGTGGTTTTCATGCATTTGTCTTTTAAATCCCATAGAAAATTAAAAGTGGAGGGGCAAACAGAAATTATAGTAACATTGACTTCTATATTTGCCCACATGCTTAGCTGTACAGGAGACCTTCACTCCCTCGTACAGCTTTGATTTACCGTCTAGTGTCCCTCACTGCAGCCCGAGGGGCTCCTTTCCGTACTCCTTGTAAAGCAGGTCTTGTAATAAGGCTCTCCCTCAGCTTCTGTTTCTCTGGAAATGTCTTAATCTCTCCCTTGTTTTCGAAGGACAACAGCTCCCCCAGAGAGAATTCGTGGCTGGCTGCTGTTTCTTCCAGGACTTTCACATCTACCATCCACTCCCTTCTGTCTCCTGAGATTTCTGGTGGGAAGTCAGCCGACAGTCTCTCGGTGGAGAGAACATGCACGTGCCAAGATGCTTCTGTCCGGTCCTTCCAGGGTCATCTCTCCGTCTCTCAGCGGTCTGATTACGATGTGTGTCGGTGTCGATCTCTCGGAGTTGATCCTACTTGGAGATTGTCGTGCTTCTTGGAAGTTTTCACTTTTATTCCTTCCAACATTTCTGCCCCTTTCTCTTCTCTCCTGGGTCACTCACCGTGCTTATGTCAGCCCAGGGCCCCTCCTGCACACGCACTTCTCACTCTTTCCTTCTAGCAAATTCCTCACTTCAGTTGTTGTACGTTTCAGCTCCAGAATTCCTGTCTGGTTTCTTAATAACGGTTTTTATCTCTTTGTCGACATTCTCATTCTGGGCGCGCATCAGTTTCCTGATTGCCTTTTGTTTCCCATCTGGGGTCCCCTTTGCCCTCCGAGCACACCTAACACGGCTGTTCCAAAGTCTTTGTCCAGTAAATCTTCCTCGGGGATGATTTTGTTCCTTTTAATGGCCATGTCTTCTTTGTGAGCCTTGTGATTTTCGTTGAAACCTGGGGACGTGACTATTATAATTATGGTAGCTCTGGAAATTAGAACCTCCGCCTTCTCCAGTGTTTGCTGGGTTTTTTTCTCTGCCTTTTCTTCTCCTCTCTTCTCTTTTCCTCCTTCCTTATTTCCTTGCTTCCTTTCATTGTTGTTGAAGGCTGTCCCGTCCATTTGTTTTGAGACTTGTCCAAACATTTTTACAAAGACTGTTCCTTGCCTGGTGTGATCACTGAAGTCTCTGCTCCTTTAGTTCGTGTTCAGCTCATGCTCTGGTAGAGTTTTCTCAACTATCTCGAGCTTCTGCAGTCTTACAGCCTGGCTCTGTGCTGGGACGGGTCTTCAGCACTCGGGCAGGCTTGCTCTGAGCCCGGGGCTCTCGCCCGAACAAGGATGTGGCTTTCCAAACTCCCATTTGCACATAGCTGCTTTCACGTCCTGATTTCCCGAAGAGCCCCACTTGAATCAGTGCAGGCTGAAGGTGGACCACTGCGTGTCTCCACCTGTGACCCCTTGCTCCAGGAATCTGTGGGTCTGTGGTCACCTAGAGGCTTACAAGAGCTGCGCCCACTGCTTTGGCCACCCAGGTCCCAAGTTAAGCAAAACGGAGATGAGCACCTTGTGTCAGCCCTTCCGGTACCCACCAGACAGGTTAGAACAGACATACACAATAATTTGCAGACAAGGCATTCTCTGCTCCTTCTGGTTTTGGGGGAGGAATAATGGGAAACTGGCCAGGCCAAGGCCAAAACTGCCACTGCACTGGGGTGGAGGTGGGGCAAGGATGGGAAAAAATGCCCCGAAGATTTCCTATCATTTTGAAGACGGCCCTTTCTTGATGGGACACTAGCTTGGTTTCTGCACTCCTCTGACGGTCTCGAGCTGTGGCAAAGTTGGCTCACCTCGTCCTTGTTTGTGCCAGTGTGTCTGTGGGGAACAGAAGCTTAGAGCTTCCCAGCCCCCTCTTTTCCTGATGGGTTTATATTTTTAAATAGATTCACACCGCAAATAGAAGTTCATGAGCTTTTACTGATATAGATGAATCAAGGAAAGATAAACAAATGGGAAAGAAGAGGAAGGTCTCCCCACATCGGAATGCCAACTAAGGAGAGCGGGAGGGATTAGAGAGGTGGGCTGGCGCCCAGCTCTCTACGGGCCCCCCAGCTCCGCCCATCAGACCCTTCCCAGTTCCAGGGAACGTGGGTGGCTTCCAGTGGAGAGACCTGGCCCATGCACCCTGAGCCCAGTGATGCAGGTGGACATCCATCCCGGCGATGGTTCTGCCCGACGTTGGGTGCCTCCAGAAGCCATGCCCTGAGGGCACAGCTTTACTGTTATTTTTCCATCCTAGGGGGAGGAAGCTGCACACGGACCCGGATTTGGGGGTGCCGTCCGACATAACCAGCCTGCACCCCTCGAAAAGGCCATGGTCAGGGAACACAGAGAAAGGCTGAGGACCTGTGGTCCTGGATCGAATCCTGGAGAATGTGCGGCCATGACGACCATGACCGGCTCAAGACCACAGAGGGCCCTGGTTTAGAGGGTGTGGCGTGCCCCTGCTGGCTCTGCTGAGGGCGACCCCTGGCCTGTCTCTAGGAGACACCCACCCACCTATGGAGGGATGGAGGCCATGCTTCTCAAACCCATGTGGCTTAGAAAACACACGTGGATACAGACGGTGGGCAAGTGCACACACACACGAGAGGAAACAGCAAAGCCAAGAGACTGAGGTGCAGACATCCGTGAATCTGGATAAAGGCAGACAGGAGCTCTTTCTGCTATCTGTACCCATAAACTTGAAACCACATCAAAATAAAATGTTCTCCAGAAAGCTCCTTTCTGAGCAGCAGAGGGGAAGGGAAGCAGTGGGGGAGGAGGAAACGGGACAGCGGAGGGGCAGCCACTGCATCTCGAGGGCAGAGCCAGCCCGAGGAGGTGTCAGATGTGCGTGCACAGGCCCTCGGTTCCGGGGGCCCTGCCTTGCGGCAGGTCCCGGGGCAGGTGCCTCCCCCTCCCCACCTTCCCTCTCCCTTCTCCTTGCCCGCAGCCCTGGATGGGAGAGAAGCAGCAGCAGGGAGATTCTGGAACCCGCTGAGGTGGGGGCCGGGGCAGGCTTGGCCCAGCGTGGCCCCAGCGCGGGCAGGGCAGGTGTGGACAGAAGAGAAGGTCAGAGGCAAGCCACGGAGCCTGGTTTGCTCAGGATTAACACAGCAGAAGGGGCCCCAGTGTCCCAGTGGAAGGCAGAGATTAGCAAGTGTCGACCAGCAAACAGACCCTCCCTTCCCTCCAGGAACCCCAGTGTTGACTCACAGCCACAAGATTGGCAGAGGGGCCCAGATGCAGCCCACACAGCCTGGGGCCATGTCCCCCGTGACGTGCGTGACGTGCGGAGAGAGGCGTCGGTCTGGGTGACCGGGGCGGCCGGGCATCCACACCCAGGCCCTCCCGCTGACCGGCCCCCCCTCCGCCCACCCCACCAGCGGCAGAGACCCAGCAGTGACGAGTAGCCAGGAGAGGCGACTGGGGGTGTGTCCAGCCTTGTCCTGGCTCAGGCCCCAGCACTGGAGAGGCTGGGTGGCAGAGCACAACCCCTCTCTGGGATCCATCCCTCTTAGAGGGTGCGGCTCCCAGAACGGTCCGGAAGCCCCCGGCTTCCCCCGGTTGCATTTTCCTGGGGAGGCCATCAGGGGTCGTTCCTGGGTGTCTTCTCGCTTAGGTTCTGTGTCCCCCCGCTGCATCCTGACATACAGGACACAGCTGACTATCGGTAAGTAGGTCACACTAGGGGTGACCGTCCAGGCTGCTCCTGGGGACACGAGACTACATCCCAGTGCTTGGGCCATGAGACCACAGGCTGGAGTTAGAACTGTCCCCAGGTCGGTGGTCGGTGAACTTAACTCTGAACTGTGAACCTGGCTCCTGGCGGGGGCAGGGGTTGGTGGGGTGGGGAGGCAGGTGCACAGGAAGGCCCCCGGGGGCACGCACAGTAAGCCGGACCTGTGCGTTTCTGGGTGAGGGTCAGGGCCACGCCCCTGTGCCCAGGAAGGGCCCTCTGGAGGAGGGGCCTCTGCTGTTCCCAGGGCTGCGGTGCCCCCTCTTGTGTCCACATCCGCACGTCACGCCGGGACTGTGCGGGCGTGTGATGTGCGCCCACCGGCAGACAAATGAGCCGTGCGCCTTCTTCTCCAGGATCGGAGCTGCGAAACCAGCCCAGCTGTTGCTGGAGAGACTCCATTTCCCCGATGCCCGGAGCGGAGAGGCGTGGACACTGCCAGGGACAGCCGTCTGTGATGACCCTGGGCCGGCAGGCGGAGTCCCGGCGAGAGCTCAGCTGGCTCCACGAGCCAGGCGCGTTCCCACCACGCAGGTGAGGTGTTGGGAATGTGACTGCACCCACTGTGGGCCGGGGCCCCTGCCAGCACTGCTCTCCGCAGGGCCTGGGTTCTTGCTGGTTTCCACGAAACACTGGCTGGCCCTCTCGTGGCCCCGTGGAGGCTTGGGAGCCCCAGTTGAGGACAGAGCAAGGCTGCCGGACGAGAGGAATCTTGTCCAGGCTGGGGCTACAGACCCCTCCCCAGAAATGAGACTAGATGAGGTTGGAGCTGCCCCCTGGGACCCGCGGCCAGTGGCTGTGGGGGTGGAACGCCCTGGGGGGCAGAAGCCCCCTCACCCCTGAGCGCTACCTGGGACCCTCAAAACCAAGCCTAAGGGATGCGAGGTCGGGGCTACTACCCGGGGACAGACTCCAGACACCCGGGCTGCCCCAGGGCACCTCACCTGCTCTGTCACTGCATAGGCCAAGCGACCTGCGTGCTCACGAGGGACGGGGTAGCCCTGAGCTCGGTGGCGGCACAGACTGAGCGGGGCCAGGGGCACTGCCTTCCCTGAGCCCCACAGGGGGCCACCCAGGCTGTTTGCCTGGGCTGTTGTCCTCCTGGGGCCGCGTCAGCGTGCACCTGTCCTGGGCACCCTTCCCGGAACCCTCCCGCCAGCCCCTGAGCTGGGCACTGGGCAGGCAGGGGTCCTGGGCCCCTGGGCTGATCACAATCTCATTAGCCGACCCCCCCCCCCCCCCCCCCCGCCATCAGAAACATGCCTAATGGTTTGGGCGGGTCTTGCTTTCACCCCGCCTCGGCTCCCGAACCTCCGTCTAGGACCAGAGTGCAGGCTTTATAACGGTAACGCCACAATTTATTTTTATTCTATTCTGTAAAGAAACAAGAACCTGGGTGTGACACGGGTGGATTTTATGACCTGTGAGAAAGCCACCACTACAGAGGTTGTGGACACAGCCAACACCTTCTCCAGGCCCTGCCCACCTCGGTCACCCTCTCCCCGTGGACAGAAATCCCTACTTTATGTCGCCAACACCCTCGGTCATCGGGCACGGCTAGTATTTTAAATCTGGTCAAAGGACTCTCTCCCGTGACCAGGTTCTGTCTCTGGAGGACACCCAGAAGGCCCACCTCCCCTCCCCTCCCCTCCCCTCCCCTCCCCTCCCTTCCCCCATCCCCTCTCTTCTGGTCATCTCTCCTCCTCTCCCCACCCTTCCCTTCCCCTTCCCATCCTCCCTTCCTCTCCTGTCCCTTTCCCTCTCCCCTTCCCCATCCCCTCCCCTCCCCACCTTCCACTCCACACCCCCCCCCCGTCTTTTCTGTCTACATTCACTCCTTTGATGTCCCAACTCCCCAGTGGGAGGGCTGCCCCCTCTTTCCCAGCCCAGCAAGGGCTGCTTCCTGCCCTGTCCCGGCCCAGCGCACCCGCCTGTCCACCTGACATCCTCACAGGGCAGCTAATGGTCAAGGGCAGCATGGGGGAGGTGGGGTGGGGACTGTTGAGCTCCCGCCTCCCAGCCCCTCCCTCAGCCGCCCTCTTTCCCCCTGTGCATTGGCTGACCTGTCACCTTTACGTCTGACCCCGCCTCGCTCCCCGCTGGTCTCCCCCTTCTTCCGGCAGCGGGGGTCTGAAGGACAAGGCTGAGCCGGACCGCTTCTGTCCACACCCCCAGGGCCCCCTCACTCAGAGCTGAGGCCCGGTCCTCGCTGACCCCGACGCCCACCTTGGCCACCTGTCCGCCTGTCCTGGCCCCCCTCAGCCACGCCTGCATCCGCACAGACTGGGACCCCCACCCGCGGACGCCACAATCTCCCACCTCAGCCACTCGAGTCGCCCTTTCTGCCCTATTCCCCTGTGGCTCTGTTCCAAGTCATGCGTGTGCCTGCCCACCTGTGCCCGGTCCCGCCAGGCCGCTGAGCGGGCAGGAGCCCCTCTGGCGCGCGGGGGCTGCTGTGCTACGCCCGCCAGCGTGCACCCTGGCCCCCACGTCGCTGTGCCCTTTGTCGCGTGGACCCGGACGTCGCAGCAGCCCTGACACAGCGCGTCTGCCACGCGCCTCCCCAGACCACACCGAGGCAGCTCCACCTGGGCCACGTGGGTCAGACGACTCACAGACACGCGCCTGGGCAGTGCCCTCGCCTCCGCTCCTTCGTGGGGTCCTGTTCCGTGCCCCGCGTGTTCCCCTCTGGAACAGTCGTTCTCGGCGCCCTGTTGACGTTCCCAGCGGTGTCCGGGGTCGTGAGTCCCTCTGCCGAGCCGGGGTGCAGTGGTCCTGGCGGCTTCTGGCCATTCTGTTGTAGGTGGGCGCGTCGTCTGCAGCCTCTGGTCCACAGGCCGTGTCACTGTGTCACTGTGTCACTGGGCGGAGGCGTGCCCAGGTCCCGCACAGGCGTCCCCTGACACCTCGCCCACCCGGAAGGGCGCACCCCAAAGGCAGCCCTGTGTCTCCAGCGTCCGGTGGAGCTGTGCCCGGGGATCTGGCCTCAGACCCAGCAGCCTTCTCCAACGGCTCAGGGCCGGTTGGGGGAGGCAGGAGTCCGCCAGATTCCAGTGTCCCTGGACAGTGTGGGGATGCTGAGAGGACAGGTCAGGAGATGACTGTGACCTGACCCGCCTGCCACGGCCATAGGCTCCCCAGCATCCTGCGTCCCTCTCGTCCCCCGTCTCTGGGAACACCTGGCCTCCCTGTCCCTGGGCAGAAGCTCGCCCCCAGTCTGTGCTCTCCAAGTGTGGGCGTGCAGCACCCCTTCCCTGTCAGAGCCACAAACCCCTCGCCCAGCCCCCAAGGGCTCCCCAAGGCCAGACTCCCACGGAGGCCGCAGGAGGTGAGGTCTCGAGGGGCCCGGGGCAGCCCTGACCCACTGGGGCCTCTTCTGGCCACATACCTCCGCCCCAGAGGTGACAGCCCATCCCCCACACCCTCCTGGAGCCCGAGGGTGGCGGCCCCAAGCCACGGCCTGGAGGAGCCTCCCCCGTGGGAAGAGCCTCGTGGTGGCCTTGGTGACCACACCCAGCTTGTAGCTCCTTCCAGAAATAACTTGGCGTAATGCGGGCAGGGGCCGTGGGCTGCCCCCTGTCGGGTTCCTTCCTGCTGTCCTGCTGCAGTTCCAGGCAGGGGGCCCTGCTCTCTCCAGGGGGCGGGGGATTAGTCACCTCACCCACAGGAAGAGGTGGCGCGCCCTGACACCTGATCCCCTCGGGGGGGTCAGTGGCACCGGGTCGGGTGCCGCCCACAGCTGCGGGGTCAGCCGGTCAGCGGAGCGGCTCCCGGCACCGAACGTGCTGCCCCAGGAGGGCCGCCTCGGGGCCTGCAGCCCGTCCCCTGCCCCTGCGTGGCCGGCGCCATCCCGCGGGGCCAAGGGAGCCCCCACGCCAGCAGCCGGTCACCGACAGGAGGGGTCGAACTCTGAGGTCAGCTCCGCGTGCCGTGTGGCCGCCGCGGCAGCTGGGTCGGGCAGGGCTGGGACCCAGCAGGGCTCCGGGCCCTTGGGTGCTCTGCCCTCCACTCACAGGGGAGAGGGCGAGCCTGTGCCGGTGGGTGCACTCCATAAACTGTAAAGGGCGGTCCCACCCCACCTGGGACTGGCCTGGCCAGGTCTTTGGACCAAGGGCCGGCCCTGTCCATACGCCCGGGTGCTGCTGTGGGGCTGGTGCGTCTCTGCACGGGGTGGGGGGGTGGTGGGGGGAAGGGGCCCGTCTGAGGAAGAGGGGGCGGGGCTTTAGGAACCTGGAGGTTCTCGGCAGATCTGGGGGTTGCAGGGGGCACAGGGGAAGGGGTACGGGTTCCGTCTGCGGTGGGGCTGCGTGCCCGCGAGTGCACACACAAGCTCACTCGTGCACTCGCACACACACTCGTGCACACACACTCGTGCATGCCCACTGAGCCCAGCGTCAGTGTGATGGGGAACCTGAAGCTTTGTGGGAAAAAGATGGAGCCTTGTTCTAGAAGGTTCCTTCACCACACAAGGCCTGCTGGGTAGATAAACGTGTCCTGAGGCCCAGGGCAGGGCCACGCGGGACTCCTCCCCTCCCCCACCCTCTGAATGGATAAGCGTTCTCCCCCAGCCCCCAACAGCCAGAGGCAGCAGGAACCCCCCTGAAGAAGGTGCCCCGCCCACCATCTGCCCAGTCCCCCCCACGGCTGTGGCGTGCGCCCTCTGGGACCCAGTCTGCCCCCGCCCCGTTCCTGGGTTTCATGGACAGGCTTAAAAATCACACAGAGTCTGCAAGGTGCAAAATGCTCCAGATGTATTTATGGAACCGGTTGGCCATTTCCCGAGGCCCAGGGCCGAGGTAGGGGTGAGGCTCTGCCTCCCGGTGGCCAGCCGAATGGCCGGGCACCACAGCCAAGTGGCCGTCATTGATAAGACCCTTCCGGGATGCTTACGTCCGGGGAAAAGCAGACTGGACCCGTGGCCAGAGGAGCCCCGCCCGCCCAGGTCCCTCAGGGCCGTCACACTTCCAAGGGCCGTGGACCCTGCAGACGGAAGAGCGGGGCGGGCAGTGCATCCTGATCTCGGGCCACCTGGACCGAGGTCCCACCGGCCTTGGAGCTGGGGCTACGGGGAACGGGACCCTTATCGCTGGGTCCCGGAGGGAGGTGGCCGGGAGCTCCGAAGGCTGCTGGACCCCCTCCTCCAGCCCGTGTGCCCCGTCTCCTGGCTCTGCTCCTCGTCACTCTGCAAGGGCCCCGGGCCCTCCGAACGGCTTAGGTTGCCGCGGGGGCCGCACCGCTGCCCCACACAGCCGCACTCCTTCACCAGGGTGTAGCCGAAGGTTCGGCTGGAGCCGTCCTTGCAGCGCAGGGTCACCGTCGTCGGCGACACCCGCAGCTCCCTGCAGCAGCTGCAGTTCTGCTCTATGGTGTTGGCCTCCAGCGAGTACCTGTGGGCAGGGCCCGCTCAGCACCCGGCGCCACGCCCGGAACCCCCCACAGGCCCTGGGGCCCCACGTGCCCATCCCGGGCTCCCCCGGTGGACTCCGGGCCGGCAGCGTGCCACCGCTGACCTGTGGGCACGCCGCCAAGGGGGCCACTGTGTCCGTGGCCTCAGTAGTAAACAGAACAGCCTGATTCCATCGGCCTCCGAAGGCCTGGCCCCAGCCACCACCCCCCCGCACCCCCCGCAGCGTCAGGACCCCCCACCACCTGCCCCCCCCCCCCCCCCCCCCGCATCCTGCCTTCCCCTCCGGCCCGGGAGCCCGGCACAGCCAGTCCTGGGGACGCTGCCCTGCGGAAACTGGTCTCTGCCTGGCGGAGTCGGGGCTCACGTACTTGGCACTGCTGTCCCCGCAGTTGCCCTGGCAGTAGGCCACCCTCATGGGCCGCGGGGACCTGCAATCTCCATGCACGATGACCTCACGCTTGTAGTATACCGCACAGGCCGACTCTGCGGGCGACACGGGAGGCAGGGGCGCGGCTCAGGCCTGGATGGCTCCCCGGCCCCCCCCACCCCCCCACCCCCGGTGGGCAGGATCGACCACCCCCCGCAGACGCTCGCACTCACGGCTCGGAGGTTGGGGCGGGGGACAGGCGAGACAGCAGCCGTCCTCGCTCAGCTGCGCCTGGGCCTATGCCGACAGAGGGGCTGCTTGAGCGCCGGAGCGGCCGGCCCGGAAGCAGGGGGTCACACGGCAGTGGACAGTGCCCCACGCAGGCAGGGGTCGCCCCTGTGGGTGCTGCAGGGGGCCCACCACGCCTCCCCGCCCCCACCCCAGGCGAATCTTGCCGTGGCCTCCCGTGGGCCCGCAGCGTGCCAGGCGGGGCCGTGTGTCCCCGGAGCTCACCGCAGGGCAGTTGAGTGGGGGACACGCCTTCTTCCTGGTCACCACCACGAGCCCGTCCCGGTGCTTCTCACACTCGTGGGTCACACAGGGGTTCGTGGGGTCTGGCCAGGACTGGCCGGGCTGCGAGGAAGAGGCACCAGCAGGGTGAGCGGGCAGGGGAGGTCCGTCTGCCCGTCTACATGTCTGCCTCCCAGCCTGTGGGCTTCCGGAGCCCCCCTCTGCCCGGGGGCCCCGGTGCGCCAGACCCTGCCGTCCCTGTGCGCCTCACAGCTGCTCTGTCCAGGCCGGGGTGAGGCCCGGCCTGCCTGGGGCTCCTGCGAGGGGCGTGCTGGCTCTGTCCCTCCCGGGACTCACCCCCCGGCCCTGGGGTCCCCCCCAGCCGGGCCCTGTGGCCACGACTCACATAGAAGATGCGGGTGGAACTGTCACTGGTGTTCACGACACAGGTCTGCTGCACACACAGGCCACAGCACTGCCCACTCTGCTCCTGATACTCGAAGCCCTGCAGGGAGGGGTGGATAGGGAGGGGTGAAAATGGAGCCCGAGCCCGGGCGCTGGCTTTCCCGGGGTGGACGCAGGCACTCACCGCAGGGCAGTGGGTGTTGCAAATCTGGGTCTCACAGCTGATGACGACCGTGTCCAACTGGGGACTGCTGGACACCTCACACCTGCACGTTTCGCACAGACTGGAGGAGACCACGGAGCCGGGCTGGGGAGGGTCAGGGTGGCCAGTGTTGGCGAGCTCAGACCGGGCCCCGGGCCCCTGCCTTCCCGGCCCCCCTGCCCCAGGCCCGGCCCCCCCGCCAGGCAGACCGGTCCCCCTGGGTGACTCCGGGTGGGCGAGGGGGAGCCCCAGGCCCTTGCCTCCGTGGGCAGTGGTCCCGGGAGAGCTCACGGCTGCCCTGCGGCCACCCGAGCCAGCAGGGGTCCTGGCCCAGGCTCGGGAGGAGCCGGCAGGGGCAGGGGCGGAGAGCACTCAGTGTCCCGTGTGCCCCGGGGGTCCGGGCCTCCATCTGCTCCTTACCTGGTACAAGGTACCGTT
This sequence comes from Acinonyx jubatus, assembly GCF_027475565.1. Lineage (NCBI taxonomy): Eukaryota > Metazoa > Chordata > Mammalia > Carnivora > Felidae > Acinonyx > Acinonyx jubatus. Next base: position 868,641 of record NC_069390.1, on the reverse strand, counting down.
AACGCTGCAGACGGCCCAGCCTGTGCAAGAGGAGAACAGCCTCACGGAGCCACCCTGACCTCCCGCCCTCCCGCCACCCTGTCCGCACGGGCCGTCGCCCGGCCCCGGGGCCCCCGGCCGCGGTGGTCCAGCTGTGGCTTCATCCAGCTTTACCCCGAGCCACGGAGAACCCCGAGAGAGGCCGGGCCCCCCACCCGCAGCGCGCAGCGCAGCCCGGAGAAAAGACACTCACTGCAGTTCTGGCTGGGGCAGCAGGCCCCCTCCGTATAGGTCACGACCGGGTGGGAGCCCTCGGGACAGGCCACGGGCTTGGGGCAGTAGCTGGTGTCACAGGCTGCAGTGGGCAGGACGGAGGTGCTCGGGGGCCTGTGTCCGGCTCTGCGCCAGCTCCCACCCCCACCCGGGGGTGATCCCCAGGGGTCTTCGGGAGCGCCGGCCACCCGGTGGGCAGGTGGTGGGTCCCCCAGGTGCCAGCGTCCCCCCAAGTGCCGGCGCCACGGCACCCTCGTGGGCAGGCGCCCCTGTGCTTTCGGCGGAAGCCGACCCGGAAGGCGTGGGGGGGCAGCAGCCCGGACTCACCGCAGTTGTACTGGGGGCAGCACTGGCCGGCCTGAGGGGCTGCAGGCACAGGCACGAAGCCGGGCAGGGGGCAGGCTGGGGGCAGGGGGCAGGGCTGCCTGTGACAGCTCATTGTCAGCGTGCTGCTCTCACAGGTGCACCGCTGGCAATCCACGCTGATGGTGTGGCCGGGCTGCAGGAGGAGGCACGTGTGAGCCCAGGGCTGTGGGGTCAGTCACCTGCCTGTCCAGGGACGGCTGCAGCCAGACCAGGTGGTTCTGGGAGCCCACCGATGAGGGCCAGCGGGGGAACCCGGGGGAAGGGGGCTTCGAGAGTGCAGGGCGGTGGTGGCCGCAGGGGCAGGAGATGGGGTGGGAGGTGCCATGTGGGTGACCTCACGGTGTCCAAGTGGAGCAGGAGGGGGTCCCAGCGGAGGACAGGGCAGGGCCACCCCCGGGGGTGGGCACCCCCACGTAGAAGCCTCCCAGATCTTGCCGGAGAAGCCTGGGCCCCTCCCTGACTGTCATCTGAAACTCTGGCGCCGAGAGGAAGCCCTGCCCCACCCCCAGCATGGCGCACTCACCTCCACAGCCTCCCCGTGGGGGCCCAGGCACCCTGGAGGGAGAGAGAGTGAGGTCAGCGGTGGGCGGCAGCAGCCCCCAGCCCTTCGGGGGCAGGAGCCACGTCGGGGGGGGCCCCCGGGCCCTGGCTGGGAAGTGCAGATCTGGGAGGGCGGTTGGTCCTGGCACTCGCTCGGGCGGAAGGTGCACCTGCCAGCCCCAAGCCCCACCCCCGCCCCCACCCGCCACCCCCCACCTTGGGGACTTACTGTGGCAGTCCGCAGGCACGCAGACTGGAGAGCTCATGCTGAAACGCGTCATGTTCTCTGGACAGAAGCAGCCTTCTGTGATGGGGACAGTGTCCTGAAGAGCCCTGTAGGGACAGCAGAGGGCCGGCCTGGTCCCTGTGCTCTCCAGGGCAGGGGAAGGCCGGGCCGGGGTCCCCGGGGGTGGGTCTAGGAGGGAGAGGCGGGTGCATACACGAGGCTGGTGTTGTCACTCCCATAGCAGTATGAGGGCTTGGACGGGCCACACGGCAGGTACACCTTGTCAGCAGGGCAGGTGAACGCTGTGAGGAGGGAGAGGACACCTGAGGCCGAGGGCCCCGGCCCCGAGCCAACTCATCTCCAGGCATCCGCCGGGGGCTCTGCAGCCCGGAAGCGGGGCCCCGCCGGCCCCACCCCTGCGTGCACGGCCCTGCCACCCCTGTGCTCTAGGCCCTGAGTCCCCAATCTGGGTGCTCCTCCCTTCTTTCCAGGAGCCGAGTGCAGTCTGCCCTGGGGTCAACCATCCCCCCTCCCCCTCCTCCTCTTCCCCCAGCTCCTCCCCGCTCCTCCCCACCCCCCCACCCCGCTCCGGGAAGTCCAGCCACTGGTCGTCCGGCCCCTGGCCACACGCTGGCACCGGCCGATGCCGCTGGGAGGACACTCACAGCACATGTGGTTGGTGTGGCGCCTCCAGTCGATGCACACGCCTCGGGAGGCGCAGAGGGACGCATACAGCTCCAGGCTAGAGCACAGCACGTTGGAGTCGTTCAGGTGGCAGTGGTCGAAGGTGCAGCCTTGGTAGAATGCCAGCGGGGGGATCAGAGGGTGGCACAGCTCGAAGACCCTGCGGCCGGGAGCACCGGGTCGTGGGGCAGCTCGGGCCTGCCCGGGTCTGCGTGCCCCGGGGAGGGCGGCCGGCTGCCCCACGGCTCTTTCTGTCTCGAGGTCTCCCCTGGGCTGGAAAGCCAGGTGGCGCCCGGGGTCATGACGCAGGCCCGGACCCACGGCCAGCCCTGGCGGACCCACAGCGACCCTCTTCCCCCCGGGGGGCCCCCGTAGGCCCACTCTGCGCCCCCACATCTCACTCGCTCAGGATCAGCTGGCAGATCGGCGAAGGCAGGCAGGGGGCGGGCGAGGGCGTGGGCCCGACTGCAGTGGGCTCCGGGGGTGGCCCGTGGCAGGGCGGCTGGTGGGGCGTCGTCACCTTCCAGTGGCCGGACATATCAGAGCAGGAGGGCACCACGGTGCCCCCGGGGAGACGGCACTCATCCTTCTTGTCATTGGTGCAGGTGCCTGGGGCCAGGGAGGCGGGGGAGGCTGACTGGGGCCAGTAGAGCACCCCCACCACCACCACCTGCCCGAGCGCGCAGCGTCCCCGAGCTGGGGGCGGGGCCCTGGCGCTCAACGCGGCACTCGATGGCCTGGCTGAGAGACCTGAGCCTTTGAGCTTCCAACACACCCCCCACCGAGACAGCGGGCAGTCCCCCTGGGGGACGGGCAGGTGCGAGCCTCGGGTGTAGGGCACACGGCCAGGCCCCCCGCCCCGCGAGCTGCTGACCCGCACCCGCTGGGAGCCGCTGGAAAGCAGAACCGCCTACAGGCTCGGTGCCCTGAGGCAGTTTCGGCCCCGGCTGAGAATGGGTCCTCCGGGGTGGGGGGGACTCGGCCAAGGTGACTCTTCCCGCACCAGGCGCTCCCAGCTCCAGGCACGGAGCGGAGAAAGGGCCCGGCGTGGGCAGAGCCCGGCGGGGACAGGCGCTCACCGCACTGCCCCTCGGTGTTGTTGGCGAACTTGCTGAAAGGCAGCTCCACCGAGAAGATGAGGCCGGAGAACATGACCTGGACGCCGAGCTCGGGGATGGTCAGGTACATCTTGATGCCGATCTGGGAGACGCTCACGCCGTCCTTCTGGAAGCCGGGCTTGACCACTTTGTCGTTGAAGATGATCTAGACGCACGCGGCGGGCCAAGGAGGGGAGCGAATGAGGGGCGCCCCCGGCCGGCCCCGGTCCGCGTGGGGCTGCCCGGGGCGGGGCTCCCCACCTCGTTGGTCATCACCCCGAGCACGGGCTTGTGGGTCAGCACAACGCGGTCCTGCCGGTACTCGACGATGATGGACTGCGGGCAGGAGAGCCCGTCCTCCGCCCCGCAGAAGTAGTTGTCGATGAGCACGCGGAAGTGGCCGTACACAGGTAGGATCTGCTGCACCAGCACGTACGTGCAGTTGTCCAGGAACGTGTAGTAGGTGCCGTCGAAGGTGATGTAGTGGGGGTCGCCCCAGCCGCTGCACACACCTGCGGGCACGCGGCGGCCTTACGCGGGGCCCCCTCCCACCCCCGCCCCGCGGGCTCTGGGGCTCAGGCAGGATTCCACCCGGCACCGTCCGTCCCCTGCCCTGCCGTCCGGAAGGCCTTCCCGGTGTCTAACCCAGGTCCCTCCCTCCCCCTCAGCCTGGCCCCCGGCTCACACTGGCACCGGTAGTGCGGGCAGCAGCTGTCGGGGTCGACGACCTTCACGGGTGGGTAGCCGTTGGCGCACACCGGCCGCTGCACCTGTGGGCACGGCCGCGGCTGCAGGGTGATGACGCCGTTGCCCTCGCAGGTGGCCTGAGAGCAGTTGGGCATGGCCCAGGTCTCGCCTTTCTGTGGAGGAAAGACCTCAGGCTTGTGGCGCCGGGCTCCCCTGAGAGAGGAGCCGCGGGAGGGGACCGGGCTGGCGAGGGGGGCTCTCCGGGGGGCGGAGGTGGTCCCTCGCCACCCCGTTCCTCACACGTGGCCTCCACTCCCGGAGCTCCGCCCGACCCTACACGCCCTCCCTGGCTGCCCGGCGCCCCCCAGAGCCTGGACCACCCGCTTGGGTGCCCGGTCGTCCGCAGCCAGCCGAGCCTCCACCCCAGGCCACGCGCTCCCGGCTGCCGGGCCAGGACCCGCCCCCGGCAGTGACCAGAACCGGCCACTTCCCCGCCTGCCTGCTTCGGCCCGAGGCCACGGACTTTCCCGCTCAGCCGAGCTGCAAAGACGCTGAGGGTCCCTGCGCCAGCCTGTGCGGTGGGCGGGGAGGGGGGAGTTACCCTTCTTGGGGGGACCGCGTTTGGGCACCCCTGAGCGGTGACGGGCGCGGAGGCTGAAGGGGAGGACCCGGCCGGGGAGGCGGTTGGGACGGGAGGTGTCGTGCCGCTGGCACAGGTGTAGTGCGTCCTGACCACGTGGCAGTCCAGGCCGCACGTGGCATAATAGCAGTGGCCGTCGAGGTCGGTCCGGTTGTAAATGATGGATCCTGGCAGACAAGGGGACAGGCGGGTGTCAGCGGGGCCATGCTGGGGGGCAGGGAGAGGCACAGCGCAGACTGGCCCCTGCAGGGTGGCGGTCCGCCCCGAGGGCTGACCTGGTAGGAGGCCCTCCTGCCCAGAAACGAACGGGATGAATCCTAGAGGACGGCTCACTGCCGCCTCGGGGACAACACGTGGCTCAGTCACGGGGACAAAGGACCCCTCCCTCTCCCTCACAGTGGCCGGGGCAGCACACACCTGCGCGGTAGAACTTGTCAGACACACTGCAGTAACATGTCGTGGTGGACACCACGGAGGTCGGTTCTGGAGGGGACGAGGGCTTGGTGGATGGAGTCGCGTAAGGCGTCACAGAAGTACGAGGGCAGTGCTCCGGGGGCTCACAGCACAGCACGCGGACCTCGTAGTTGCACATCCCGACGTCGCCACTCTGGTCCCGGTTCCGGCACATCAGGCCCTTGCTGACGTTGCACTCTACCACCTGGCCCAGCGTCTCGATGCTGACCTCGGGGTGGCTCTCGGCCCGGCACTCCAGCCGCGTGATGTACTCGGGCCGGCGACAGATTTTCCCTCCCCTTCTGACGATGTTGCCGAGGGTGTCCGCGTCTCCTCCGTGGCGCCCCGGGGACGGGAAGTCCACGTCGAACCACTTGGTCCACCTGCACTGTGGCTGGCAGGGGATGGTCACGGGTGTGAAGTGGGTTGTTTCAGTTTTGAGAACAGGGCTTGTGCTCATTGTAGGACCAGAGGTTGTGCTGCGTTTGGGCTCAGAGGTTGGGCTGGTTTTTGTCACCGAGGTTGGCCTGGTTTCTGTCACCGAGGTTGGGCTGGTTTCTGTCACCGAGGTTGGGCTGGTCTCTGTCACCGAGGTTGAGCTGGTTTCTGTCACCGAGGTTGGCCTGGTTTCTGTTACCGAGGTTGAGCTGGTTTCTGTCACCGAGGTTGGGCTGGTCTCTGTCACCGAGGTTGGGCTGGTCTCTGTCACTGAGGTTGGGCTGGTTTCTGTCACAGAGGTTGGCCTGGTTTTTGTCACTGAGGTTGAGCTGGTTTCTGTCACCGAGGTTGGGCTGGTCTCTGTCACCGAGGTTGGGCTGGTCTCTGTCACCGAAGTTGGCCTGGTTTCTGTCACCGAGATTGAGCTGGTTTCTGTCACCGAGGTTGAGCTGGTTTCCGTCACCGAGGTCGAGCTGGTTTCTGTCACCGAGGTTGGGCTGGTCTCTGTCACCGAGGTTGAGCTGGTTTCTGTCACCGAGGTTGGCCTGGTTTTTGTCACCGAGGTTGGGCTGGTTTCTGTCACCGAGGTTGGCCTGGTCTCTGTCACCGAGGTTGGGCTGGTCTCTGTCACCGAGGTTGGGCTGGTCTCTGTCACCGAGGTTGGTCTGGTTTCTGTCACCGAGGTTGGCCTGGTTTCTGTCACCGAGGTTGGGCTGGTTTCTGTCACCGAGGTTGGCCTGGTCTCTGTCACCGAGGTTGGCCTGGTTTCTGTCACCGAGGTTGGTCTGGTTTCTGTCACCGAGGTTGGCCTGGTTTCTGTCACCGAGGTTGAGCTGGTCTCTGTCACCGAGGTTGGGCTGGTCTCTGTCACCGAGGTTGAGCTGGTTTCTGTCACCGAGGTTGGCCTGGTTTCTGTCACCGAGGTTGGGCTGGTTTCTGTCACCGAGGTTGGCCTGGTTTCTGTCACCGAGGTTGGGCTGGTTTCTGTCACCGAGGTTGGCCTGGTTTCTGTCACCGAGGTTGAGCTGGTTTCTGTCACCGAGGTTGGCCTGGTTTTTGTCACCGAGGTTGGGCTGGTCTCTGTCACCGAGGTTGGGCTGGTCTCTGTCACCGAGGTTGAGCTGGTTTCTGTCACCGAGGTTGGCCTGGTTTCTGTCACCGAGGTTGGGCTGGTTTCTGTCACCGAGGTTGGCCTGGTCTCTGTCACCGAGGTTGAGCTGGTTTCTGTCACCGAGGTTGGCCTGGTTTTTGTCACCGAGGTTGGGCTGGTTTCTGTCACCGAGGTTGGCCTGGTCTCTGTCACCGAGGTTGGTCTGGTTTCTGTCACCAAGGTTGGCCTGGTTTCTGTCACCGAGGTTGAGCTGGTTTCTGTCACCGAGGTTGGGCTGGTCTCTGTCACCGAGGTTGAGCTGGTCTCTGTCACCGAGGTTGGCCTGGTCTCTGTCACCGAGGTTGGGCTGGTTTCTGTCACCGAGGTTGGCCTGGTTTCTGTCACTGAGGTTGAGCTGGTTTCTGTCACCGAGGTTGGGCTGGTCTCTGTCACCGAGGTTGAGCTGGTTTCTGTCACAGAGGTTGGCCTGGTTTTTGTCACTGAGGTTGAGCTGGTCTCTGTCACCGAAGTTGGGCTGGTCTCTGTCACCGAGGTTGGCCTGGTTTCTGTCACCGAAGTTGGCCTGGTCTCTGTCACCGAGGTTGAGCTGGTTTCTGTCACCGAGGTTGGGCTGGTCTCTGTCACCGAGGTTGGCCTGGTTTCTGTTATGGAGGTTGAGCTGGTTTCTGTCACCGAGGTTGAACTGGTTTCTGTCACCGAGGTTGGGCTGGTTTCTGTCACCGAGGTTGAGCTGGTTTTCGGCACGGAGGTTGAGCTGGATGTCACCAGGTGGGAGGTGGTTTCAGTTAGCCTGGTGGTGCTAATGCTTGAAGTGTGAGGTACTCCGACAGTTTTGTGGGTAGAGCAGTGCTCCGGGGGCTCACAGCACAGCACGCGGACCTCGTAGTTGAGGCACATCCCGACGTCGCCACCCTGGTCCCGGTTCCGGCACACCAGGCCCTTGCTGACGTTGCACTCTACCACCTGGCCCAGCGTCTCGATGCTGACCTCAGGGTGGCTCTCGGCCCGGCACTCCAGCCGCGTGATGTACTCGGGCCGGCGACAGATTTTCTCTCCCCTTCTGATGATGTTGCCGAAGGTTTCCGCGTCTCCTCCGTGGGGCCCAGGGGACGGGAAGTCCACGTCGAACCACTTGGTCCACGTGCACTGTGGCTGGCAGGGGATGGTCACGGCTGGGGAGACTGAGTGTGTGCCGGTTGTGATGCTGGTTGTGGGGTGCGTGTGCACGGAGCTGGCGGTGCTGTGCCGTGTGGGAGACGAGGGGATTCTGGTGGTCCAGGTAAGCTGTGTCTGGGTCCCGGGTTCCTCTCGGGTGGAATACGTGGTCTCAGACGTCACAGGGTGTGTGGTGCTTCTGCACACATCCACCAGCTCACAGCACTCGATCCGGATTTCGTAGTTATAACAGATCGGCGGCAACTGGTTCCTGTTGAGGCATAACAGCCCCAGGCTCTTGTCACAGATCAAGTCCTGCCCCAGCTCCTCCAGTGGGATGTTTGGGAAGAACTGTGCCCTACACTCCACGTTGCTGGGCTTTTCACAGAATTTATGTCCTTTGGCTCTCAAGTCATGAAAAGTGTCGAAATCTCCACCGTTTATGCCAGGATCAGGGTAGCTGCTGTCGAACCATTGGGTCCAGTTGCACAACTTTTGTAAACAAGGTTCAGGTGTCGTTGAAACTGTCATTGGCCTCGGGGTCAACGGAGTGTTTTCCACAGTTGTAGTGGTCCCTGGGACAGGTGTAGAGGTACTCGGGGTGGTCGTAGTGGTCCCTGGGACAGGTGTAGGGGTACTCGGGGTGGTCGTAGTGGTCCCTGGGACAGGTGTAGGGGTACTCGGGGTGGTCGTAGTGGTCCCTGGGACGGGTGTAGGGGTACTCAGGGTGGTTGTAATGGTCCCTGGGACAGGTGTAGGGGTACTCAGGGTGGTTGTAGTGGTCCCTGGGATAGGAGTAGAGGTACTTGGGGTGGTCGTAGTGGTCCCTGGGACAGGTGTAGGGGTACTCGGGGTGGTTGTAGTGGTCCCTGGGACAGGTGTAGGGGTACTTGGGACAGGAGTAGAGGTACTTGGGGTGGTTGTACTGGTCCCTGGGACAGGTGTAGGGGTACTCGGGGTGGTTGTAGTGGTCCCTGGGACAGGTGTAGGGGTACTTGGGACAGGAGTAGAGGTACTCGGGGTGGTCGTAGTGGTCCCTGGGACAGGTGTAGAGGTACTTGGGGTGGTCGTAGTGGTCCCTGGGACAGGTGTAGGGGTACTCGGGGTGGTCGTAGTGGTCCCTGGGACAGGTGTAGGGGTACTCGGGGTGGTCGTAGTGGTCCCTGGGACAGGTGTAGGGGTACTCGGGGTGGTTGTAGTGGTCCCTGGGACAGGTGTAGGGGTACTTGGGACAGGAGTAGAGGTACTTGGGGTGGTCGTAGTGGTCCCTGGGACAGGTGTAGGGGTACTCGGGGTGGTTGTAGTGGTCCCTGGGACAGGTGTAGGGGTACTTGGGACAGGAGTAGAGGTACTCGGGGTGGTCGTAGTGGTCCCTGGGACAGGTGTAGGGGTACTCGGGGTGGTCGTAGTGGTCCCTGGGACAGGTGTAGGGGTACTCGGGGTGGTCGTAGTGGTCCCTGGGACAGGTGTAGGGGTACTCGGGGTGGTTGTAGTGGTCCCTGGGACAGGTGTAGGGGTACTTGGGACAGGAGTAGAGGTACTCGGGGTGGTCGTAGTGGTCCCTGGGACAGGAGTAGAGGTACTCAGGGTGGTCGTAGTGGTCCCTGGGACAGGTGTAGGGGTACTCGGGGTGGTCGTAGTGGTCCCTGGGACAGGTGTAGGGGTACTCGGGGTGGTTGTAGTGGTCCCTGGGACAGGTGTAGGGGTACTTGGGACAGGAGTAGAGGTACTTGGGGTGGTTGTACTGGTCCCTAGGACAGGTGTAGGGGTACTCGGGGTGGTTGTAGTGGTCCCTGGGACAGGTGTAGGGGTACTTGGGACAGGAGTAGAGGTACTCGGGGTGGTCGTAGTGGTCCCTGGGACAGGTGTAGGGGTACTCGGGGTGGTCGTAGTGGTCCCTGGGACAGGTGTAGGGGTACTCGGGGTGGTCGTAGTGGTCCCTGGGACAGGTGTAGGGGTACTCGGGGTGGTCGTAGTGGTCCCTGGGACAGGTGTAGGGGTACTCAGGGTGGTCGTAGTGGTCCCTGGGATAGGTCGTAGAGGTACTCGGGGTGGTCGTAGTGGTCCCTGGGACAGGTGTAGTGGTACCTGGGACAGGTGTAGGGGTACTCGGGGTGGTCGTAGTGGTCCCTGGGACAGGTGTAGGGGTACTCAGGGTGGTCGTAGTGGTCCCTGGGACAGGTGTAGACGTACTCAGGGTGGTCGTAGTGGTCCCTGGGATAGGAGTAGAGGTACTCGGGGTGGTCGTAGTGGTCCCTGGGACAGGTGTAGGGGTACTCGGGGTGGTCGTAGTGGTCCCTGGGACAGGTGTAGGGGTACTCGGGGTGGTTGTAGTGGTCCCTGGGACAGGTGTGGTGGTCTGGGTTTGACCGCCAGAGGTAGGGCAGGTACGGGGGAAGCAGCACTGGACCCTGATCTGGTAGTTGTGACAGAGCCCCGAAGCCTGCTTGCGGTTGTAACAGGTCAGCCCCCGCGCTGGGCTGCACTCCACGTGCTGCCCCAGGACCTGGATCGGTACCTCGGGGGCGTCCTCAGCCCGACACTCCACCCTCTTCGGCGCCGGGCAGACCTGGTGCCCATGGGCACGGAGGTTCTCCAGTGTGTCGAAGTCACCGCTGTCGATGCCCCGTCCCGGGTGACTGACGTCCAGCCACGGTGACCACCGGCAATCTTCCCCACAGGCCTGGCGGGGCCGGGGAGGGCTCGTCGGAGGACCGGAGGTCGTGCCCGGGGTGGAGGACGGGGCACCGCTCCGAGTGCTGGGCCGCACCGTGCTCTTGGCAGGGCTGTGGCACGTGTGGGCTGGACGTGTTGAGCTCACGACTGAGGGCAGAAGAGAAGGCGGGAGGGCTAAATCTCTTAGGCTCCCCGAGGCACCCTGTCACCCCTTGTCCCCGTCCCCCTGCCGGTCAGCTGCCTTGCACGTCTCACCGTGTCAGTCTGCGTGACCGTCCCCCCCTGTGATGGGAGCTTGGGAAACACAGGGACCGAGTTCCCGGGACACACCCGGCACAGGGCATGTGTGGAGCCCACAGCAGTTGAATAAATAGGTGAATCGATCTCGTTTACACCCTGAGCAGAATTTGCACTCTTTCGGGAAGGTCCACTAGGGCTCTAAGGACGACCCCCTTAAGAGGGAGAGGAGGTGGGCTACCTGACCCTCGGTGTGGCCTAAGACAGGCAGGTGGCAATGATGGGGCAAGGACTCCCCAGGGGTGCTCCCGGTGGCCCTTCCCTCCAAAGGCCTGCCTGAGGTCCCCTGTCAGAGCCCTACCCCGTGCCAGGGGCCCGGGCCCTGACGGCACAGCTGAGGACGCTGATCCCGCCTGGCACGCTGGACGAGAGGGCCCTTCCTGGCTGCAGAGATGATGAGTGTCCGGCCCCCGGTCCCCTCCTGGATTCCCGGCACGAGGGGCGGCCCCGCCTTACCGAGCGGGGGTGTGGAGAAGGAGAAGGTGGTTGGTGGCGTGGGGGTGGTGGGGCTGCAGGGGTAGACCCTCCTGTCGATGGTGCCGTTGGCCGAGCAGCGGGCGGAGATGCAGCCCCCCGTGCCGTCGGTCGTGTGGTAGATGACGTCCCCCGGGCGGAAGCGCCGCCCGTCATAGGTGCAGACACAGGCTGTGAGGAGGAGGGGGTGCCGGGCACGTGAGGGGCGGGGGGGCGGGCGGGGACCTGGAGACCCCAGACCCGAGGAAGGCCACCGGCCGCTCACCCTCAGTGTCGTAGGCGCACTGCACCCCACTCTCCCTGCAGACGCTGGCGACGGGAGGAAGAAGGTGAGTCTGGGGGCGAGGGCATTGCCGCGGTGCCGGAGCCGGCCCTCAGCCCCGGCCGCTGGGCACAGAGGCCGAGGTCGCACCCTCTCAGGGAGCCCCTTCCGGTCAGTGACCACTGGGGGCCGGCGTCGCTCCCCGCTGACCGCCCGACGGCCACCTCCCGTTCGGGGCATCTGCTCCGGCGGCCTTGGGGCGGCCTCGTGACTCGGCGTCACCCCCTCCCGCTCCTCTCCCCTCCCCTCAACGCCTCGGGCTGCGGCCCCCCGTCCGTCCCGCAGGGTGAGGGCCGAACTCCACACGCTCCAGCTGCTTGCCCCTCTGGTCAAGGACTCACCAGGACTGGCAGTTCCTGTCAGACGGCACCATCTCCCCCGGCCGGTATGACTTGCCTTGGACGCGGCAAGGCGGCGGCGGGGGGGGCGTGGGGCACGTGGCCACACACTGCATCCGGTCCTCGTCGAAGATGGGGGCTTCTGGCGGGCACTTGGGGTAGCAGCCTGCAGCCCAGAGAGGCCTGAGTCCCAGCCGACCGCCTGCCCGACCGCCCCACCCCCACCGCCTTGGCTCAGTCCCCAGCTCGAGGCCGCACCCACAGCGGCACCTCCGGGGGTTGGGGCCCCAGGGCCCAGGACAGACCCCGCCGTGACCCCAGGACCCCAGGCAGCCCCTCTGGCCAGCGGGGCAGCAGCGCACCTTCCAGGCCCGGCAGGTCGGTCAGGCAGCGGCCGCTCGGGTTCCGGCAGGTCCTCATGCAGGGCGGGCCGCACGGCTGGTAGTGCCACTCGCACTGGCCCTCGCGGTTGTAGTAGTCGCAGAACAAGGCTGCGGGTGAGGGGGCCGACTCAGCGGGCCGGCTCCGGCCAGAGCGAGCCACCAGCGGCCCCAGGCGGGGCGCCGCCCTGGCAACGACGGCCTCCAGGGCCACCCGGCGGCTGGCCGGGCTCCCCCTGCACCCCGACCTTCGACCAAGCCCCGTCCCTCCCCTGTGCCTCCCGCATGGGACCTCGGGGGGTGTGGGCCCCAAATGCCCGTGACCGGACGCAGCCACGGGTCCCCTGGCTCCTCTGGGGTGCCGCCTGCCAGGGTGGGGGACTCCGGCCGGAGCGGCTGCCCACTACGCTCCCCTCCGGCCAGGTTCTAAGCGGGCGGGGTGGGGGAGCAGGGCTCTACTGACCCCTCTGGGTTCCGGAACATTCTCCCGTCTGTCCATCGGTGACACCCCTCCCCATTTCACGTTCCTTTCTGACACCCGCCGCCCCCCTCTGCGGGCGACCAGCCTTAACCGCGCAGTGTGTCGCTCCCTGGGGTGAGGGCCCGCCCTGCCCCGACGACACATCCCGTGAACTCACGGCAGATGTCCGGGGTCCGCCAGGACACGCACACGCCCACGTCGTGGCAGGCCTGGGCGTAGGCGGCCACGGCCGTGCAGAGACACTCACAGTCGCCCCCGGAGTCACAGGCACACGCGTCGCCCACGCAGGCCTCATAGTACTTGGCGGGCTCCACCTGGGGGGGAGAGAGGCTTCGGATTCAGGGCCGGATTCCCCGGGGCTGCTGGGGGTCAGGCCCGGGGCGTGGCCAGACCTGGGCCGTCTCCCCCGCCGCTCAGGGACAGCAGATTCGTGGTCCCGTGGGGCTGACCGCGGGCTGGTCCAAAAGGTGGAAGGCGATGCCAGCCCCACTTCTGTCCCTTCCTCCCCAGGCGCCCCGGGAGCACCCACATACGTGGGCGTGGCAGGCGGCGAAGGTGGCGCTGTTGAGGACACTGCACTGCTTCTGGGCCCAGGACTTGCGGTGCGGGTTGGCGGCGCAGGCGTCCCTGGGGGCCGGGGCGTCGGCGCAGGACGGGGAGAATTTCCAGCTGTTGCCAAACTCCAGGGCGTTGCCCACCACGGACTGGCTCCTCGTGGTGAAGTCATTGACGGCATTGTCGTCAAAGTTCCCGCAAAGCCCGCAGACCCGGCCCTGCACACAGGGGGCTCAGGACACAGGCTGCAAGGGCCAGAGCCCCTGTCCCTGCCTCCTGTGCCCCCGTTCCTTTCCCCCTGGGGCTGCATGTCCCCAGGACACCTTGGGGGGGGAGGGTAGCGCTGTGCCTCCGGGCACGGCCCCACTTAGCGCTCGGGGCCACGGGAAAGAGGTCCCCCAAAGACTGGCTCAGATCACCGGGGACCCGTGAGCATGGCGTCATATGGAAATAGGGCCTCCGCAGGTGGAGGTCCAGCTAGCACGGACCCATCCTGGCTGAGGACACAGGGCCTGGTGTCCTCGTAGGACTGGGACATTTGGGCACAGACACACAGAGCAAAGACAGCAACGTGAGGTTGCAGGCAGAGGTCGGAGCGTCGCCTGGGGCCCCAGAAGCTGGAGGAGGCCGGGGGGATCCTCCCCTCGAGCGTCCAGGGGCGCGTCCTGGGACCGCAGCCTGGAGGGACCTTCAGCTCTGGGAGAAGGAGCCACAGCGCGCAGTGGACACAGGCGGACCTCCTACCTGCCGCCTCCCTCGAGGCCCGCCGGCTGAATCCCTCCTCTGTCCGTCTGTGTGTGTCCCCCACCCCACAGCCGTCCCAGCCGGCCCTCGGTCTGGGCCGTCCTGGGGTGGGGGCCCACCTTGAACGCAGGGCTGAGTTTGAGGAAGATGCTGGTCTTCCTGTCCCACAGCAGCACCAGGCCGACCTCGGTGTCCACCACCAGGTAGATGCCCATCTGGCGGATGGAGTAGGGGGCCTCCTGCCCCACGCCCTTCTGGATCACCTCCACTTTGCCGCCACTCAGCTTCAGCTCGTAGCTCTGCGGAAAGGCAGCGGTCCCTCAGGCCCGTCCCCGCTCACCTTCCAAGAGTTCCCCGGGGCCTCTGAGGGGCTGTCCCCGTTCCCACCCGGCCCCCCACTCACTCCCAGGAAGAGCTTGAGGTCCTTGGAGCAGGTGACGCCCGTGGTCCCGCAGGGGACGTTCTCCGTGACAACTCGGAAGGTCCCGTTGGCAGTGCTGTTCCCACCACAGTGGTCCTGGGGACAGGTGGAGGCCGACACGGCAGTTGGGGTGGGGGGTGGGGGCTGGGACGGCCTGGGCAGCTTGCAGGGGGCGGGGACCGTGTACCTGAAGCAGTGTGTACGCGCAGTCGCCACTGAAGCTGTAGCTCCGCCCATCGAAGGTGATGTAGTGGCCGTCCCCATACACCGTGCAGGTGGCCAGGCAGGGCTCACGTGTGCACTGCCACATCCTGCTTTTACAGGTGCTGAGGGAGGGGGGCGACAGTCAGGCCGAAGCGGGGCCGGCCCGGCCGGGGTGGGGTCCCGGGGCCCCACCTACCAAGTGTTGCAGCCCACCCGGACGGTCTGGCCGGGCAGGTAGCTGGCCTCGTCGTGCACGCAAGGACAGTCCTCCACGGCGACACAGCCGCCTTCACCGTCGGCCACCAGCCCGTCGGGGCACACGCAGCCGGGCTCGCACCGGGGGCTGTACTGTGGGGCACAACACACAGGTCAGGGGGCCGGGGGTGACGGCGGAGGTGACAGCAGAGGGCCCCCCCGCCACGGCCTGCAGGGGGCCCGGACAGCGTTCGGGCAGGGGTCTTCCTGGGCCCAGCCTGAGAGGGCCACGCGGCGGGTGCCCACGAGGGGTCCCTGGTGGCGTGGGGAACACTCACACACTCCATGTCCAAGGTGAGGCAGCTCTTCTGACAGCCGGCCCCGGCGGCCCCCGGCGTGGCATTGCGACAGTCGACGTAGACCATGGGCGGGGTGCAGACTGGGGAGGCAGAGGCCGTTGAGGGGCCCCCAGCCGCCACCCGCCAGGCTGGCTCTGAGAGTTTCCCAGCCGCCGGGGGTGTGCCGCCCCGAGGCCTGACCGGCCGGGTGCTGCGTGGGCGCGAGAGTGAGGCCTGCTCCCACCCCTCGCCACCCCCTCCCCGAGCCCAGAGGGCACAGACCAGGCCTGACGCAGAAACGTGTCAGCCCCCCCGCCAGCCACGCTGACCCGGGTGCGTCTGCCCAGAAGCTTGGCGTGGAAACGAGAGCCCCTCCCTCCCGCTCTCAGGGCTCACCTGGGGCAGGGGTGTGGCCTCCAATGCAGCTCAGCAAGCCTTGCGTGCAAGTGCTGGGAGGAGAGGGCGGTCAGAGGGCACCCCCCCCCCACCTCAGCCGCCCTGATCCCCAGGCCCAGCCGGCAGGGGCTCTCACCAGATGGCCCCACGCTCGTGCAGCGACTCCCCGTTGGGGACCACGGAGCCCTCGTGGTAGCAGGGACAGCTGCTGGCCGGCACACACTTGCCCGCTTCGTCCATGAAGGTGCCTTGGGGGCAGGCGCAGCCGTCCACGGGGACAAAGCGGATGCCGCAGGTGACGTCCTCGTGACTCCGGGCCCGGCAGGTGGGCTGGCAGGAGCTGATGTGGTACTGGTAGGTCAGTGACTTCGGGCAGGTGGCCATGGGCTTCGCTGCAGGATGCCGGGAAGGGGGCGGCGCTCAGCGCAGGGCGGAGGTCGCCACCCGGTCCCCGGCCACTCCCCGCTGCCCTGCCCACCCCAGGCCTGCTCCAGCCGCGGGGTCCCTGGCCAGCACGGGAGCCCCACGCAGGGAGAGCCACGGAGCGTGTATTCCTGCACCGGGAGACCCTCAGGGACACTCACTGCACACGCCATCCCTCCAGCCTCTGAGCAGCACCCCCTTGGCGGCACAGGCGTGCACGTAGGAGGACAGGGCCGCACACAGACAATCCTCGCTCTTCTGACAGTTGCACGTGTCGAACATGCAGTTCTGGGGACGGGGCCGTGGTCACCCACACTCAGCGAGCATCCCCACGCTGCCCCCCGCCTCCTCTGGGGCCCCTCCTCGAGCTGGCGCCGGGGGCCCCCACACCCCCGGCAGACCCCCTCCAGGTGGGAGCTGGAAGGACTACGGCCCCTGAACTCCGTAGCCAGCGGAGCCGGGCTAGCCCGGGCCAGAGGGGATGGGCCAGGGGGAGGCCGTTACCGAGTGGTAAGTGCCGGGGCTCACGGCAGCGTGGCACTGGGCGAAGGGGCCGTGGGGGTCCTTCAGTCGGGAGCACCAATGCTGAGCGTACTTCTCTGTGGACGGAGGAGCGGGGAGGTCAGCTGGGGTCACACAGAAGCGCCTTCCGCAGGGGACGGCGCCTGGAGCGGGCAGGCTCCTGGCTCCTTCCGAGCGCCCGTCTGTGGCCCACAGGCACACCGAGGGCCGCCTCCACCACCCCACAACACCCTGTTCCTTTCCTTCCGGAAGTTACCACGGACGCTGGGGAGTTTGCCTGTGAACCACCTGAATCGCTCCTTCGGGGCCGGAGTGGACCTCCGTGGCCGGGGGCGGCGGGGGAGGGGGTGTCACCAGCACGCAGGGGGCCCTGGGGCCACATGGATCCACGTACCGTTCTCCACGCTGAGGGAGCAGGGGTCCTCGAAGCTGTTCTTGACGTTGGGGCAGGCGGCCTGGGTCTTCCAGGTGTTGGCGAAGGCGGCGGCCGTGCCCTCCACCACGCCGCTGAGGGTCCGGAAGTCATCGGCCTGGTTCTGGTTGAAGTTCCCGCACAGGCCTGGGGCAGGGGGGCAGCATGAGGCCCCGAGAGCCCCGGCCGCCGAGGGCGGGCTCCGGCCCCCAGGGCAGGCGGCCCCTCTTACCG
Organism: Acinonyx jubatus; assembly: GCF_027475565.1. Classification (NCBI taxonomy): domain Eukaryota; kingdom Metazoa; phylum Chordata; class Mammalia; order Carnivora; family Felidae; genus Acinonyx; species Acinonyx jubatus. Next base: position 851,580 of record NC_069390.1, on the reverse strand, counting down.
CAGGTCAGCCCGCGGAGCTCGGGCGCCAGCCTCAGGAACACCTGCATGGTGGGTACCAGCTGGATGTCCAGCTGCAGACCCAGGTTGGTCTGGGCGATGATGAAGAAGGTTGAGGGTCTGAAGAGAGTGACGTTGGCTGTGGACACAGGGGACAAGGTCTCAGTGGGGTGTGAGCAGCAGCACCCTCAGGGGGCCAGGGCCGGCGCCCTCACCTGCTGAGACGGGCATCTGGGTGTAGATCTGGTTCACAAACACCTCCCCGCTGGCCTTGACCACGATGACCTGGGAGCAGTACACAGCAGGGTCAGGGCAAGTCGAGGCTCTGCCAGCACCCCAAGTGGCCCCAGAGGCCCTGACGTGCCCCTGTGAGACCCCTGCCCGTGGAGGCCACAGGCTCCCACAAAGAGGGGCCGATGACCCTGTGCTCAGCTTGTCTGCGTGTCCTTCAAGGACTGCATTTTCTCAGTCACGTAAAAACACAAGTGACTTTATAAAATACAGACGTTGCCTTCAATGCACGAGCTACCGGACGTGCCCTGGTCCCTCCCTGAGCTGCTCCATCTGAGGACCGTCACTCAGAGATCTGTGGGGTGGAAGGGTCCCCGGGCCATGCCCCCTGGCCACTCACCGCCCACACAGGGATCGAGGGCTTGGGCAGAGGTCACTTGCCACGAGAGACACAGATTCCCCCCAACCCACGTCTGCTCTCACTATGCCCCCCCACCAGCCTCCACCCGGGTCTGCCCTCACCGGGTGCCCCCCCCCCAGGCCCCCCGGATCTGCCCTCACCGTGTGCCCCCCGTCCAGGCTCAAGGTCAGGCTCTTCAGGCAAGTCTCACTGTCCGTCAGGCCGCACCTGCGCAACTCCGCCAGCACAGTGAAGGCGCTGCTGTCACAGGGCTGCAGACACGAGTGCTCACACTCTGCCCAGAGACCCCAGCCCCCTGCGCCACCCCCCCGCCCCCGCCCGCCACCGCCTGGCTCCCTGTGGGGCTGGTACCAAGAGCCGGGGCATTTTCCCAGGGTGGCCTCAGAGGCAGCTGCTGCATGCAGCCCGGGCAGGGGCTCCCGTGTGGCAGCCGCTCTGTCCCAGCGAGGACCCCGGGGCCCGTACCTTGGCCAACACGTAGCTGCAGTCTCCGTGCACTGTGTACTGCCTCTCATCGAACGTGGAGAAGTGGGCGCCCCCCAGCACCGAGCAGGTGCCAGGACATGGCACCTCCTGGCAGCTCCACCGGCCGCTGGAGCAGGTGCTGGGTGCGGGTAGAGACCACGTGAGCGCGGCCCCCAGGAGCACCCAGCCCCTCCCTCCTCACCGGCAGGTGGACAAGGGTCTTGCCCAGGCCTGCCCGCATCACTGCACAGCCCGGGGCCCCTCGGCACCCGTGCGGACAGCCACTGGCCAGTGCCCAGGGACCCACGTGAGGGATGGCATCCAGCACTTGGGCCCTGGCCTCCGAGGGGCCATCCCAGGACGCGTCTGGGGTGACGGACAGGAGGGCAGGGGCCTGGGTCCTACCAGTTGGCACAGTCTGTGGAGTAGACAGCCCCCGGAGCATAGGTGGCCCCGTTGTACACGCAGGCGCACTGGGGTGCAGGGATGCAGCCCGTATGGCCGATGTCGTCGAGCACCGTCCCTACAGAAGCAGGCGGCCAGTATGGCAGGTGCCAGGCTGCGGCCACCGCGTGAGCATGTGGAGGAGACCAGCCCTCCGCCCCAGGCTGCCCTGCCCTTCGGGGGCCCTTCAGATCCGGGGGTCCAGAACGCCTCTGTGATTCTCGGGGGGCAGGCGGGGGTGGGGGCCCCCCTCACCCTCGGGGCAGAAGCAGCCGGCCATGCAGTGGTCCTCGCAGAGCTGGGAGTGCTCCGGGTTGGAGCAGGTGTCCGCACAGGGCGAGCCGCACTCGCGGTACTGCATGTTGAGGGGGCACGTCTGGGCTGCAGGGTAGAGGACGGGGGCGGGGGGTGGCGGTGGTCACACCCTGCCCCCGCCTCTGGACCGAGGCAGGGCAGCACGGTGACGGGGCTGGGGCCGGCCAGGGCACTCACGGCACAGGTCGGGGCCGCGCCAGTCCAGGGGCCGCCCCCCGGCGTGGGCGCACTGGCGGGAGTACTCGGCGACCGTATGGCAGACGCAGCTGGTCGGCTCGGCGTGCTCGCACAGGCAGAGGTCTTGCCGGCAGGCCTGCACGTAGCTGCTGGCGTCCACCAGGGCGTTGCAGCCCCGGAAGGGCCAGCTGCTCAGGATCTCCTCACAGATGCCCTGGGGCCGAGCCGGGAGGCCGTGCTGAGTCCAGGCCCTGGACTCTCCTCTGGACTCACAGCCCACCCCCCCAGCCCGGCCCCCGCCGCCACTCCCTCCAGGACTTACGGTGCCCAGTGAGCAAGTCAGCGGGGGCACAGGTGCAGGGTCCTGACACTGCTCCGTGGGCCCGTGCAACTTCTGCAGATTCCCGAACTCGATGGGGGTCAGCTTGACACCTGCGGGGAGCACAAGCCGTCCCCCAGGTTGCCCGCGGCGTCCCGGCTGCCCCTGCTCCCCCACCCACACCGCTGGGTTAGGCAGTGGCCACAAGGGACATTCAGGGTGTCTGAAGACTGGGGAAACAGCCAAGGCTCTGGGGCTTGCAGGCCGAGGGCGGAGGCCTATTGACTGAGGCTCTCCAAGCCCAGGGCTGGCCTGTAGTCCAGAGGGCTAGAGAGTGACCCCGACCTCCCCCCGCGCCCCCCCCCAGCCAAGCCTGCGCTGGGCCTGCCGGGCCAGGGCCACCGGACGCATGGGCAGGCTCGTTCCCTCACGGCCAGAAGCATCTATGGGTGAGCCTTAAGTGGGGCTTCACGGGCCTGGCGAAGGGGACCTGGGGGCCGGGGACCCCGGCTCGTGCGGGTCCCGCTTCTTGGCGGCCAAGTCTGGAGGCCCGAGCAACAGTGACGGGGCCTGATGGGAGGTGGGACTCTGGTCTCAGGTGAGGAGGGTGCGTGGTTACACATCCACTTCCCAGAGCAGCCGCGCCGAGCACAGGCCCCCAGATGTGCCTCCGGGCGCACGGCTGAGTGTGCGGGCAGGTGCGCCTGTGGGTGCTGGGATTGTGCAGGTGCGGGTGTGCGTGCACGTGCACACAAGTTGGAGACAAGGCGGCCTTCCAGGGAGCCCCGGGGAAGGGGCCCAGAGCAGACACGTGGGACAGCCGTGGGGAGGGGCTCACCGTGGGAGAGGAACTCGTCGAAGACAGGCACACCGTTAAAGTCTCCACAGAGCCCGCAGGTCTGGTTCGAGTACTTGGCGTCCAGCTCCAGCTGGAAGGAGAGGGACATGTCAGCCACTGGCCCTGCCAGGGACGTCTCGGGACAGGAGGGACAGACAAGGCGTGGGACACTTCCAAGGAGGGGCTGTCAGGGACCGTGGACCAGCCCCCGGCCCCCACAACGCAGAGAAGGGCTCTCTGTCCTGGAGGAGACACCCCACTCACGCGGGGTCTCCATCGGGGGTGTAGATCCCAGCGCCCCCATAGCACCTTGGCTCCCTCCTCCCCTACCCTGTTGGGGACCTTCTCTGACCTCCCCACCCACCCTTGCCCGGAGCACTTTCTTCCCTCCCTGGGAAGGCTGTTGGGCTGGAGACGCCCCCCCACCCCAGCCCTGGGCCCCGGCCTCACCAGGAGACTGTCGTCCTGGCTCCACATGAAGACCAGGCCCAGCCTGGCCACCACCTTCAGGTGGCTGCTGCTGTGCTCGATGATGACACCAGACTGGCTAAAAGGCAGCTGGATTCTGCGGAGAGAGGGCGCGGCTGAGGCGGCGAGGGGCACGCAGGGGGCAGCGAGGTCCCCTGTGGTCACGCGTGGGACATGAGCACAGTGCCTGTGGACAGTGGCAGCAGGGGGAGTGGGGGAGACAGGGGAGTCTGCAGCCCTGGGGTCACAGGACCAGGAGGGGACCACTTCCAGGGGCAGGAAAAGAGCGCAGGGCCCCAGTGGGGGAGGGGCCATGGCCCCCCGTCTCGGGGACAACCCTACGTCCCCCTCACAGCCCCCCAGACTCACGGGAGCCCGTTGACCTGGATGGAGCTCTTGGTCAACTCGATGACCATGCCATCCAGCTTCATGGTGACTCTGGCCAGCGTGGTGACATTGGACTCCAGGCCACGGCGGACCTGGACGTTGAAGTCCTCGTAGGCGGCCCCGCAGTGCGCGGAGAGGACGTAGTTGCACAGGCCCGGGAAGCGGAAGACGTCCCCGTCGAAGGTCTTATAGTGGAAGTCGCCCCAGGTGCTGCACACCCGCCCGTTGTGCGCGGGGTTCAGGGCTGTGGGGAGCCAGGGCAGTCCTGAGGGGCGCCCCCGTGCCCCCAAGTCCAGCACACTGCTGCCCGAGGGCCGGGCGTCCGGGGAGGAGCCGCCTGGACCCAGACCCTCCTGGAGGCCGGGGCCCTTTCCCAGGACTTCTCCTGGGTCCACCTGGGAAGCGGGACCCCGCCCAGCTGCCCCCTCCCAGCCCGGCCTCACAGGCCCTCCCTCACCTCGAACCACCGGCGCCGTCCTCAGAGGGGGGAGGATGGTCACGCCGCGCAGCCGGTCGCCTGCGGGAGCGGGGGCAGGGTGACACAGCGCCCCCCACGCACATGGCTTCTGCTGGGCGTAGGCATCTCTGCCACCCACACAAGGCGACTGGAGGTGGCCTCTCCAAGGCCGTGGCCACAAGGCGCCCCGGGGGGCCGGGCTGCACGTACACTCGGGCAGCAAAGCCTCCTCCAGCGACAGCCTCCGCCCTGCGCCTCTGCCACGCCATCCCGAGGGGCCGGGAGCTCTCAGCCCTGCACTCTGTTCACACCTGGGACTTTCTTACGCCCAGAATCTCAAAAGTCAACCTTGGGCGCAGAGGCCAGGCGTGGATGAGCCTCCCGTGGGCCCAGTGCCGGGAAATGCAGGCAGATTGTCTGGGCTTCGGGGCCACACACCCAGAGTGGCGGCACAGAAATACCCAGAGAGGCCACCCCACCAGCCCCCACCCCCAGGCCACGAGGACGCATACGTGGATGAAATATCAGGGGTTACGGGGAGACAGCAGGATGTCGCCGTGAGCTCAGCAGGCCCCTGGCCCCGAGAGGGGCAGCCCTGACGGAGGTGGGGGGCCGACTCACCAGCGGGCCCCTGGGTGACAGGAAGGAGGTCCAGGTACTCGTGGCCATGTTCCACAGAGCCTACGGAGGAAGAGAGGGATGGGCGGGCAGAAGGGGCCAGAACAGGTGGGGGTTCTCTCTGTGCAGGGCTGGGGACGCTGGGAGGGTCTCTGTCCACACCGTCCACACCAGGTCCAGGCTGAGCCACGATCCTCTCTGAGCATTACCTCAGCCTGGCTCCCCAAGCCCTCAAGGGGGGGGGGGTCCCCTGGCCCTGACAGAGTGTCCCCAGGAGCCCTGCATTCACTGAGTATCTCCCCACTCTTCACAGCGGCCCGTGGAGGGTCCAACAGTAAAGCCAGTGGTCTGGAGGACAACTTGGAACAGACTGGGGAGTGTGGAGCTGAGTGGGGTGGGGCTGCACCGTAGAGGGGGTGCTCAGGGCCACCGCACGGGGGGCGGCTCAGCACAGGGGTGCACAGGGCAGGAGAGCTGAGGGCTGGCCGTGTCGGCCCCGAGGCTGCCCCAAGAACCTGGCGCGGCTTGGAAGGCCGATCTCTGAGGCCCTCAGAGGCCACGCCAGCGTGGCAGGAGGGGCCTGGCCCTGCAGGGGCCAGCTGCCCTCACCGGTAGGGACTGGCCCCACACACAGCGGCAAGAGCCAAGGACTGAAGTGTATGGGCCACACGGGGCGCCGTGGCATGGTCCCCTCTGTGCTGAGTGCCTCGGGAACACGGGCCCCTGGCCCCTCCTGCACACTGCCACCCCACGCCCGGCCAGAACCCAGCTGGCCCCTGGGAAGTGGAGGCAGTGAGGTGCAGACCTGGGGGGAGGGGGCCGCAGAGGGTCTGTGAGTCCCTCCCCCCCGCCGCCAGCATCCTCGCTGTGTGGACCTCACTATCACACCCTCGGCCCAAGGCTGAGGCTCCCGGAAAGCCCCCATAAGGCCCAGATGGGGAAAATGAGCAGGTAAACGGGGGGTGCATGGGGAGGGGGACCCAGGGATAGGAGGGCCGCTCCGCCAGGCTGGCCCAGGGGCCTGAGAAACCGCTCAGCCCGGGGCCTGGGGGTGGGGGGGGCAGAGGCAGTGACCAGCAGGGCAACACGGGTGGAGGAGTGAGTGGGCTGCAGGCCGCTGCCAGGGAAGGCAGGCCGGGGGCTCAGAGACGCTGGGTTCCTGCTTCCTCGCCTCAGGGGAGCAGCCCAGCCTCAGAGGCCCCACCCCCAACGTGGACCCCCGCAGTCCCCGAGGGTTCCTCCCCAACCCTACCAGCTGGGACACCCGCAAGACGGCTCAGGGCCCGGGGCCGGGGGCCAGGCTGCCAGGGGCCAGGTTGCCGGGGGCCACTCACGGCCGCACTCCACCCGCCCAGAGGCCCAGTCAAGGCGTCTGGGCGGCTTGCTGCCCTCCCGGCATGTGGGGGAAGCACCGGGATGCCAGGCCACGGCCAGGGCCAGCCTGGGAGAGCCGGGGAGTGGGCGCCTCACCTGTGTGCTGGGCCCAGGCCAGGGTGAGAGCCAGGGCCCAGAGCGGGGCCAGCTTCCTGCGGCCGACACCCATCCTGCGGAGGGAGGGGAGAAGTCCCCGGGGGCAGCCTCTGAGGCAGAGCCCTAGTGGCCGGGAGCTTTTTGTAGCCTCAGAGCTGGCTCCGGTCCCCGTGGCTCCACGTGGGTGGGCGGGGCGGGCCTGCTGTTCCCCTCACCCAGGTAAACAGTGGGCACTCGCCCGGGGCGGCCAGCAGCCGGAGACGGGCAGAGATGGGCGTGGCCGCCGGGTGGAGCCTGGTTTCCCGAGGGCTCCCCATGTCCCGGCCCGGAGGGATCCTCCCGCCCAACGTGCCCCACACCCCTGGCGCTTCCCCGGGCACGCCTCTGTGCAGCCAGGCCCCCGAGCTGCTGCTGCTGCTGCTGGAAAGCCGCTGACTCCCATGCTGCTGGGGCCGCCAGGGGCTCACCCTTCTGCAGAGGGGCTCGGGGGGGCAGCACCCCCAGAGACAGGACGTTGCCCCCTGCTTGGCGCTCCCCGGGACCCTGGCTGAGCTTCAGAGGTTTCCGGCTCCAGGCGGGCAGTGGGCAGCCCCAGGCCAGCTCGGGTCACATGTGGCCTTGTGGCCCTGAGAGGTGGACGTGTCTGCACCCACCGGGCTGGGGAGCCCAGCCGAGAAGGCATTATGGCGTGATGAGCCCACGGCCCCGGACCATGGGTGTTTGAGCGTCGGGTCCTTTTGGGGTGCTGGGTCCTGGGGCTGAACCCTCCCTCCCGGGGGGCCACACCCCTCCTCAGGACCCACAGCTCACCGCCTGTAAGGGGGCCTGACCAGAGGTCCCTGCTGGGGACATGGGGCAACGAGGGGGAGGGGCTGGGCTGTCTGAGCATCCCCTTCCTGCACTGGGGGCCTCTCCCAAGCTCTTACGGTCACCTGGTTCTCTGTCTCTGAGTCGTCCCCTGCCCATGGCCCCATCTGGCGGTACTTGTGGGAGACAGCGCCTGTGGCACATTGCTGGAGGGTGGGGGCGTGGCGGACACGAAGGGGCAAGTGTGTGAATGAGCGGGGGTTCCTATGGGAGGAGTAGGAGCCTGACGGCAGTGGGGAAGCCAGTGGGGCCCCCGCAGGCTGGTGCTTCAGACGCTCAGACCCCCACCGGACTCCCCTGCTCGGCCTTGGAGCCGGATACCCGGTCACCTACGGCCGAACAGGGCAGGGGCGGGTGTCCAGGGACAGGCAGGGTGGACGGGGCTGGCTCCCAAGAGCGCGTGGCTTTTGTGGTCAGGAGAGTGACTGGTGGGATCTGGTGCCCTGGGTGGGGGCTGGGACCCCAGGCCGAGGGGAGAGTGAGCGACGGACAGGCCTGCCCGTCTCACACCCCCAGAGAGGCAGGGAGGTTACAGGTCAACCAGTGTCCACGCTGCTGGCCCTGGACTCAAGCTGAGTTCACACGCGAGCCCCGTCTCATCTGAGTCACCGGCCTCGCCCTCGGGGACATGCCCTGTGTGCACGAGGCTGGACTGAGCTGCACAGGCAAGGGGCACCGCTGGCCACCCAGACGCCTCCAGGCCACGGCACGTCCCCTCCCCAGGGTTGGACTCCCTCCAGGCACCTCTCCCATAAGGTGCTGCCCGGGGCTGCCGTGGGTGTCCAGGGCATGCACGGTAAGTGCCCACGCTGGCGTCCGTGACAGTCAGGCTGGCCTGGCCTTCCTCCGGGGGCCCAACCTGAGCTGGCAGACCCGGCTGCCATGCACTTTCCTGTCCTATGAAAATCCAGCCTCAAAAGTCAAGGCCCTTCCTCGCCGTGAGGAGGCGGGCCGAGGCAAGAGGTTGCACTTCTGAGCGCCAGGTGCCGGGGCCGCCCTGCCCCCCACATCGCTCCCTTGATGTCTCTGCACCGAGCCAAGGCCGGGACTACGATGGGGGCTGCGGAAGGGTGAAGGGTTGGGAGTCCCCCCAGCCCACAGTGGCTCTGCCCTCCTGCTCCTCCTCAGGGGGCTTCATGCACAGTGAGGGGTGGTGTGGGGGGAGGGCCAGGCTGGGACCCGCCGCTGCCTCTCTGAGCCTCAGTTTCCTCATCTGAAAACAGGGTCCATGAAAATCTTTGCAGGAAGTGGGTCACACGGGGAAGGGACACGCAGGAGGGGCACCGTGTGTGGGAAGCAGGGGCCATATGCAGGGACAGGCCTGGCCCAGGGCAGTGGCCCCAGAAGCCTTTGCTGCCCTCGGGTCCCCAGGGGCTGCACAGCGTGGGCCCGGGCCACTGCCAGCACCCCCGACCCGAGCCTGATAAAGGGCTGGGCTTGCTCGAGTTCAGTGACTCCTCCCAGCCCTGGCCATGGGGACCAGAGGAGAAGCGGGGAGGCCTTGCTGTCACCGCTCTGCCTGCCCCCCTGAGCTTGTCACTTCCCTTCGAGTTTCTGGGCACAGCTGAGACCCCAAAGTAGGTGACCCACAGAGCTGTTGGAGTCACTGGGTTCTGGCCAACAGGACCTAAGGGCTGCTCCCAGCCGTGCTCCTCCATGAGGCTCCATCCAGGGGAGGCCTGGACCAGCTTTGGGTGGGAAAAGGAGGCAGCCTCGTGGCTGTTCTCAAACTGGGCTCCGTGGGGCTGGCAGACGAGGAGGCGGGCATAGACCTTCCTGCCAGAGTGGCCAGACGGCTGGGACCCAGGCCTCCCCCACGGCCTGGTGCCCTCGAGGGCCCGCAGTGGGGAGAGGCCCCAATACCACCCGGGGCACACCCCACCCTGGGAGTCAGCACCTGCACCCCCAAAGCCAGGCCCCCCTCCCCCGCCCCCAGGATAAAGGCCGGGCCCGGACCATCTCAGAGCAGTCGGTCGTGCCTTTTGCCGGCCCCATCCCTGGCAGCCCTGAGTAGGGGGCCAGCACTGGCCAGGGTGCCGAACGCCGGCACGCTTCCTGGGGGCTTCACTGTTTAATTCAGTCCTTCAAAAACGCACACCCTTGAGTGGTAGGAAGCGTGGCTATCCCACTTTGAGGATGACACAGGAGGGAGGCACCTGGCCCGGGCCGGCGCTCAGGACTCTGGGAGAAGGTAGTGAGTGTCCTGGTCCCAGCACCCACCGGCTGTGTGGCCCAGGACCAGCGCATCACCCTCTCTGGGCCTCAGGTTTCTACTCTGGAAAACAGTGACCACAGGACCTGCCGCTCAGAGACACGTGTCAGCAAAGCACCCTCCGAGCTTCATTTGGTCCCTAGAAGTGCCCCCACTGCCCCTGTGGGGGGTCCGCCACCCCACCACACCCCACACCCCAGCCTTCGGGTGAGTCAGGGCCTCGCAGCGGCTTCCTCAATCCCGAAAACGGGTGCTGACTCTGCACCGTGTCACTTCGTGGACCTTTCGCACATTGAATGAGTGTAGAGTTTGTGGCGCCTCCTACGTCACATCTTGTCCCGTGGCGGTTACACGGCAGCACCTTCCTCTCCGGGCGGTACCGGAAATCACAGCACAGGCCCCGGTGGACGGGGGTCCCGCGTCCCCGCCTGCCGCCCGCCCGCCTGCCTCACAGGACGTCCCCAGGGCCCAGGGTGTGGCCCCACCAGCCCCCACCCAGCAAGCAGGTGCCGTGGCTGCTGGCGTCACAGATTGAGAAATGGGCAGCTGCGGACGGTCACCGCGGGTCTCAGGTGATAGGGAGCGATTTCTCAACAAGGACCCGCACAGCCTGGAAGAGGAAGTGGGCGGGGGCTCTGGGAACCTCTGATAGCTGCGGAAGGATTATCTCTGGGCGCTGTTGACCGAAAGGGCAGGTTTGGGCCTCTCCAGGCTGGGAGCTTCCTTGATAAGGACAAAGACGACCCGGTCCCTCCCTGCTTTGTGGTGGGGGCTCGGGGAGAGCCGTCCAGCGATGCCCGCTGCTGGGGTCAGCCTCCCGGCCCTGAGGGGCTGAGCCCCTCGCTGCCGGATGGGCTGGGGGTCAGGGGCGTGCTCTCCCACGCAAGAGAAAGGGAGCGGAGAGTAAATTTGGTTTTATGGTGGGGCCGTGCTGATTTGAAACCTTCGTGCATGTATTTATTAATCTGAATCACTGGGCAAACAGAATTCCTCCCGAGAGCTAGGTTGGCCCCCAAGGTCTGAGGTCTGGCAGATGGACCAGACCCGGTCCTCGGTCCCCGGTCCCCGGTCCCCGTGAGGCCCTACCCCATTCTCTCCCACCACCCCCTCCTCAGAGGGCCCCACCCTGACCCCACAGCCCCAGGGTCTGTGACAGTGGAGGAAGACACTGTGTACTGGGCCGGTCCCTGACGGTGAGCACACGTGTGTCCTCTCTACCCTCCCCTGCCCCTTGGTGGGGCCAGTGGCCCTACCAAGCACCCTCATCTACAGTGCTGTCTGCCCTCCCGGGCTCCGGGACCCAGGCCACTTGCTCGCCAGCGAGGGTCACCCGCGGGTCTCTCGCTGTGGGTCCCCAGGGCACATGGACACAGGTCAGGCCCTCTGACCTCAGAACAAGAAACACTTCAGCATGGCAGGGGTGTGGTGGGGAGGGTCTGTCTAATGCTATCAGTGAATTTAAAAGGTGTTCTTCTCAGTATAAAATCCTGTTGGCAATAATTAAAGCACCACTTCTGGGGACATCCCTAAAGGAATGGGAGGCAGGGTCTCAAAGAGATATTTGCACGCCCACATTCGAGGCAGCGTTAGTGACGACAGCAAAAAGGTAGAAGGGACCCCAGCGTCTGTTGACCGATAAACGGATAAACAAAATGTGGTCTGTCCGCTCCCTGGACTGTCGCTCGGCCCTGGCGAGGACAGAGGCTCTGCCACCTGCCACCACGTGGATGGACCCGGGGGACGTGATGCTCACGTGTGATCCCCTCACACGAGGCCCCTGGAGTCTCCAGGTTCCCGGAGACGGAGAGCGGACGGTGGGCGCCGGGGCTGGGGGAGGGGCCGGGGTCCGTGTTTCACGGGGACAGAGCTTCCGTTTGGGGAGATGGAAAGTTCTGGAGACGGAGGGTGGGGACGGCCGCACAACGGCGTGAACGTGCTCAGTGCCCCTGAGCTGCGCGCCTAGAGGCAGCGAAGAAGGTACTTTTTACGCTGTGTGTATTTTATCACAGTTTTTTTTACTTAATTAAAAACTTAAAGCGACCCCTCCCCTTGAGAAAACAACCGTAACTAATTTGGCTAGAACTTTGCAGACCTAAAGGGAGGCCTTGTGCGGCACACTCTCCCGAGCCTGTCGGTGGCCCCTCGGGCGCCCTGCCTGCCGCCCAGCCCGTCCTCGCCAGAAGAGATTGCCCGGCTTCATAGAAACTGCAAAAGAATCAGGAATGGCTCCAGGTTATGTTCACAAAAGCAACGGCGGTGGGGGGGGCAGCATCCCCGGGGCTGGCGGGGGGTCCCACCCCTCCGAGGACACATGCCCGGACACCCACTGTGGGGGCTGGGAACCCGAGGAGCTGGGAAGCACCCTCCCGGGCCCCCACCTGGCAAACCCGGGGTCCACGAGGACGGTGCGTGGTGCCCTGTGCACACCTGCTCTGAATCACTGCACCCCCGTCCGGCCCCGAGGCCGGGTGGCTGGACTGCAGCGTCCCACCGGCCTCGGCCTGGCCCCGGGGATGACAGGGCGGGAGAGGGGCCGCACCTGTCCCTCCGGGCAGCCCAGGGGCCCCGGGCAGCCGGGCGGTGATCCCGGGAGAGAAACGCCACCAGATCATAGCCCGCGAGACCCCGGTTGGTTCATAAAAATGAATGGCCAGACGCCGAGGGAGGTCACCACGAGGACTGCGGGGTGGCGGGCGGCGGGGTTTCGGTGGGTGTCCCTTCCTCCGAAGACACGCCCACCAGCCAGAGAGCTGAAACCCTGGTGGCGGTCGGCAGACCCGGGGCAGTTCCTGGACTGAATCGGTGCTCTCTCTCCATCGTCTGTGCCCCCATCTGCTCTGGAGAGTTGGGGTCTGCAGAGAGGTGCCAGGGCCCCCCGACCCCCTCCCTGACAGACGTGGGGTCCCAGCTGGGAGGGTGTGTAGGGGGCTCTCGGGAGCCCCCCCGGCCCATCCGGGCTGCGCTCCAGAGGCCAGACACGCCCTCTGACCCCGGACCGGAGGCTGAGGCCGCACAGAGGCAGGGCTGGCGGGGACCCGGGGAGGCTCAGGCTGGGCCGGGAAGCCCCGCCTCTGTGGCCCCTGGAGCTGAGGAGGTTTGGCAAGCAGACGATAGGCCACGTAGAGCTTTGACCCCTTCCGCACAAGCCACGGGCCCTGAGCAGACAGGCGGTCCCCCAAACACCCTCATGCGGACCCCGCTCAGAATGCTGCCAGGCGGCGGGCAGGACCCAGGAGGTGAGTGACAGGAAAAGGCCCTCTGCCCCGAATCCTGCCAGCCAGGATCCAGCTGCCCCAGTTGGGTAGGTAGGGCCACCTGACCCTGCCTGAACCCCCACGGGCCCCAGGGGTGGGGGTGGGGATCCACTCTCTCGTGGGACCGTTTTCCCATGAGGCCTCAGTCTGGGCCATTCTGGTGAGAGTGAGGTGGGGTCTTGTGTTTTTGTTTGCGATGCCCTGGTGTGTCCGTGGCATTTGGATTTTTCTAGATTGGCTGGTTTTACTGATTTGTATGATGCTTTTATACACTTGATACAAGTTCTTTGTCAGAAGTTTGTACAGCGTATATCTTTTTTAATAGCATCTTTTCAGGAACCGTTAATTTTGAGGGAGCCCAGTTTGTTAACTTTTTCTTCTAGGATGGATGTTTCTGTTTAAGTAACCTTTGCCTGCCTCCAAGCTCTGAGGACACGCTCTCAGACGCTCTTCTAGAAGTTTCATTGTGCTTTTCACGTGTCGGACCGTGACCCAGCCGGGGTCCGTCTCCACGCGTGGTGAGCCTAGACGCCAGGCTCACGTGTTTCCAACCCGACGCCCAGTCGCCCTGGCCCGGCCGGCTTCCCTGGTGCATCGGGCGTAGACCCAGCGACCGCGTGTGGCTCTGACTCTGGGCCCCTCTGTCCCACCCCGTCCACGGGTCCAGTCTGTAGCAGGGCCACTCCGTGGTGGTTCACAAGGTCTGGAGAATGGCGGCACCCCCCTTCAGCGTCACCCTTCCAGGTCGCCCCGGCCGCTCTGGGTCACAAGACCTACCTCGCCATCTAGTTTGTTCTTTTCAGGTTTCTCTGAGCAATTCTCTGCAGTGTTCAGCAGAGTTCCTACGTGTTTCTTGTTCAATCTACTCCTAAGTATCCGAAGGGGTCCTGATGCTCATGTCCAGCCATTTGTTACAGAATCATTATATTGGAATACTTTCTCGTATATTCGGTGTTAGGTTGGATCACGGCCCCCAGAGACATCCAGGCCCCAATCCGCTTGTAAGGTGTCACCTGACAGGATAAGAGGGACTTTGCAGGTGTACCCAAATTAAGGCTCTTGAGATGAGGGGTGGGGTTATCCTGGATTGTCTGGGGGTCCCGATGGGACCAGGGTCCTTATAAAAGGGAGGCAAGAGGGCCGGAGAAAGGAGGCAGCAGGGAGAAGGCGGTGGAAACGGAGTCAGAGAGAAGACGTGCCCACAGCCGTGCCGATGGAGGACGGGCTGCGAGCCAGGGAAGAGAGGCACCTCCAGAAGCTGGAAAAAGCAGGGGACCCGAATCCCCTGAGGCTCCAGAAGAACACACGTCTTCCCCGTTGAAGTGCGTGTCAAACATAAGATTACGCCAACTTTCTCAACTGAACTGTTGGCTTTCTTTTTTCCGAGTTCGGAATTCGAGCTCTTTACCAGATGGGTCAAGGGCTGCCGTCGTCACCTGGGCAGGGGTCTGCCAGGGAGCAGCAGGCCATCCCTCAGTGTACCAAGTCCCCTCAGGGTCTTGCTTCTGGCCACGCAGCCAAGAGACCTTGCCTCACCCAGCGCCCCAGAGACTTTCTCCTGGTCTCTCCCGGAGGTTTATCGCGTTGGCTTTGACGCTGAGGCCCTGGGTCCGTTTTGAGTTGGTTTCTGGATGAGGTGTGAGGACGGCTGGAGTCTTCTCCCTCCCTCCCTCCCCCTGCCTCCTCCTTTCCTGTTTTGTACATCAGTGTCCCATTGTCTTTGCACATTTGCTGAAAAGACAGGTTAAGATATTCCAGTGTTCTTTTTTTTTCAATCAAGCTGTGTATGTGCCTATAATAACAGATTCCCATGAAGCTGTAAGAGATAATCCAGAGAGGTCCCATGTCCCCCCTACCCTGTGTCCCCCCTCCCCGTGGTGACATCTTCCCAAACTGTAGCAAGAGGTCCCCACCCGGCCGTGACATGGACACTCAAGACGTAGACCATTTCCATCCCCGCGAGGACCCCCTCCCAGCACCCACGTAACCCCTGGCAACCACAAGTCCATGCTGCTTCGATAGTTGTGTTTTTCAAGAATAGTCTATGACTTTGGGGACTGGCTTTTTTCATCCAGTGAATCTCTGGAGAGTCACGTCATACTGTTCTGTGTGTCGACATTCGTGGCTTCCTACTGCCGAGGAGCGGGCGGTCGGCAGCTTGTTGAACCAGACGCCTGCTGAGGGACGGCACGGCTGCTTTCTGTTCTTAGCTATTCCAGAAACAGCTGCGACAGACATTGTGAGAACATCAGCTTTTCTTTGTCTGGGACAAACGCCCAGGAGCACAGTCGCCAGACTGCTGGACTCTTCTCCAGAGGGGCCGTCACTGGGCATTCGCGTGGACCGTGAACGAGCGAGTGGGCTCCCCACGTGCTCATCTGCTCCCGGGGTCCCCAGGCTTTCTCTGCAGCCGCCTGATGGTCTCGTCCCACAGGCCACTGCGGTTTTAATCTGCTTTGCCCCAGGCTGGTGACATGGGGCCTCTGTCCTCATGCTTGTTGACCATCCGCACATCCTGTGCAGCGAGCTGACTCTTCAGATCTGTTTCCCATTTCCGACTGGCTTGTTGGGCCTTCTGCGTGGAGTTTTGAGAGCTGGTCGTATATTCTAGAAAGCGACCCTTTGTTGACTGTGTGGCTGTACCTGTGGCCTTCATCCCCCTGGGGCCTTTCCTGGAGCTAAGGGGTTCCATCCGGGTGACGGCCGGCGTGCCAGGTACCTTCCTTCTCTGAGTCATGCTTTGGGTGTTGGGGCTGCAGCCTCTTTGCCCATCCCTGGATCCCGAAGACTCTCTCCTCTGTGATCCGTCTGAGTTAGATGTTGTATAAGCTGTGAGACTTGGGGGTGGGCACCTTTTTGCTCAGGGACGTCCGACCGCCCCCATAACCTGCTGAAAAGACGATCCTTCTTCCACCAAATTGCTTGGGCACATTTGCCAGAACTCAGCCAGGTGTATCGGCCTGGCTCTGTTTCTAGGTCGTTGGTTCCGCCCCGCTGACCATGTCTCCGTCCCTCTACCACACAGTCTGATCACTGCGGCCAATTAAGCTGGAAATCAGGCGCCGAATCGTCCCCCTGATATCGACGCCCCCAGCCCCGCTTTAGCGCCGCCCTTCAATTCTTGACGTGTTGTGCCTCCATTTTTATTCGGTTCGGCCTATCTTGGTGTTTCCTTTGAGACTTCCTCCTCGGTCCGTGGATTATTTAGAGGTGTGTTTCCCAGCACTTTCTATTATCGGCTCCTAATTGATTCTGTGGTCAGAGAACAAACCCTGCCCGATTTCAGTTATGTCAAATATGCTGAGGTTTGTTCCGTGAGCAGGATGTGGCCAGTGCCGGTCTCCGCCCTGTGGGCACCTGTAAAGCGCGTGCTGTGCTGCCGTTGGGTGGTGTGTAGGGTAGATGTCCATCGGGTCCTGTTGGTTGATGGCGTGAACTTCTACCATATCCTTGTTCGTTTTCTGTCCAGCTGTTCTGTCGGCTGCGGGGGAGGGGCGTCCCAGTGTCCACAAGTAACCGTAACTTCGTGTATCCCTGCCGTCGGGTTTACCGGTGCCCCACCCACATATTTCGCTGCTTTTGGGGGACTTCTGCTGAGCAGCTCTGGGTTCCTTTCCCAGAGGATGTCTCCTTCCCACTGACCGTCGTGGGCACTGCCCCCCGTTGACCCCGGGGGCGGGGCCCTCTTACCACCGGGCGTGCACACAGCTCTGACTCTGCCCGACCTCCAGCCAGAGCTTGGGGCGCCCCGCTGCAGCCTGGTCCCCTCAGCCTTTGCCTCCGTCGTCCGGCAGCTACTGACTTCTCATCTACATGCTGCCCCAGTTCCCAGTCACCTTGGCTCAAGCGAGCAGGTTTTGCTGGGATTTAACTAAAGCCCAGAGAACGCCCCCCTGGGGCGTGTTGTGGGTCCCAAGGCCACTTCTCTCCCCCCTTCCGTCTCCTTGTGCTTGTCTTATAAATAACGTTCAGGATCTGGGGGTGTGCTAAATGATCCTCTCTGTCCTATTTGATCTCTTATCTTTTTCAATTCTTAAATATTATTTATTTATTTTGAGAGAGAGAGAACCCCAAGCAGGCTTCACGCTGTCAGCACAGAGCCCCGCGCGGGGCTTGAACCCACAAACCATGAGATCATGGCCTGAGCTGAAGCCGGATGCTTAACCCACTGGGCCTCCCGGGCTCCCCTGCCTTCTTGTCTTGATTCTATGTTTCTGTGTTCGGACACTGTGGCCGCTGCTCCGTGCCTGCGTGTTTCCGTCTGGCCCCACTTTCCCTTGCTTCTGTCTTTTCCGTGGCAGGACTTTTACATACGATTCTTGTCAATAACAAGCAGGCAGTCCGAGGATGTTTCTTTCCCTGAAGCCCGATCTCTGGCCTCGTTGTCACAGGGGGTCCAGTGTGCATTGCCAGTCACGCCCGAATGTGGGTTCTTCACTTCTTAACGGACTCCCACGTTCTTCTGGGGTCATCTGTCCCTTTGCACTCTCTCCACGTGTCCTTGGCTTTTTTTCTCCTGTGGACATTTGCTCGGTTTTAAATTATCATAGAGACTAACTTTTCCATCAGCAGTCCCGACTCACTGCGGCGTCCGAAGAGAAATCACTTCCCTTCCTTGCCCTCCGATTGTAATCGTGATTTCACCCCTTGTGTTCTGTCCTTCCAGAATCATTTGTGATCTTTGCATTCTCTGCCGTTGCCTCAATGCATAGTTTTCCAGAATGACCCCCATTCTGGAGTTTTCTGTTGAGATTGTGTTTCGACTGACGTGGGTCTCCAGTTTCCAGGAAACGTATATGGCAACTACTCTTTTGAATCCTCTGCTTAACAGTCTTTGGAGGGCCAGTCCCCTCCCCCTGCGGGCTTTGCCTCCTGTGTCTGAAGACACTACCCTTCCCCCAGCCTGTTCGAGGCCCCCTCCTCTGGCCAATGCCTGCTCCAGGCTGGCTCCCCTCCCCGTCATGAGTTTTCCCCACAGAATTACGTACCGTTTACAATTACACACCAATTAATAAAATTATATAACCAAACCATAATCCCACTAAATTCTAATCCCCATGAAAGCAAGAACTCTGTCTGTTTTGTGCACATCACTCAATGGAAAGGAGACACTCTCAAACAGCTAAATGAGTGAGCAAGACTGAAGTCTTACTTCGATGCGGGAATGTTTCGTTTTCCTTTTTTGTGTGTCTTCAATCTCCTTGTGTTTGAGTGTGATTGGCTAAGCCTACCACGGGGGAATTCATTTTATCTTTTCATCCATCTGTCTTTTGTTCCTCCTTCCTATAGTGTTGAGATAGAATTTACATGTAATCAAATTAATTCATTTCAAGTTAATAGTCAGTGAGTTTGGGCCAACGTTGGAACCGCCATCACAAGCAAGACACCATCAAGACACATCACCCCGAAAAGGCTAGGCTTGCCCCTTGCCCGCCAACCGCACCCTTAGTTCTGACCCAGGCAACCACCGGCCTGAATTTTGTCACTATACCTTATTTCTGTGTGTTCTGGAACTTCATACAAATGGAATCATAGAGTATTAATGCCTTTGTGACTGGCCTCTAGTCAACGTAATGTCTTGAGATTCATCCACGTTGTGCTATGGATCTGTAAATCTGTTTCTCTTTATTCTCGAGCAGTATTCCATTGTGGACATACAGCAATCTGTTTATGTCACCCACCTCTTGGCCAATCTTTTAGTCGTCTCCAATCTTTCGAAATGATCAATAATGTTGCTATGAACATCTTTGTACAAGTCTCTTTAAATACACACTTTTACATTTCTTTTCTTCTTCTTTTATTAATGTTTATTTCTTTTTGAGAGAGAGAGAGAGACAGAGAAAGAGAGAGACAGAGCATCAGCAGGGGAGGGGCAGAGAGAGAGGGAGACCCAGAATCTGAAGCAGGCTCCAGGCTCTGAGCTCTCAGCACAGAGCCTGATGCGGGGCTCGAACCCATGAACTGTGAGATCATGACCTGAGCCGAAGTCAGACGCTTAACTGACTGAGCCACCCAGGCACCGAGAGAGAGAGAGAGAAACAGAGAGAGAATCTTAAGCAGGCTCCACACTCAGCACGGAGTGTGACGTAGGACTCGATCCCATGACCATGAGATCATGACCGGAGCCAAACTCAAGAGTCAGACACTCAACCGATTGAGCCCGGTGGGCGCCCCTGTAAACTTCTTTTGGGTAAGTATCTAGGAGTAGAATTTCCGGGCCACGTGTTCAGCATGTTTCTGCTGGACCGTTTTCCAAAGAGATAGAGACATGTGATGCCTCGTCCCCAGCTGCTCCGTGGCCTTGCCAACACTTAGGATAGTCTGTTAAGGGTTCTGCATCATTTAGCTGTAACACCTCTATTGCCTTTGTAGCAATACAGCTTTATATTTTTAGGGGTTTCCTTAAGACTGTAGTATGCGTCCTTAACTTACCCGAGTCTATCTTGAATTAATATTATGCCACTCAATGTGAAACATAAGAGCTTTAGAACAGGCTGATTTCCCGTGTCCTCCATTGTCGGTGGTGTTAGTGTTATGTATTTAACTACTACACGTGTCATCAACCCCTACAATTAATTGTTTCGTTTAAATAGGTAATAGTCCTTCAGAGAAAGTAAGAAAATTAAATATTTTTCACTTATATTTACCCACATATTACCGTTTCTGGTATGTCTGTTGTGACATCTCTGATCTGTAAGTGATTTAGAACTCACTATGCTGTTTGATTTTCAAGTATTTTCTTGCTATCTTATGGTTACTGGCTTTTAGTTAATTTCTATTTCAGTGAGAAAGCCTACTTGGACGATTCCAGTCCTTAGAAGCTCATTGCGACTTGTTTTATAGCCTGGCATTTTTCTCTCTTAGTGAATGGTCCACGCGGACTTGCAGACAACATGTATCAGGAGTCCCATGTAGCGTTTAAAGCACTGAGTCAAGTCTACCAATGGTGTCTTTCAGATCTCTGATAGCCTTACTGAGTTTTTATTTATTTGCTTTATCATTTACTGAGAAAAAAAGTGTAAAAATCCCAAAATCTCGTGGATATGTCTGTTCTCCCTTAATTTAGTCAATTTTTACTTTGTGTATTTTGCAGCTTTGTTATTAGGCACATACGCAATTAACATTGTTCTGCTTTCCGGTGAATTGGCACATTATCATTACAGAATGACCCTTTTTATCTCTGGTAATACTCCTTGTCTTGAAGCCTACTTTGTCTGATATTAACATAGCCATTCTGGCTTCCTTGTGCTCGCTGATCAGGTGACATACATTTTACCATCCTTTAGGTTTCACCGATCTGCATATTTACAATTTACAAGGTAAATTGCATTTTCATTTGCAAATAAATCTGCATTTTCACAATGTGTCTCTTGCAGGCCAGCATAAGTTGATTCACGCTTTTTTGTGTCCAATCTGAAAATGTTTGCTTTTTTTTTAAGTTTATGTATTTGTTTAGAGAGAGAGAGAGAGCTCACGAGCAGGGGAGGGACAGAGGGAGAGGGAGAGAGAGAATCCCAAGCAGGCTCCGCACTGTCAGTGCAGAGCCTGACACAGGGCTCGAACTCATGAACCGTGGATCTCAGCCAAGATCAAGAGTTGGACGCTCAACCGACTGAGCCACCCAGGCGCCCCGATGTTTGCCTTTTTAAGAGTTTAGTCCGCTTACATTTAATGTAAATTTGTCTATCATTGGGTTTATATCTACCATTTTATTATTTGTTTCCTCTGTATGCTATGTGTATTGTTTTTCCTGGCTACTTTAAAGAGTTTCTTTTACCTTTTCTTTTTAGCAGTTTAATGATCAGGTGCACAAACGTGATTTTTTAAATATTCTGCTTGGGCTTTGTTCCTTGGAACTAAGATCTCTTCGTTTTTAGTCAAAATAGAAAATATTTGGCCATTTTTTCTTCAAATACTTTTTCTGTCCCCTTTTTTCTTTTTTCCTCTTTAGACAATTTAATATCTGACCTTTATCTCACAGGTCACTGAAGCCTTTTAGAACAGCCGTTTCCTCTTTGTTCTTTAGGGTAGATCATTTCTAGTGACCTCCTCTCTTTTTTTAAATTTTTTTTAATGTTTACTTATATTTGAGAGAGAGAGACAGACAGAGCACAAGCTGGGGGAGGGGCAGAGAGAGAGAGGGAGACACAGAATCAAAAGCAGGCTCCAGGCTCCGAGCTGTCCGCACAGAGCCTGACATGGGGCTCAAACTCATGAGCGGTGAGATCACGACCTGAGCCGAAGTCGGATGCTCAACCGACTGAGCCACCCAGGTGCCCCAACTAGTGACCTCCTCTAAGCTCACTGATCCTTTCCTCTATGGTACCCAATCTTCACTTAATGACTACTCATTAATAGCTATTGAATGACTATATTATTTCAGATACTGTTTTTCAGTTTTAGGGTTTCCGTTTCATTCTTTTTCAGAATTTCTGTTTCTCTCCTGAAGTTCCTCACCTCTTTCCCTTCCATTATATCCATTTTCCTCTGAAGTCACTTAGCATGTTTGTAATGGCTACCTTAAAAAGTTTGTGTTCTAATTCCAAAACATAATCTCTGCGGGTGTTTTCTTCCTCTTGTTTGTTGGTCACACGATCAGGCCCTGTGACGCTGGACCTTGTGCGCGATCCACGGCAGACTTAGAGTCTGTCATCTTGGTCACAAGAGCATTCTGTTTGGTGCTGGCGGGAGTTAAGTTACTGGTGGATTGATGATCTTGAGGAGGATGCTTTAGGCTTTGTTATCTGGACACCTTTCGGTTTTGCGTCTGGTTTCAGTTAACCCAGGACAGTCCTTAGTCCAGAAGCACGGCTTTAAGGGAGTCGTAACGGAAAGTCCAAGGCATCCGTCAGGCGTCTCTAAGGTAGCTGACGTGAGCTCCAAACACTGCCCCAAGCTTTCTTCTTTCAGCCTTACGCTGGTTCTTTCCAACGCGGTGCTAGAGCTGACCTGACCGCGTGCAACGTGCAAGGGGTCAGCCAGCTCTCGGGGCTGCATCCTTCCCACGTCACCCTTCCTCACTTTCAGTCTCTCCAGCAGCCTTGAGCTTGGACCTCGGACCCCTGAGCCCCATGAGCCTGCGGCCGGGGGAGATTCTTCCGGGGAAACCGGCAAAATGTGGACCCCAAAATGTGGACTCCCTTCTCCCGGCTCCTTCTCCGTGTGATCGCTGCCTCCTTTGGGCTGCTCCCCATATTTTCGCTTTTGTCCTGGGTTTGTCGTGAGCTGCTCCCAAAACACCGGGGAGGCCACGCACGCCAGTTAACCCCTTTGTCTTTTGCTTCTTTATCCTCAGAGAACGTTTGCGATCTTCCACAGTCCTTTTTCAATGTTGTGCACGGTCATCCTGCTCTTACTGATCGTGGCACAGACACCAGCTCTCCTGCGTCATCTGTTTCCCTCCTCATATCGGGCGACGCCCACCCCCCTCTCTCATCCATCTGTTGCCTTTTTCATTCATCTTCACTTTCAGCTTCACTGAGCCAAGGTTTCCAGAATTAATATTTTGTAAAATATACCTTGTTTCCAAATATATATATATATATATATATATATATATCTTTTTTTTTTTAAACAAAACTGTGTCCCACCCCACCCCCAACCTCTCCAGAGAAGTGTTTGTTAGAATAGCGAAGGAACCCTTCCACAAGCCCCACTTCCAGGGGTCTGACTTGTTTGTTGGTGGCTTGCTTTGAGGTGGCTTCTGCTGACCTCTGCTCCTTTCCCATTCTTAAGGTCACAGCTTCCGACCGACCCGACTCACCAGTCAGTCACAGTATCTGACGTGACCACGTCTCCCCACAGGCCCAGGTTCTTAGCTGAAGCCCTTTAGGCGGGTCCCCCTGGAAGAGGTCTGATGCTATTTGGGGGTGGATGGAACAGGCTGACACTGGGCTGTGACACTGGGCTGTGACTCTAGGTGGGTGCGACGAGAGTGGGGAAGTGTGGCCACAGGGCAGTCCCTGATGTGAACTGGCCCCATCCAGGTAGGTCTCCTGAGCCTCCCTGGGGGAGGAGGACGGCAGCGTCGACCCCCAGCGTGGGCCAAGGACCACAGCCTCCGCTGTCCCTCCCCTGGCCCCTCAACGGGTTCCCAGAGGTCTTGGAGACACTGGGAGCTTCCTCCAATCACTTCTGCATTTCTGTCCAGGTCTCTTCCCACTCTGCCTGTGGGTGGGGCCTGTCTAGGCTACAGGCTCCCCAGCCAACTTGGCTTTGGTTCCCCCAGCCCCTCAGGCAGAAGCCAAGACCGCAGACAAAGGGTGGTTTACCTTCCTCTCCTTGACTGGTGACTCTAGCCTGGCTCAGGGCCAGCCTCAGGGGGCCCACAGGCCCACCCTCCTGGAGGGACAGAGGCAGGAGCAAGCTCTCAGGAGGCATAGGCAGTTCCAGGGCTCGGCCAGAGGGCCGCACCTGGGAGCTTGACCTCAGGAGCCTAATCCCCCCCTGCAGACACAACAAAGGGGGACAAGGGACTGAGGACAGACCCCAGGGGGGCTTTGCTCCCTGCGGGGGGGATGCGGAGGGCTTCCCCGAGGGGTGCCTTAGCTCAGCTCGGGTTCAGGGTGGGACTTCCATAGATAGATGCGGGGCTGGGAGCTGGCAGGCGTCCTGGGGGCAAAAATTCAGAGTGGTTGTGATCAGGGGGTGGACAAGTGGGAGAGGGACAGGGGTGCTGGGCGCCCCCGGGCGGCCTCGGCCCGGAGCCCCAGCATCCGTGGGCCAGCACCCACCCAGGCCCGCAGCCCCAGCCCTCCCCCGGCCCCAGGGAGGGAGTGAGCCGTGCTGCCCATCGGTGGCCTGG
Source organism: Acinonyx jubatus (assembly GCF_027475565.1). NCBI lineage: Eukaryota > Metazoa > Chordata > Mammalia > Carnivora > Felidae > Acinonyx > Acinonyx jubatus. Next base: position 827,836 of record NC_069390.1, on the reverse strand, counting down.
GAACGCCCACCTCGCCTGGGCCTGCCGGCTCCACCTGAGACAACATCCTGGCCTCGATAACACGGATTTCGCGCACTTGGGTGCACACAGCACTAATCTGCTTATCTGCAAGGTCATCCAGGCCGTGCCCGAGAGGAGCCCACACTGGGCTGTTGCAGGAGAAGGGAAAAGGACTCCGCTGGGCGGCAGGGGCCCCTCCCCCTTCCCTACGGGGGTCATCTTGGAGCGGTGCCCGCCTGCAGGACAGCTGGGCCAGCAAATGGCCTCCATCCATGGTGGCGGCCGGGTCCCAGGACAGGGGAGTGCCCACATGTGGCAGGGAAAGCTCAGGACACCCCAGCCCTCCTCCTGAATGTCTGGACGCTGTCCCTCGCCACCAGGCAGTGCTGGGCAGGGAGGCATTCGCTGGGTGACCCTGGACCTCGGTTCTCTGGCTGGACATTGAGAGCAGTGGGACAGGTGCAGCGTCCCCTGAGCCCCTCCCCGAGGCCAGGCACGGGGCACCCAGCGGGAGGGGAATGAGACCCTGCCACAGGGCCGCCTGCCGGTGTGGAGGGAGCGGGGAGAGCGAGGTCCACTGCCCCTCCCTCTGGGGTGCAGCGGGATGGTGGGGGCCGCACAGGGACGGGTCCTGGGGAAACCACCCAGCAGGGAGGCCAGAGTGACTGCACCCGGAAGGCCACGTGAGGGCGGATGGGGAAGACGATGAGAAGTGGCCAGCATGGGGGGCCCTGTGAAGTGCCACCCGGGCCCTCTGGGACCATGGCCTGTCCCCGCCCCCAGCTGCAGCGACAGTGGACCCTCCCTGGGAGCTGCCCGCTGACCCCACGGCCTGCTCCATGGGGGGCACGTGGGCTCAGGCCCTCGTCCCAGCCCCAACATCCCCAAGCACCAGGGCTCCAAGGACAGTGGCTTCGCAGCTCGGCCTCTGCTCACAGAGGTGCCCCTCACCCCACAGGAGGTGCTCCCCAAAGCCCCACCCAGCCCTGCTCTCACCCCTCAGGTGGGACTTCTGGACTCTTGAGGGACAGTGGTCTGTTGGTCTCTCTGTCTCCGGAGAAAGGCCAGCCTGGCTCCCGGCAGCCGTGACCACTGCCGCCCGTCAGGGATTTATTCCGTGAATGGGAAAGTAAATGGGGGAAACGCTGGCACGTTCTGTTGGCCAAACCGGAAAGTGCCAAAGAGCAAACACTTACGGAGGCCCGATGGCCCTGCTTCAGTGACCTTCCCCACCTGCCGCGGCTGGATGGCCCTGCCGGGCTCCGTCCCTGGGCGCTGTCCCACAAGGGCCGTGAGGCTCGTGGGCGACGCGCTGGTGGCCTGGCAGGTCAGGCCCCTGGCGGGAGACGGTCGCCACCAAACTGCTGGATGCTGCCGAGCCAGAACCTCGCAGGCCAGGGCGTCAAACCCAGCCCAGGGCCCAGCTTGGGACGGGTCTCTGTGCTTCTCGGCGAGAGGGTCTCGGGGAGTCCCCGGCATCACCCCACCTGGGAGAGCTCAGGGGTGCCCGCCGGCAGAGGATGCCTGGACCTCAGTGCTCTGGCTGGACATGAGAGCAGTGGGACAGGTGCAGCGTCCCCCGAGCCCCTCCCCGGGGCCAGGCACGGGGCACCCAGCGGGAGGGGAATGAGACCCCCGCCACAGGGCCGCCTGCTGGTGTGGAGGGAGTGGGGGGAGCGAGGTCCACCACCACGAGTGGTACTCTGGGAGGCTGGGGGCAGAGCCTGCCGCCTCTCCGGCCCGGGTGGTGCTGGGGTCCCTGGCCCCTGCCAGAATGGCCCCCAGGCTGCCTGGCAGCTGGCTGGGGTCCTCGACCTGCCTGCCCCCCAGGGGTAGCCGTCTGAGCTGACTTGAGGGAGCCCAAGTCCCACGGTGTCCACCACGTGGACAGGCACAGGAAGGTCCCGCCGGGCTCCGCCAGCCCCACCGCCAATCACCGTGGCCACGCTCTGTCCGCTGCAGTCACCGCCAGGAGGGGCCTGTGTCGCCAGCCCGGGCAGATCTGGCCGGACGCAGCTGGGAGATGCTTCTGCATCCGCATCCGCCGGCCGTGGACCTCAAGTGGAAGTGCTCCCAGGAGGCCACGGGCTGAGCCTCTTGCTGGTTCTTTCACTTAGATTCACCTCCATTCACTCCGCCATTTGTTCATTCGCACCTGTTCCGGCGCGTGTACGGGGCCCTTCCGGGGCCGAGCAGATCCCCGCCCACCCTCTGGAGCCCCCTGGGATTTGGGGGGCAGGCCATTTCCAGGCAACAGCACAGCGGCAGGAAGGGGGAGACTCGGCCGGCACTGGGGGCGGTGGGGACCCTGACCCGGGTGTGTCCTCAGGAGGCCGGAGGCCAAACTCCAGACCCCCGCTTGCCAGGCCCCAGCTGCAGCGGACGCAGCACGTTCTGAAGGACCCCATCCTGCGGGCTGTCCTGTCCCTCGCGCCCCCTCACAGACCACGCACACCTGCTTGGCAGGGGCTCAGCCCTTTGAAGCCCGCGTTCACAGCAGCCTTAGTGACAGAGGCCAGGGGCATCCACCGATGGACACACGGATAGACGTGGTCCATCCCCACCTGGGACTGTCACTCAGCCCTGACGAGGAGGGACGCTCTGACACCTGCCACCACGTGGATGGCCGCAGGGGACGTGATGCTCACCTGTGATCCCCTCACACGAGGCCCCTGGAGTCTCCAGATTCCCGGAGACAGAGAGTGGACGGTGGGCGCCGGGGCTGGGGGAGACGCTGGGGGTCCGGGTTTCACGGAGACAGAGTTTCCGTTTCGGAAGATGGAAAGTTCTGGAGACGGAGGGTGGGGATGGCTGCACGACAGCGTGAAGGTGCTCAGTGCCCCTGAGCTGTGCACTTAAAAAAATGGATATGTGGTCATTTTTATGTTGTGCGTCTTCTACCCGTTTTTTTAAAAAACGCTTGTTGAGTCTGCCCCCCAAAGAAAACTATGTCCGCTGACCGTCGGGGTGCTGCGGGGGGGCTCTTGTGGACTGACGACCGCCCGCCTCCCTCTTGGGCGCCGTCTCTGAGCCTTGTGAGGACCCCGTTTTCTCTGTAGAAGCGAGTGCCAGTGTGGGAAACGGGACAAGTGGGACGCCTGTCCGTGTGACTGTACTTTGTGCTGATGAAATCCACACGCACAAACGGTTAAGACGGTAAGTGTTAAGTGGATTTTGCCACAATTGAGACAGAGAGAGAGAGAGAGCACGAAGGCCAGGCCACCCCACCTGCCCTGGCTGAGGCAGGCGGACACAGAGGGAAGGAACCTGCTCGGAGCACACGGGCATCACACAGGAGGACCTGACCGCGAGGCCCCAGGTCAGGAGTCCAGGGACGTGGACGTGCGTCCAGCCGGCTGAGCGTGGGGCCCTTCTTTCCTTCTCTTGTTGAGCAAATATGTGCTGAGCTCGACGGGACACCAGGCACCTCTGTGCCCACAGGGAGCGCTCACTCCGTGCCCGCCTGCCTGGAGCCCGCGACCGACCCAGGGGCTGCCCGGGAGAGGGGACCTGCCTCAGGGGAGGCCCGGCACAAACCACAGCCTTTGTTGTCGCGTTGTGACACATTACTGGGCCACCACTTCCCCGAACTGATGTCCGCCCCACAAATGACAAAGGCCAGCGTGCCGGCCTCTGGGGCTAATCCAGGATCTCCACCGGCCCAAGGTGCGGGCAGTTCCGGGTTCCCTGGGGAGCCCTGAGTCACAGGCTGCATCCCCGCAGGGTTCACGGCCCGTGCGCCATGAACTTGGCACTGGGACAGCGCAAGTCACATCTATTCACAGACAAGGAAAACACCGTCTTATTCCCCTCCTCCCTGGGAAAACAAAGGCCTGGTTCGTCTGTGCCTTTGGGGACATTGGAGAGGCCAGGCCCTCAGGGCAGAGGAGGGGAGCATGACTCTGAACCTCGGGCCTCTGTAGCTACTGCTCGTACCTTGGCCAAGGAGGGGCTGGGGCCTGGGGGGCAGCAGCTGGGCCAAGGGGCCCCAGGCGCCCCACTCTGAAAGACCCCTGCATGGGGTGCCCGGGCTGGCCACAGGGCCTGGGCTCTTGCCCCTCCTGTGAGTACGGGCCCCTCTGGGTAGCAGCCTCCAGTCCGGAGCCAGGCCCCCAGGATGGCAGGGGTGCCTCCATGCGCCATCCCTGGGGCTGGGCTGCCCAGGGCCACTCCTAAGGCCACTTGTGGGCCCGTGTGGGAGGGCACAGGAGACAGGCTGGGGCTAGGGCCGTCCTCAAGCTGTTCCATGTCCCTCCAACTCAAGGGCCCTGGGGACTCTGGCAGTCACCCGTCCCATGGGGATGTTCTCACGTGGGCACCCCCTTCCTTGTCCCACAGACACTGCCTGGGGCGGCCCTGCCCCCGGACATCACGGCTCAAGGGGGAAATGGGAACCATGGTGACCACACCGGTGGTCTCAGATCACCAGACTCTCAGATCACCACCACCCGGTGCTGCCCCCTGCAGGGTGCTGGACAGAGGCCCCCAGGCCCAGGGCACTGGTCCTCCCCTAAGCGCCCCCAGCAGCCACCCCGGCTGGCCCGCCAGGAGTGGGGATCAGCCCCTTGCGGGTTAGGAACCTCTGTGTGGGGCACCCGTGCGGCAGGAGGGTGGCCATCGGCCCATTTGCAGGCCTTACGGCCCCCCTCCCACAGCCTCCCGTGACCAGGCCCTCGCTGGCCCTCCCCACGTGCTCAGGGACAGGGAAGTCAGGTGGTCGCCAGAGCAAGGTTGGGGTTTGCATAAGCGGGAGGGAGGGGGGCAGGCTGCCTCCGTCAGGCCCTGGCTCTGGGCAGCTGCCCAGGCTGCCTCTGTCAGGCCCTGGCTCTGTCTGGGGCCCAAAAGGAATGCTGGGGGTCCCGGCTGGCCCCAGACAGGCAAGTGCCCTCTGATGTCAAGTTGTGGTGTTTGGAGGTCCCAACAGCCCTGCCCCTAGCCCAGCCAGCTGAAGCCAGGAGGTCCTGTCGGAGGAACGACCCCTCTTTCTTGCACCCGTACCTACCTCACGACCGCCTGGGGCCACGTGGAGGGGGCAGACCTAGCCCGCCACAGTCCCTCCCATCAGGGACTTAGCAGGACAGTGACAGGGCTGCGGTCCCACTGTGGCCCCCTCTCCCCAGCAAGCCGTGAAGCTGAGCACCCCCCAGAACCGCATGGGGTTCGCTCTCCAGGCTCCCATCGCCAGCGAGGGATGGCGATTTGCAGGGACAGGTCGAGGTCAGGGCGCGACACACAGGCTCCCAGCTGCCCTGAACACATTTCTGCCAACTGAGCAGAGGGCAGTCGACATCGAGGGACACGCCTTCGGTTGGAGGCCCGGCTGTTGGCTGGCATCTCACGGTGTCCAGAAACTAGGTGGCTTCCTGGCTTGGGGGGGGGGTGGGGCGGGGGGGGGCAGCATCTGTACTTTTTTTTTATGTTTATTTTTAAAAATAACGTTTATTTTAAAAAAACATTATCTGAAAAATAAACGCTTATTTATTTTTGAAGGAAAGAGGGAGGGAGACACAGCAGGGCTCAAACTCAGGAACCCTCAGACCAGGACCTGAAGCGAAGTCGGACGCTTAACCAACTGAGCCACCCAGGCGCTCCCAGTTGTCTGTGCTTTTTTAAAAAAGGCATCGTAAGCAGAAGCTGGACAACTTCAGACATCCTCCTGGGAGTCAGCGTGGGCCCGCAGCCCTCTGTTCCCCCACAAAAGGCTCCCCGAGTGTCTGTGTGGGGACACACCAAGGTGCAGACCCAGGCCGCTGGGAAACGGGTCCCGGCCCTTCTTGGGGAGCCCCCACCGCCAGCCCCCCGCACGCCACACCCAGGCTTCCAGCCCCCCGCCCCCGATTCGGGAGTTGGCAGACACACTGTGGAACGTGGCTTCCGTGGGTCCGACCCTCATCGTGCACCCACGTGACTGCCACGCAAGGTTCCGTGAACTCAAGCAGCCGGTGTCCCAAGCAGGTGCTTTGCCTACACACAGCCCCAGGTGGGGTCAGATCTGCGGGGCCCCAGGTTCAAACCAAGCCCGACCCAAGACAACGACAGCACAGCCTGTGTGTCTCAGCCCTGAGGCTGAGCCTCCCCCTGCCCCCAGCCTGTGACCCTGAGCAGCAACCCCAAGCCACTGGGGCCTGTCCCCTCCCATGTCCTGCTCTTTGTGAGAGCGCCCCACAGGCCGGGCCTGGGTAGGGCCACAGGGGTCCTCTCGAGCCCCCCACCCTGTCCCAGAGAACAGCTAGGCCCCAGCCAGGCGGGGCCACTGTCCCCTTGCACTTTGAAAGGACGCGGAGGGAGGATGTGTTGGAATGTGCCAGAAGTACCACTTGCTGGGACTGTCCCATCCCCGTCCCCGGGGACCGGCACCCACATTCCCCTGACAATGGGGCAGAAGCCACACAGATGCTTTTTGTTGTTTGCCTACAGGGCTGGCCAGGCTGCCTTATTTAGTTATGAGATTTACCGGGTTTTAATGAAGCCCCATCTGATGACGCAGTCACTGGTCCCCACCCCGGTGAGAGACACACACAGAGACACAGAGATGTGGGGAGACAACGCCCAGGTGGCCTGGCCGGCTGGCAGCCTGGCAGGGAGGGCAGCAGGGGCCGCGGGGGGGCCCCATCCCTCATCGGGCTCCTGGGCTGGGGAGGTCGGAGGTTGGTGGCGGTGCCCGTTGGCCAAGGGGGACGAGGTGTATCCATGTGTCATAAAGTCAACAAGCAGGCAGTGCCATGGACCAGGGCTCCCGGGGTTCGCTCCTCCCTCCTCCCCTGCAAGCACCCGGCCGGTGGGTCAGACGTGCCGAGGCTCCCGCCCGGCTCAGCTGAGGACCCAGCCGGGAGGGTCTGCTCGAGCGGACACAACAGGTGCATCTGAGAGCCTGGGCCCATCCCCCTTCCTCCTTAAGAAGGCCCTGGAATCCCCCTCCACGAACAGCTGAAAAGGGGCCTCCAATGCGTGCACCCCACGTCCACGGAGCAGTGTCCACAGCAGCCAGGGGTGGGGGCCACCCGAGGGGCATCGGTGGACGAGCGGATGGACGAGACGTGGTCCCTCCGCACAGTAGATTTTCCAGCCTTTATGAGAGGGACGTGCTGACACCTGCTAGGGCACAGATGGGCCCGGAGGACGTGACACAGGGGAGTGGGCCGGACACACGGTGTGGTCCACTCCTATGAGGTCCCTGGAGTCGCCAGAAAGTAGGAGGGTGGGTGTGAGTAATGCCCTGGGCTGTGTGCTTAGACGTGGTGAGGAGGGTGCGGTTCATGTGTATTTTGCCACAATTAAAGTTCTAAATTTTCATGAGGAGGAACCACATTAAAGAAATAATGGGGTGACACCCCAACGGGAAAAGACAAAAGGCCTCGGAAGGGGTGGGGGGTGCTCAGAGAGAGCCAAGCAAGCCCGGAAAACGAAAGCCTGGACCCCGTGGTGAACCGCTGGGGTCGGGAGGGGCTGGGGGTGCTGACCGGGCATGGCTCCCCCGTGTGGACCCTCGTGAGAATGCATCAGCCGGGTGAGTCAGCTCAGTGAGAGGGGTGCGCGCGAATCTGAGAAAGGTGGGCCGGGCTGGGGCTCCTCCCCGTGCTCTGGTGGCAGGAACAGGCAGTGGTCCAGCCAAGAGAAAGGATGTTTGAACTTTTATGCCCAGCCGAACTGGGGGCGCCTGGGTGGCTCCGTCGGTTGGGCGTCCGACTTCGGCTCAGGTCGTGATCTCCCGGTCCGTGGGTTCGAGCCCCGCGTCGGGCTCTGTGCCGACGGCTCGGAGCCTGGAGCCCGCTTCGGATTCTGTGTCTCCCTCTTTCTGTGTCCCTCTCCCGCTCGTGCTCTGTCTCTCTCAAGAATAAACATTTTAATAATAATAAAAATATACCCGGCAGAACGCTCAAACTGGAGGACACAGAACCCTCCTCAGCTCTTGAGCCTCCAAGGTCTTGCCACAGACACCCGTGTGGCTGTGCCCGGATGCTCTCTCCCACACGCCACCCCCGTCCCCCGTGCAGGACCCCCTGCGTCAGCCAGCACCCGACGGGCACCCCCTGCAGGGCTGGAGCCACCCTGGCACCACCGCCTCAGGGGAGGTGACGGTGCAGCCCCCGCCCCGCCCCCAGGAGGGGCCTGTGCCCAGCTGCAGCGAGGGCCACAGGGTCACAGCACCTGCTGCTCTCCCGAGAGCCTTTATCCAGCTTCTGGGCAAACCGTGCCAGCACCCTGCGGGCAGGGAGGGCAGCAATGCTCCCTGTGGCTGGTGAACGGCGTAGCCTGGAGCGCGGCCCCGCACCCAGCCGACGGGTCGAAAGGGCCCGAGACGCCTGCAGTTTGGGGCCAGTTCTGCTCTTCGGGGTCTCCTCCTGTTTGGGCCCTGATTTCACGGACAGGAGGCCACAGTGCCCGCCCGTGTCCGGGTGCAGGGCATCCTTCCCAGGGGTCAGGCTTCAAGTTCTCGGCACGCGGTGGCGGTGGACTCGGCCAACAGTAGGGGGCAGCCGGGGCAGGTGGGGGGTCAGGCGGAGGGGCAGCGTCCAGGCTCCCTGGGTGGGGGGGGGGGCGTGCCGGCCCCTTAGCCCACGGCCCACTCTACGGAGCTGCGTCTGAGCCCCGTCCGCAGCCCCCCGCAGGCCGGGAGCCACCCTCAACCGTGTGGGAACTGGGAAGGTGGCCGGGTAGCTGGCTGCGCCCGGACGTACCAACGGCAGTAAGTAGCCGGTGTCCTGGGATGGCCGGTGACGGCCAGGGTGGGATGACATCGCGGCCTCGGGCCCCTAGGAGAGCTCTGGGGCCTCACGAAATAAGCCAACCGAGGCTTGAGGAGATTGGAGGTGAAAATGCCCGGGTTACCCACTGACAGCGCAGGGGGCGGTGGTCTGGCTTCGGCGGGCACAGGAAGAGCAGGAACGGGTTCCGGCCAGGACGGGGCAGGTGTTCCTGGCCACGCACTCAGCCAGGCCGGCATCTCCGAGGGGGCAGTGCGGGGGGGGGGGGGGGGGGTGCTGCCGGCCCCGAAGTCACAAGCCATTTACGCTGGCTTGCTGCCTATGACGTGAGGGGAGGCTCGACCCCCCCCACCCCCCGCCGCAAGATTGCCACGTGGATTAAGCAGTTTCGGCCTCGGTCCCCGGCACTGAGCCGGCACCCACTCCCCGTCGTCCCTTCCGGGTTTTCAGGAGATGTGTTCTCATGGCAGGTGCCCACGAGCAACGGCCCCCAAAGCCCTACGGCCCCTCCAAGCTTCCCACGCTGTGCACCTGGCCCTCCCCTCCCCATGTCGTCCTGGGGCGGCCGTGACACAGTCCCACAGAGGAGACAGCATGCGCCACAGTCACTGTCCCCCGTCCAGGAGGCCGGAGCCGGAGGTCCAGGCGTGGGCGGGGCTGAGTCTCCCCGGGGCCTCTCTCCTTGTGTGCGGACGGCCGCCCTCTCCCAGTGTCCTCACAGGGTCGTCCCTCTGCCCGTGTCTGCGTCCTGATGCCCTCTTCCTACAGGGACCCCGGTCACACGGGATCGGGGCCTGTATTTTTACTTGGTTACATTGTCCTTTCCCAAACATAACTGTGACACGGTCAAATGCACACACCTTAACGCGCATAATGGCTTGTGACTTTAATGACTTGATTAGGTCCTTCCCTACCCTGAGGTCATAAATACACCTTTCTCTTCTCCTGAAAGTTCACAAGTTTTGCTGGGAATAACCTCTAGTTATTTAACCCACTTGGTAACTCACCTTACCCTGGGGGTGGGGCGCCAACCCTGCAGCATCCCATCCCGCGGGTCCGTCCACCTGCCCCGCACCCAGGTCACGTGCAGACGGATGAACCACCCCCCCCCCCCCCACGGGAAGCTCCCTACAGATTCGGAAGGGCATCTCCCTGGATTTATACAGCCGTTTGCCGAGAACTGACCTTATTTTGCAAAACCGAACCTGCCGTTTCGAGAGCATGACGCTCTCTCCCGGCACCAACACCTTCCTGTGTGCCCTTCCGTAACGGAGAGTAATTTTCTCAGAACGGCCGGGAGGTGCCGTCTGATGTGCTCTCAGGAATCTACACAGGGTCTCTGGCTGCCATTAGTGAGATAATCTTCTCTAATACATTTTCTGCTTAGTTTTGGGTATGTTTTCATTAACTTTGTATCCAACAATGTTACTCGATGGCACTGAGCTCTCTGACCCAAAACTAGAGCCATTCATGAAGGTATCCTGAAATCAGGACGGTTTAATCTCTTTCTAATCGTGGTATCTATCATTTCTTTTTTCTTGTTTTATCATTTTGGCCAGAACCTCCAGAACCGCCCCCTTCCCCCCCACCCCCCCGACTGCGGGCCGGAGTGGCCGACGGCTTCCTCGACTCTCAGGGGGATGATGTGAAAGTCCCCGCTTGTAACCGGTGCCACCTTTTGACAGATACCCCTTGACGTGTTGAGCATGTTGCCTTGTGGTCTCAGTCTGTGTTTTTTTTAAAACGGTCAAGACAGGCTGTTTACTCTTGTCAGATGCCGTTTCTGCACGCGGTAAGAAAACCACAAGGATTTTCTCCTCAAATCTGTGGCTGTGGGAATCACAGCGGCTCCTGGAGGCGGCTGGCTCCCCCTTCTGCTCCCCTAGGGGCATTGCACTTCCTGGCCCCTGTGGCTGCCGGGAGCCGCCAGTGGCCACTCATCCCAGAGACTGCACACGGTGGCAGGCCCTCCGCGATCTCTGAGACCCCGGGTCCTGGATGACAACAGGGGCCCAAACGACCAAAAGCCAAACTGGGGGGGCTTCCGTTCCTGCAACACAGCAGAGCGACCCTGGCTGACGCACTGTTGGTAGTCTCCCTTGCTGAGTTATCCTTGGATTCCTGGGAAAGCCCGGCTTGTTTAGGATTGTTGGGCTGGGGGGGGGGGCGGTTCGTACGCAGCCCCCCCCCACCCGAGTGCTGGAACCAATTGAAAATAAGCAAGGGGCTTGGCGGCTGCAGGGCCGTGCCTAATTTTGCGAATTATAAACTCACAGGCTGCGTCATGGACTGTGCTTGTGGGTATGTTTCCCCCTGGAAGTAGACAGACAACCTTCCGGTCGCTGGCGGCCCTGGGCCTGGACCAGCTCCCCTCCGTGGAGGAGCAGAGGACGGGGAGAGGAGGTGGGATGCCCACGCCCTCTTTTTCCAGTTCCAGCACTCTCCCTGGGCCAGAGTGCGTGGCGGGCGGCAGAGGCCCGAGCTAAGGGACAGGCTCCGCGTGGAAAGAGGCGACCGCAGCGGAGAAAACGCACGCCCCTCGCGGCCTCTCATTTCTGCTCGCGGCCCGCTGCACTGACGCGTCCCACAGGTGCCTGCCTGCGTGTGGGCTTGGTGTCCTCACCTGGGGCCGCTCTTCAGCGATCTGGTATCACGCTGACCCAGTGAGAGCCTCCCACCTTTCCTACCGTCCGGGGTAGTCTGTGTGACGTGAAGCACCCAAGCCCCCAGTTGTTCCGACCCCTGTGGCCTGTCCTTGCTCGTCTGGCCTTGGCCGTGCACGTGGCCTGTGGCCACTGGAACGGCAGCAGATGTGACACAGGGGACGCCACGGGACTCGCGTGTGCACGGGGCCCGCCCTCTGGTCGCTCTGGGAGACCACGCGGCACCGTGTGAACAGAACAGGATGCGTGCAGGGGGGCGTCAGCGACCCCCCCTCCTCCAGCAGAAGCCAGCCCCACGGACCCCCAGCGGCGGCAGCCGCGCGACGAGCCAGCCCAGGCCGCAAACTGGTAGTAAGGGCTGTTCAAGGCAAGAGTCAGAAGCCGCGGTTTTTACCAAAGTGCTGTTTACCCTCAGTAACGACGTCGTCTCGAGCATCCGGCCTGGTGAAGACTGGCGGGTGTCGGCAGTCGTGAGCCACCCCCCGGCCAGTCCCCCTCCCCAGGCACGGGGCAGGGCACCACCGCTCTGCTGTCCGTTGCCTCATCTGGCCGTTTCCAGAGCTCCGTGGCAGGGATTGAATCCCGCAGCCTTTTATGCGTGAACGCGTGCAGCCCTCAGCACGCGTGCGCGACTCACTCGGGCCTCACGCGCCAGTGTGAGCTCACCTTCACCGCAGACGAGTATCTCACCGCAGGGACGGGGGACTCACTTCTGATTCCAGACACCGACCAACGCTTCCCCTAGGAAGGGAGGTGAGGAGGCTGTTGTGGGGGAACAGGGTCCCCAGAGACGGGATCAGCCCCCCTCAGTCCCTGCCTTCCCAAAGCCACTGGTGGAAGGCTCTTTTCTGGGGGTTCCCCTGAGGCCCCATGATTAGGGCCAGACCGTGGGGCCTGGGCTCCCCTAACCTGTGGCGCCCAGAAGGAGTAGCACCACGGTCCGGACCGGACCTGATGTCACAGCAGGGAGACTCCGAGGCCCCTTCCCTCTCTGGGTGCAGGGGGGGCCTTGACTCTCCCCCCTCCCCTGGGGTGACAAACGAGCGTGGGCTTTGGGAGGCCTGTGGTCACCATCCATCCCTTGTCACCATCATGGTCCCACGGAGAAGTGAGGGCACCCCAGGCCCTCTGCACACGGAGCCTGCCAGCAGAGCTGGGGCCTGAACTGACCCCCGGCGGCCACGCCAGGCCCACAGGGACCAGCATGAGAGCGTGAAGGGCCACGGACGCGGACACTCGGGGGGCAGCGGCACCCCAGAACCGGGTGTGGCAGAACCGCAGGGCACACGCCGCGTGGAAAGACAAGGTGGGCCAGTGCCAAGCACCACTTGTGGTGGCCAAGCACGAGCCACCGCCTCTGGGCGCCCCGTCGGGCCCTGGGTGGCTGGCACTTCATTCCAGGCCTGTCCCCGTCCCAGGTCCCGCATCCCCGCGGAGCCCCCGGACAACGCAGCTCAGGGTCTCGAGCCAGAAGAGGAAGAGGAAAGAGCCGGCTATGCAATGGGATTTGCATGGGGCCCGCCCCCCGCCCCCCTTCCCTCGCCTGTGGGACAAGCCCCCTTCCCTCACAGGTGGGCTGTGCTCAGACCAGAGCACGTGGGTGGAGACTGGGGGCTGGGAAGGGTGTGCCAGGGAAGGGAGAGGTGGGAGGGGCAGGGAGGGGCACAGCCAAGGCGGTGGCTCCCTGGGCAGAAGGGCAGGGGTGCGGCCCACTGCCCGGGTGTCCCTAGAAGAGCCCTCATCTAAATAGCGGGACAAGGGCTGTAAGAAGGGAAGTGAACCCCCAACAGCCTCCAGGTCGGGGGGGGTGCTGGTGCAGGGGTGCGTGTGGGCCATTCGCCCATTCCTCCAGACGGTTGGGGCTGGGGCCCGGGGAGCGCCCACTGCTTCCTCTGCTGGGGGCGGGCAGCAGCCTTAGCGACCATCTGCCAACGGTCATCAAACCATTTTTAAGCCAGAAACCTCTTTCCAAACAGATCCTCATGGAAACCACCATGTGTCACACAGAGAAAACCCTGCCTGTTCCGCTTAATTTGGGGACCTGGGGGCGCAGCCTAGAAAAGTGAGCAGGGCCCAGCTGCACCCCGGCCCACCGCTGCCCCCCCCCGCCTTGTGTCCCCATCGCACAGCCACGGAGCCGGGAGGTGGATGGGACGCCGGCCCAAGGCTGACCCCTCTTCCTGACCAGACGAGGGCCACGAGCACCTTCCCATTCTCGTTCTGCCTGGGTCCGGCCTGTGCTGGGGCTGCTGGCCAGCCGGGCACGGCCAGACGCAGCAGGGTGGCCCAGGGGCTCTGCACCACGTCGATGAAACACACGGCCCGCTAGAAAATTTCTGGAGCTCCAAGCCCCCGTGGCCCTGGGAGGGGGCCCTGGAACAGGTGAGGGCCATCGGGTCGGCACATTGACCGTCTTGCAGAAGGGCTGGTCCTGAAGCACCCAGGACCCCACTTGGCCGCACAGCAGAGGCGGGGAGCCCCTGTCCCCCCAGCAATCCTTCTGTCCTAGGAGGCCACTTGGTGACTCCAAGTCCAACCCAGGCCAACTGACCAGCCAGGAAGTCCACAGGTCTTGGCCAGGGACAATGTGGACCCCCGAGGTCACCAAGGGGGCTGTGCAGGGGCCTCTGGGGCCCTCCCAGGCCAGGGGCCACTGGAAAGACCCCCAGGTGCCAGGGTGACGCTGATGTGCTGACACAACCTAATCGGCCATCAAGCCCGCCCTGGTGTCAGGTGGGGGCATGTGAGGGAGGGCTGAGCCCTCAGCCCAGCTCCTCAGGGGGCAGGGAATGCAGAGAAGTTGGGGTTCTGGGTGCCTCCTGGAGCAAACCCTCACTGGCCTCAGCACTGCGGAGCCTGAGGCGGGTATCCGCCCTCCCTGAGACCCTCCATTCAGTCAGGTGTAACGTGTGGCAGAGAATCGCAGGGAGGACGAGATGTGGGCCCCGGGGACATCGGCACCTCCCCTTAGGTTTCCAGGGGTGCTCACAAGCCAAATGGCTACACTCGGGGGTCCTCGGCCCTAGGACCCAGGGCTCCCACTCCCTCAACACCTGGTCAGGCCGGGGGTCTGCTGCCTCAGGAGAACAGAACCTGGCTCGTCACCCAACCTTGGGCGCTCCTGCTCTGGTCCAGCGGTCTCCACGGCTGCCCAGCGGGAGGCCGCCAGTTTGCACTCTCGGTCATTAAAGGCCTGGAGGAGACCCTTCCCTAAAACCCCCATTTTGGCGGCTCAGCTCACAGAACAGCTCCCCAGACATGCGCAGGCAGGTGGACACGTGGAGGCGCGCACACACGGCACCGGCCGCCCGCCTGGGTCCACAGAACCGACCGGAACTCCGCAAGTGGCAGAGGCCCGGAAGGTCACCTTCTGACCCACGGGCTGGTGTGCGCCCCTGACCCCGGCCCAGGACCTTCAGCTTTGCCAGTGCAGACACCCAGGATGAAGCACGCTCCAAACACACGCAAACACGTGTGCACGTGGCACGTTCACACCCAAGCCACGTCCGCAGACACACGCACACACCCGGCGCCCTGGGCTGTCGGGCCCCCTGTTGCACAAAGTCAGGGGTGGAAGTCTTCCTGGACCACGATGGCCCAGAAAGGGCTTTGGCCACGCTGAGGGCAGGACAGGGCGGCACAGGGCTTTCTGGAGGCGGCTCGAGGGACAGAGGTCGCTGGGGGCCGCACTTGGCACAGGAAGCTTGCCACAGCCAGGCAGGCAAGTGTGTGGGGGCCCCCCGCGTCCCGTGCGCAGAGCGTGTGGACCGGGCCCCTCTCTGGACCTTCTCGGTCCGCTCGCCCCACAGGAAGCAGCGAGACCCGGGGCCGTGCACGGCAGCCGTCCGGACGCCCAGCACCGACCACACACACCGGCACAGCGTCTGCCCAAGTTTATTGTGGAAAGCGAAGAATTGAACAAAGACTCAGAAAATAAATATCTGCAGAGAGGAAGCCGGCTCAGGAGGTGAGGAAGCTCAGGGGGTCAGCAGGAGGGGTGGGGGGTGCGGAGGGCGGTGGGGGCGAGCTGGGTGGCACGACCCTGTTCAAGCGCCTCCTGGGCGCAGGCCCCCGGGGCTGGAGCGCCGGGAGCGGCCGGGGACGCGGCGCGGGGCCGGCGGGAGCTCGCAGACGGTGTCCTGGCACCGGCAGCTCTCGATGTGGGTGTAGGTGTGGCTCCTCGAGCCGCCCTGGGGACAGTGCAGCACCACCTCCCGCTGGCTGGTCCGTTCTTCCTTACAGCAGGAGCACCTGTGGTCCAGGGCCTGGGCCTCGGCCGAGTACCTGCGGGCGGGCGGCCGGCCAGAGTGAGGAGCCACCCCCACTAGGGCGAGGAGC
Organism: Acinonyx jubatus; assembly: GCF_027475565.1. Lineage (NCBI taxonomy): Eukaryota > Metazoa > Chordata > Mammalia > Carnivora > Felidae > Acinonyx > Acinonyx jubatus. The sequence goes on along the minus strand of NC_069390.1, from coordinate 812,130 downwards.
CCCTCCCCCACCCCTGCCCGGGGCCTGGGACTCACAGGGCGAAGGTCCCGCAGGACCCAGAGCAGTAGTTCATTGTGACCTTGTTGGTGCAGCCGGCGAAAGAAATTTCCCGGGTAACGGGGATGGCGGAACAGAAGATCCTGGTCTCGTTGCGAGGGATGCCTGCCAGGAGGGGGGTTGGAGGCTCTGGGCTGGGGGGCGGGGTCTCCACACCCCGGGGGGCCCGCAGGTTCTCCCTCACGGCCTCCTCTCCCTCCTGGAGTGCCCCAGCCCCGGCCACCCCACAGCAAGCAGGGCCCCCAGCTGCTGCCCCCCAATTTAACATCTGGCTGAGAGTGGCACAGAAGGGGACGGGAGTCCCGGGACATCATCCCCTGTGCCTCCTTCACCCCCGCCCCAGGGTCCCAGAGGGAGCTCCCCTGCTGCGCCGTGTGCCCCAGAGATGCCTGCCCGCCAGGCTGTACTCACATTTCTTGCAGCAACCATTGGGCATGAGAGTGATGGAACCCTGGAAGGAAGGAGAACGAGCCTGGGACCCCCAGACCACCACCCGGCCGTGAGCAGCCCCGTCCTGCCTCAGGGTGGGAAAGGGCAGGTCCCAAAGAAAGGACCCCCACTCACCGGGAGGCAGATGCTGGGGTCAAAGTCGGGGCAGGTGATGTTGGAGACCGAAGAGATGAGCTGGTTGTGAATCTTCACGCAGCTGAAGAATGTGCAGTTATTCTTGGGGTCATGCTTTATGTCCCCGGGCTGCAGGGCACAAGACAGCCTGGTGAGACCCACAGGAGGCCCACCCGGAAGATAGACAAGAAACGCCCTGCAGGTTTCCAACCACCCAGCCAAGTGCAGCTCCTGTCGGACAGAAGGTCCAGCCTGCAGGCCCGCAGCCACCAGCCTAGAGCGCCCAGACACGTCCACATCCTAACCCCTGCACCTGCAGATACGACCTTATCTGGAGAAAGAGTGTTGAGAGGTGAGATTAGGTTAAAGATGCTGAGACGAGACCATCCCAGATTACACGGGTGGTTCTAAATCCAACAACGAGTATACTTATAAGAGACAGGCGGGACCACAGGAAGGTGAGCCAGAAAGTGGAAGGACGCGGCCACAAGCCCGGGGCCGTCTGGAGCCCCAGAAGCCAAAGAGGCAGGAAGGCTCCCCCAGAGCCCTTGAAGGGACCGCGGCCCTGCGACACCTCCAGCCTGGACTCCGGCTCCAGACGAAAAGACTCGGTCACTCCTGGTGTTTCCAGCCCTAGTCTGCGGTCACGGCCACCCCAGGACACTGGAACAGCCATGCCCGGCCCTGGGAAGACCCTGCTGGGGCGGCGGGAGGCATCCCGGGCCTTGCCCGTGGCTGCGGGCCGGCCCCTCCTGGGTGGGGATGGGAGCAGGCCCCTCGCTCACCTTTAGGATGATGGGTTCCTTGCCGGGCCTCTTGATGATGCAGTGGGTCTGCTCACACTTACCACAGCACTCCCCGGGGGCCTCCACCAGCTCAAAGCCCTGCGGGATGCACACGGCTAGGTTGGTGCGGGGAGGAAGGGAGCCACGGAGGTGGCCGCGGGATGGCCCGTGGCCTCCAGGGGGACGGGAGGGAGGCTTACGGGGCTGCAGGAGTTGTCACAGAGCACGTGGGTGCAGGAGATGACGTTGAGCTCGGTGCTGCTGTTCCTGCGGTTGGTGCACACGCAGTCCTGGCACTTGGAGGAGTAAACTGGCGACCCCGGCTGAGGGCACAGAGAGGAGCGGGTGAGGCGGGGCTACCGCCCACCACGGAGGCCCCAGAGCGGGCACCCTTCCCGGCACCCTGCCCAGGCTCACCTGGTACTCAGCATTCTGGTGAACGCACACACCCTTGGGCACTGGGAGGAAGAGAACGGGGACGTGGGTCGGGCTGGACAAAGTGGACACCTGGGCCCAGGGGGAGTGTGACCACCATGCGGGGTGACCCCACGGTCAGTCCCACCCCCCGGGACAGCACGGACACTGAGCCCAGGGGGTGTGTGGTCGCCATGCAGGGTGACCCCACGGGGGTCTCAGCCCCACCCCCCGGCCCCCACTAACCACAGGTGTAGGTGGGGCAGCACTTCCCAGGTGTGATCTCACTCTTCACTTCAAATCCCAGTGGGCACTTGGACGGCGTCGCCGGGCACAGGCTGGTGTTGCACTCTGGGGGGAGGGGGGAGACAAGGGGAAGGAGGGGGCTGCGGGCACCGGCCTCCTCCGACACCCGTGCTCAGGTGGACATGCCCCAAAGGTCCCCAAGTGAGCGGCTCCCCAGCTCAGTGAGGAGGTGAAAACGCCCGTCAGTCGCCGGGCGACTCCTGGGCCCCCAGCACCCAGCACCATCCCGGGGGTGGCCTTACTGCAGGATGTGATGTTGCAGCAGGTGTCGGCGGGGTTGACCTCTGTGAGCGGGTAGGTGCCCTCCTCCGTGCACTGGGGCTGCTCCTGGCTGCACGTCTTGGGCAGGCAGGAAATGCCGCTCCCGCCCTCCAGGCAGACACAGCTCTTGCAGTCGAACTCAAAGTGTTCCCCAAACTGCAGGCAGGAAGTGGGTGGGCAGGGGGGTCACAGGTGCCACTTGGGTGAGGCGGGCTGGCACCCAAGACCCCCTGCCAGGGCCACACCGCAGCACATCCACAGTCGGCCGGATGAAGGCACCACACCTCGCGTCCCACTCAGGTCCCGTAAGACACCTGTGCCCTCCCCACCTCCCAGCACGTGGGGGCAGGTCACTGACATCACAGCTGTGACCTGCTCCTGGCACTTGCTGGCACACGGGAAACACATGACACGTGTACGGGGCTCGCAGAGTAGAGCTAAGGCATCAACCATATGTAGGAGACAGGACAACACTGTGGCCAGGATGTCATCTCAGGTTTAAATAGAGCTTCAGATGGCCCATGGGTGGGTGGCATGAAGGTGTGGATGGACACATGGGCCAGTGAGTGGATGGATGGATGGACAGATGGACGGACAGACGGGTGGATGGATGGATGGATGGACGGACAGGAGGACGGATGGACAGACAGGAGGACAGATGGATAGACAGATGGACAGATGGATGGATGGATGGATGGATGGATGGATGGATGGATCAACGGACGGGTGGGTGGTTGGATGGATGGATGGGTGGATGGATGGATGGACGGACAGACGGACGGATGGATGGATGGATGGGTGGAGAGTTTGACAGACAGATGGACAGATGAACAGTTGGATGGATGGATGGCTGGATGGACAGATGGACGGACAGATGGGTGGATGGATGGATGGATGGATGGACAGACGGACGGATGGGTGGTTGGATGGATGGATGGATGGATGGACGGACAGGAGGATGGATGGACGGACAGGAGGACAGATGGATGGACAGATGGACGGATGGATGGATGGATGGATCGACGGACAGGTGGGTGGTTGGATGGATGGATGGATGGATGGACGGACAGATGGACGGATGGATGGATGGGTGGAGAGTTTGACAGACAGATGGATGGATGGATGGATGGATGGATGGATGGATCGACGGATGGGTGGGTGGCTGGATGGATGGACGGGTGGATGGACAGGAGGACAGATGGACGGACAGGAGGACAGATGGACAGACGGATGGATGGATGGATGGGTGGAGAGTTGGACAGACAGATGGATGGAGAGTTGGGTGAGTGCACGGATGGGAGGATGGATGGGTGGGTGGATGGATGGAGGGGTAGAAGGTGGGAGGGAGAGAGGGAGGGAGATGCATGGGTGGGTAAGTGACTGGGTGTGGGTGTCCGGATGACCCTGCTGGCTCAGCCCTCCGGATGTAAATGACATGACTCAGGGTCTGAGACTCCTGGCTTCTTCTTGCCACCCACCCTGGTCCCCAAAATTCAGGGCTTATGGGTGAATCCTACCGTGGCACCAAGAGGAAAGGCCTACCTTTCTAGGCACATTGTCAGGTCCCATACAGCCTAGGAAGGGAGAGGAAAAAAATCGTGTTAGCAGAGTCCCGGTGCCACGGGATCAGGGTGGGCTTCACGGAGGCAATGTGGGCAGGCAGCGTACCACACATGTCCACGCAGGCATCGAATCCTGGGGCGTAGTTCATGGTGCCCTCGGGACAGAAGCAGCCCTCCACCAGGATGCTGTTGTTCTTCTCGAAGGATCTGGGGATGAGAGGGCATCATGAGGTGGGTCTGTGCTCCGGCTGGAGGCCCGCCGCCCCCGTGCGTCTTCCAGCAACTAACCCAGACTTGCAGGTGGGTTCCTCTGGAGGACCACAGGCCCGGTACTCCCTGTGAGGCGGACACGTCAGCACTGCAAGAAGGGGACAGGAATCAGAGAAGCCGGAGCCGGGGCGGGGGGGGGACTGGCGAGTGACATTCCTGCCCCGGCGGGGGTGAGCGGCTGCCCGGTGTCGCCCACTTTGGCGCCCCGTGCCGTCCTGAGAAGGGAGGCAGGTGACGAGATGTGCTTGGTGAGCCCGGCGGCAGCCCCAGGCCCCCAGCCCCTCAAGCCTGCCCTTCTTCCCACCCCACAGCCCTGCCCGGCTCTCCCTGGACGCCTGGCCTCCCACAGGCGTGGCTACAGGCCGTAGCCAGAGACCCCACCGGCCCGCGGGACCACGGGTCTGGGGCAGGGGCAGGCGGGCACGCACAGCAGGCGCCGTTGGTGTGGTTCCGCCAGTCAATACAGATGCCCTTCTGGGCACAGAGGGACGCGTAGGTCTGCAGGCTGGCGCACTCCAGGCCCGAGCCGGGCACGAAGCAGCTGTCGAACACGCAGGCGTCGTAGTAGTGCTGGGGGGGTGCCACGGCGTGGCACTGGGCGAACAGGCTGTGAGGGAGGACGCAGGGGTCACGCTCCGGCCGGCCCTCCCCGCCCCCCTCATGCTCCCCACCAGCCCAGCACCTCCACCCGGCTGCCCTGCTGGAGCCTGGCTCAGCCTGCACCCACCCAACAGGCGCCTGCGGGCTGCCCGTGGCAGGAGAGCAAAGGGCCGCCCTGGGGAAGGGGGGTCAGCTCTGCAGCCCGAGGGCGAGGTGCTGTGCGCCCGCCTCCCGGAGGCGGAGGCTGCCGGGTGCCGGGACCCCCTCCAGCAGCCGTGGCAGGGGGGCCACGCAGCCTCGGCCCGCACACCTCTGGGAACAGGCACTCGCTCCCCGTGGATGCCAGCTCCTCTCCGTCTCAGCCCAGGTCTGCCTCCCTGACATCAGCCCTGCACGCCAGCTCGGTCCCGGCTCAGCCTCTCTCCCTAGGGCCCCCGGCGCGGTCAACCCCACCAAGGCACAGGGACGTCCCGCCACACTGCTCAGCCCCAGAGACGTCGGAAGCCCCAGCCCTGGGCCGTCCGAGGCCCGGCACCCGCCCGTGGCGCCCTGACCTCGTTCTGACATGCCAGACATGCTCCGTGTCCGGCCCCCCTTTGCAGACTGGGGGTGAGGCCCCAGCCCCTCAAGCCTTCCCTTCTTCCCACCCCACGGTCCGGCCCAGCTCTCCCTGTACGCCTGGCCGCTCCCTGAGCCCCTGCCCCTGGCGGGTGACGAGAGGCGGCCAGGCCTGGGGGGGTACCTGTCTTTGATGAGGTCGCAGAGAGGGGAAGCACAGTCCTTGGGCGTGGGGCTGCCCGCTGACGGTGTGCTAGCCGGGGGCTTGGTGGTGACGCCGACGTGGGGACAGTGTGGCTTGGAGGGGTCGTTCACCACCCACTGGTCGGCCGCGACCTCGCAGTTGGAAACGACCTCTCCGCTGGGCAACACGCAGTCGTCGGCGGTGTTGTTGGTACACGTGCCTGCGTCGGGAGGAAGGCCCATGCTGAGCCAGCACCAGAGCCACGCCGCACAGCAGACAGCCCCGGGCCGGCCCCGGGGCCCCGGCGACCGCCAGGCCAGGGCCGAGGGCGCAGAGCGGACGAGACTGCGGCCGGCTCGTTCCCACAGGGGCCCACCCGGCATGACGGCCCCGGGGCCCGAGCCGAAGAGCCAGAGCGCCAGCCCCCGGCTGGCCGACCCTCACACCGGCCTCGGCCCCAGCCAACCCCCAACTCCCCCCCGGGGGCGGGCCCGGGAGCCGCAGGGAGCCCACAGGGGCTGATGGGCTCACCACACTGGCCCTTGGTGTTGTTGCCAAACCGGTGGTGGGGCAGCCTGATGGAGAAGGACAGGCCGTTGTAGGAGATGAGGGCGCCCAGCTCGGGGATGTCCACCACGTAGTTGATGCCCGACTGGGACACCAGCAGCCCATACTTCCTGTAGGGCAGCGCCACGGCCTGCCCGTTGACCTGCACCTGCGGCCGGCACACTCGCGGTCAGGACGTCCCCTTGGGGCCGACGTGGTGGCCCCTCCCCCGGGGCCCTGCCCCGGCCGCCGCGCGTGTCTCACAGGGGCGAGTCGGGGCAAGCTGCGTCTTGACAGAGCATCTGGGGCCGCCCCAGCCCTACCTGTTGTCAGGCCTGTGCGTCCGGTGTGGGGACCCCTGCCTGTCCCCTGCCCCCCGTCCACCCTGCCCCTTGCCCTGGTCCCTTTCCCACTTCCTTTCCACTGCTCCGGGCCAGAATGGTCCCGGCCGATCCCCGGGGTGCGATCACAAGGATGCTGTCCCGAGAGTCCCCCTGTGCCGAGGGGTGAGGCTCCCCAGGCCTCCGGAACCAGCAACTCCACGTGAGTGTGTGCAAGAGGACTGCAGCCAGGGGGCGTGCGGGAGGTCAAGGTCCCTGGTCCCGTGAGAACAGCCCAGCCCCCTGCCGAGCGAGGGAACCGGGAACCCCCCCCCCCACCGCAGTGCCCCGCCACCTGGCCAGCGCACCTGCACTTTTATGGGGGCCATCTGCACCGTCTTGATCAGCACCTCCTGGGTCTCGTGGCGCACGATGAGCGTGCGGGGGCAGGACACCCGGTCGTTGACGTCACAGTGGTAGTTGTCGATGTAGACGCCGAAGCCGTCTACCGTGGGGCTGATCTCCTCCACCAGCACGTACGTGCAGTTGCCCTGGTAGCTGTAGTAAAGCCCGTCGAAGGTGACATAGTGCGGGTCCCCCCAGCCTGTGCAGTAGCCTGCGGACAGAGCTCCCGTGAGCCACACCAAGCCCCAGACTGGGGGAGCGGCTGGGACAGGGACAGGAGCGGGCGGGAGCCCAGGAACAGTGAGAAGACAAAGCAGGAATGCAGGGGGTCCCGGAAACTCTGGTTCCTGGAGCACGAGGGGCGTCCAAGCCCGTTCGGTGGGACAGAGCCTGGCTTGGGAGCCAGAGGGTCCGGGTTCGAAGTCCAGCCCTGCCCCGCCCACCCCGGGGGGGGGGGGTGGCGGGGAGCAGCCTCGGTGGTGGAGGTGGCTCCAGCAGGCACACCCCTCCCCTGCCTGGACCCCCTGCCCCAGAGGGGGAACCAGCAGGAGGCACGAGAAGCCCCTGAGGGCCTGCAGCCCCACACCCGCAGAAGGGGGAAGGAGGGGAGGGTCCCGCGGCCTGGGCCAACTCACAGTCGCACTCCCAGTGCCAGCAGCAGCCATCAGGGTCCATGACACGCACAGGCAGGAGGTCGTTGGAGCAGGTGGGCATGGGTGGGGGTTTACACTTCACCTGCACTAACTCCACCGTGTTGTCGTATTTGCAGATGGCCATGGTGCAGTTACACAGCCACCACGTCTCGTTCTCCTACAGCGGGGAAGGCGCAGGGTCAGCGGGGACCAGCCTGCAGCCCCAGCCTGTACAGGGGTGGCCCTGAGCCCTCCCCTGGAGCCTGGGGACCGCCCCGTGCAGGAGGCAGCCGCCTCAGCCTCACCACCGGCCAAGCCTCCTCCTCCTCGCCCGGCAGGGGAGGCGTGGCCCAGAAGGTGGGCACTCGGCCGACCCTGTCCCCAAAAGGCCGCTCGAAGGACAGGGCGTCGCGGGTGACCGGCAGATGTCCCTGTCCTCCCAGGTGGGCATGTGTGCGCAGAGCCAAGGGGACCAGGACCACAAGCGGCCCACAGCCCACTGACCTCTCTGGGAGGATCAAAGTCTGGGCACCCAGGGGGCTTGGTGGTGGCCAGAGTGCTCGATGCCATGGACGTGGGTGGTTTGGGTGTTGAGGCCGGCGTTGGCAAGGAAGGGGTGGGCGTTGGGGAGGGTGTGGACGGACACGACCAGTTGAAGAACTCAAAGGTGCAGGACAGCGAGCAGTTCACGTAATAGCAGGTGTCCCCATGCGTGCCGTTATACACCGTTTCACCTGCCAGGGGACAGAGACCAGACCTACACTAGCCACGCAGGGCTGGCTCCCAGAGCATACAAACAGGTGCCGACAAGGCCACTGGAGGGAAGCCCACCTCAACCGTGTCCCTGACTCACGGCGACAGCCGAGAAGGGCAGACCGCAGGGACGGCCGTCCAGCCGGCTCCCGGTGGGGACTTCAGCCTAACCCCTTACCACTGGTGACAGGAGACCAGAACCCACCCGCCTCTGGCGCCTAAGAGTCAGAAGTGACAAACCTGGGTACCTGGGGCAAAGTATGTGTCATTCAAAACGCAACAGTATTCCAGGGCTGTGCTGGTGATGGAACCTGTAGTTTCAACAATGCTGGGGGAGGAGATTGGGGTCAGCGTGGGGGGGAGCACACTGGAGGTCGTGGCGCTCGTGGTCGGTGGCCTGTGTGGAGTGGATGACGGGCGTCCTGGCGGTGTGAGCGTTTCTGTGGACGTCGTTGACACAGTCGTGGGTGTGTGTGTGGAGGGGGTCTCCGTGCTGGTGGTGGTGGTAGTCGAGGCCGGGGTCGGGGTGGGGGTCGGGGTCTCCGTGCTGGTGGTGGTGGTGGTGGTGGAAGCCGGGGTCGGGGTCTCCGTGCTGGTGGTCGTCGGGGTGGGGGTTGGGGTCTCCGTGCTGCTGGTGGTCAGGGTGGAGGTCGGGGTCTCCGTGCCGGTGGTGGTGGTGGTGGAGGCCGGGGTCGGGGTCTCTGTGCTGGTTGTGGTCGGGGTGGAGGTCGGGGTCTCCGTGCTGGTGGTGGTGGTGGTGGTCAAGGCCGGGGTCGGGGTCGGGGTCTCCGTGCTGGTGGTGGTGGTGGTGGAGGCCGGGGTCGGGGTCTCCGTGCTGGTGGTAGTCGGGGTGGGGGTCGGGGTCTCCGTGCTGGTGGTGGTGGTGGTGGAAGCCGGGGTCGGGGTCTCCGTGCTGGTGGTAGTTGGGGTGGGGGTGGGGGTCTCCGTGCTGGTGGTGGTCGGGGTGGTGGTCGGGGTCTCCGTGCTGGTGGTGGTGGTGGAGGCCGGGGTCGGGGTCTCCGTGCTGGTAGTGGTCGGGGTGGAGGTCGGGGTGGGGGTCTCCGTGCTGGTGGTGGTTGGGGTGGGGGTCGGGGTCTCCGTGCTGGTGGTGGTGGTGGTGGAAGCTGGGGTCGGGGTCTCCGTGCTGGTGGTGGTGGTGGTCGAGGTCGGGGTCGGGGTCTCCGTGCTGGTGGTGGTCGGGGTGGGGGTCGGATTCTCCGTGCTGGTGGTGGTTGTGGTGGAAGCCGGGGTCGGGGTCTCCGTGCTGGTGGTGGTGGTGGTCGAGGCCGGGGTCGGGGTCTCTGTGCTGGTGGCGGTGGTGGTGGAGGCCGGGGTCGGGGTCTCCGTGCTGGTGGTGGAGGCTGGGGTCGGGGTCTCCGTGCTGGTGGCGGTGGTGGTCGAGGCTGGGGTCGGGGTCTCCGTGCTGGTGGTGGTGGTGGTCGAGGCCGGGGTCGGGGTCTCCGTGCTGGTGGCGGTGGTGGTGGAGGCTGGGGTCGGGGTCTCCATGCTGGTGGTGGTCGGGGTGGAGGTCGGGGTGGGGGTCTCCGTGCTGGTGGTGGTTGGGGTGGGGGTCGGGGTCTCCGTGCTGGTGGTGGTGGTGGTGGAGGCCGGGGTCAGGGTCTCCGTGCTGGTGGTGGTGGCGGTCGGGGTGGAGGTCGGGGTCTCCGTGCTGGTGGTGGTGGTGGTCGAGGCCGGGGTCGGATTCTCCGTGCTGGTGGTGGTTGTGGTGGAAGCCGGGGTCGGGGTCTCCGTGCTGGTGGTGGTGGTGGTCGAGGCCGGGGTCGGGGTCTCTGTGCTGGTGGCGGTGGTGGTGGAGGCCGGGGTCGGGGTCTCCGTGCTGGTGGTGGAGGCTGGGGTCGGGGTCTCCGTGCTGGTGGCGGTGGTGGTCGAGGCTGGGGTCGGGGTCTCCGTGCTGGTGGTGGTGGTGGTCGAAACCGGGGTCGGGGTCTCCGTGCTGGTGGCGGTGGTGGTGGAGGCTGGGGTCGGGGTCTCCATGCTGGTGGTGGTCGGGGTGGAGGTCGGGGTCGGGGTCTCCGTGCTGGTGGTGGTCGGGGTGGGGGTCGGGGTCTCCGTGCTGGTGGTGGTGGTGGTGGAGGCCGGGGTCAGGGTCTCCGTGCTGGTGGTGGTGGCGGTCGGGGTGGAGGTCGGGGTCTCCGTGCTGGTGGTGGTGGTGGTCGAGGCCGGGGTCGGGGTCTCCGTGCTGGTGGTCGTCGGGGTGGGGGTCGGGGTCTCCGTGCTGGTGGTGGTCGGGGTGGAGGCCGGGGTCGGGGTCTCCGTGCTGGTGGTGGTGGTGGTGGAGGCTGGGGTTGGGGTCCCCGTGCTGGTGGTGGTCAGGGTGGAGGTCGGGGTCTCCGTGCTGGTGGTGGTGGTGGTGGAGGCCGGGGTCGGAGTCCCCGTGCTGGTGGTGGTGGTGGTCGGGGTGGAGATCGGGGTCTCCGTGCCGGTGGTGGTGGTGGTGGAGGCCGGGGTCAGGGTCTCCGTGCTGGTTGTGGTTGGGGTGGAGGTCGGGGTCTCCGTGCTGGTGGTGGTGGTGGTCGAGGCCGGGGTCGGGGTCTCCGTGCTGGTGGCGGTGGTGGTGGAGGCCGGGGTCGGGGTCTCCGTGCTGGTGGTGGAGGCCGGGGTCGGGGTCTCCGTGCTGGTGGCGGTGGTGGTGGAGGCCGGGGTCGGGGTCTCCGTGCTGGTGGTGGTCGGGGTGGAGGTCGGGGTCGGGGTCTCCGTGCTGGTGGTGGTGGTGGTCGAGGCCGGGGTCGGGGTCTCCGTGCTGGTGGTGGTGGTGGTCGAGGCCGGGGTCGGGGTCTCCGTGCTGGTGGCGGTGGTGGTGGAGGCTGGGGTCGGGGTCTCCGTGCTGGTGGTGGTCGGGGTGGAGGTCAGGGTCGGGGTCTCTGTGCTGGTGGTGGTTGTGGTGGAGGCCGGGGTCGGGGTCTCCGTGCTGGTGGTCCTCGGGGTGGGGGTCGGGGTCTCCGTGCTGGTGGTGGTCGGGGTGGAGGTCGGGGTCGGGGTCTCCGTGCTGGTGGTGGTGGTGGTGGAGGCCGGGGTCGGGGTCTCCGTGCTAGTGGCGGTGGTGGTGGAGGCCGGGGTCGGGGTCTCCGTGCTGGTGGTGGTGGTGGGTGGTCGGTGTGGCGCGGGGTCGGGGTCTCCGTGCTGGTGGTGGGCGGTGGTGGTGGAGGCTGGGGGTCGGGGTCTCCGTGCTGGTGGTCCTCGGGGTGGGGGTCGGGGTCTCCGTGCTGGTGGTGGTCGGGGTGGAGGTCAGGGTCGGGGTCTCCGTGCTGGTGGTGGTGGTGGTCGGGGAGGTCAGCGTGGTTACAGGGGAAGGTGTGGAGATACAGTGTGGAGGCCACGAACAGCAGTAGACGTTGATCTCATAGTTGAGGCAAAAAGGCTGGGGCATGTATCCCCCTGGCTTCTGGTTTTCATTTCTGCACACCAGCCCGACATTGATGTCGCAAGCCACGTTCTGCCCCAGCTGCCCAAGGGGGATGTCAGGGAACTTGGCAGCTCTGCAGGAGATGTTGGCCGCCCAGCCTGGTACACAGACCTCGACAGATTCGATGTCTGCCCCCGGTTTGGTGTTGTCTGGTTTCCCTGAATCCAGCCAGCCAGTCCAATTGCACTCAGGCACGCACGGAGTGGTGGTTGATCCCGGGGTAGGGGTGGTGGCGGTGGTGGCAGTGGTGGTGGTGGTGGAGGCCGGGGTCGGGGTCTCCGTGCTGGTGGTGGTCGGGGTGGAGGCCGGGGTTGGGCTCTCCGTGCTGGTGGTGGTGGTGGTGGAGGCCGGGGTCGGGGTCTCCGTGCTGGTGGTGGTGGTGGTGGAGGCTGGGGTTGGGGTCTCCGTGCTGGTGGTGGTGGTGGTCGGGGTGGGGGTCGGGGTCTCCGTGCTGGTGGTGATGGTGGTGGAGGCTGGGGTTGGGGTCGCCGTGCTGGTGGTGGTCGGGGTGGAGGTCGGGGTCTCCGTGCTGGTGGTGGTGGTGGTGGAGGACGGGGTCGGGGTCTCCGTGCTGGTGGTGGTCGGGGTGGAGGTCGGGGTTGGGGTCTCCGTGCTGGTGGTGGTCCGGGTGGGGGTCTGGGTCTCCGTGCTGGTGGTGGTGGTGATGGAGCCTGGGGTTGGTGTCTCCGTGCTGGTGGTGGTGGTGGTCGGGGTGGGGGTCGGGGTCTCCGTGCTGGTGGTGGTGGTGGTGGAGGCTGGGGTTGGGGTCACCATCCTGGTGGTGGTCGGGGTGGAGGTCGGGGTCTCCGTGCTGGTGGTGGTGGGGTGGAGGACGGGGTCGGGGTCTCCGTGCTGGTGTGGGCCGGGTGGGGTCGGGGTCTCCGTGCTGGTGGTGGTGGTGGTCAGGGTGGAGGTCGGGGTCTCCGTGCTGGTGGTGGTGGTCGAGGCGGGGTCGGGTCTCCGTGCAGGTGGTGGTAGTCGAGGCAGGGTCGGGGTCTCCGTGCTGGTGGTGGTGGTGGTCGGAGGCCGGGGTCGGGGTCTCCGTGCTGGTGGCGGTGGTGGTGAGCTGGGTCGGGGTCTCCGTGCTGGTGGTCGGGGAGGTCGGGTCGGGTCTCCGTGCTGGTGGTGGTGGTGGAGGCGGGTCGGGGTCCGTGCTGGGGTGGTGGTCAGGCGGGGTCGGGGTCTCCGTGTGGTGGCGGTGGTGGTGGAGGCCGGGGTCGGGGTCTCCGTGCTAGTGGCGTGGTGGTGAGGCGGGGTCGGGTCTCCGTGCTGGTGGTGGTGGTGGTCGAGGCCGGGGTCGGGGTCTCCGTGCTGGTGGCGGTGGTGGTGGAGGCTGGGTCGGGGTCTCCGTGCTGGTGGTGGTCGGGGTGGAGGTCAGGGTCGGGGTCTCCGTGCTGGTGGTGGTTGTGGTGGAGGCCGGGGTCGGGGTCTCCGTGCTAGTGGCGGTGGTGGTGGAGGCCGGGGTCGGGGTCTCCGTGCTGGTGGTGGTGGTGGTCGAGGCCGGGGTCGGGGTCTCCGTGCTGGTGGCGGTGGTGGTGGAGGCCGGGGTCGGGGTCTCCGTGCTGGTGGCGGTGGTGGTGGAGGCTGGGGTCGGGGTCTCCGTGCTGGTGGTGGTCGGGGTGGAGGTCGGGGTCGGGGTCTCCGTGCTGGTGGTGGTGGTGGTGGAGGCCGGGGTCGGGGTCTCCGTGCTGGTGGTGGTGGTGGTCAAGGCCGGGGTCGGGGTCTCCGTGCTGGTGGCGGTGGTGGTGGAGGCCGGGGTCGGGGTCTCCGTGCTGGTGGCGGTGGTGGTGGAGGCTGGGGTCGGGGTCTCCGTGCTGGTGGTGGTCGGGGTGGAGGTCGGGGTCGGGGTCTCCGTGCTGGTGGTGGTGGTGGTGGAGGCCGGGGTCGGGGTCTCCGTGCTGGTGGTGGTCGGGGTGGAGGTCAGGGTCGGGGTCTCCGTGCTGGTGGTGGTTGTGGTGGAGCCCGGGGTCGGGGTCTCCGTGCTAGTGGCGGTGGTGGTGGAGGCCGGGGTCGGGGTCTCCGTGCTGGTGGTGGTGGTGGTCGAGGCCGGGGTCGGGGTCTCCGTGCTGGTGGCGGTGGTGGTGGAGGCCGGGGTCGGGGTCTCCGTGCTGGTGGTGGTGGTGGTCGAGGCCGGGGTCGGGGTCTCCGTGCTGGTGGTGGTGGTGGTGGAGGCCGGGGTCGGGGTCTCCGTGCTAGTGGCGGTGGTGGTGGAGGCCGGGGTCGGGGTCTCCGTGCTGGTGGTGGTGGTGGTCGAGGCCGGGGTCGGGGTCTCCGTGCTGGTGGCGGTGGTGGTGGAGGCTGGGGTCGGGGTCTCCGTGCTGGTGGTGGTCGGGGTGGAGGTCGGGGTCGGGGTCTCCGTGCTGGTGGTGGTGGTGGTGGAGGCCGGGGTCGGGGTCTCCGTGCTGGTGGCGGTGGTGGTGGAGGCCGGGGTCGGGGTCTCCGTGCTGGTGGTCCTCGGGGTGGGGGTCGGGGTCTCCGTGCTGGTGGTGGTCGGGGTGGAGGTCAGGGTCGGGGTCTCCGTGCTGGTGGTGGTGGTGGTCGGGGAGGTCAGCGTGGTTACAGGGGAAGGTGTGGAGATACAGTGTGGAGGCCACGAACAGCAGTAGACGTTGATCTCATAGTTGAGGCAAAAAGGCTGGGGCATGTATCCCCCTGGCTTCTGGTTTTCATTTCTGCACACCAGCCCGACATTGATGTCGCAAGCCACGTTCTGCCCCAGCTGCCCAAGGGGGATGTCAGGGAACTTGGCGGCTCTGCAGGAGATGTTGGCCGCCCAGCCTGGTACACAGACCTCGACAGATTCGATGTCTGCCCCCGGTTTGGTGTTGTCTGGTTTCCCTGAATCCAGCCAGCCAGTCCAATTGCACTCAGGCACGCACGGAGTGGTGGTTGATCCCGGGGTAGGGGTGGTGGCGGTGGTGGTGGTGGTGGTGGTGGAGGCCGGGTCGGGGTCTCCGTGCTGGTGGTAGTCGGGGTGGGGGTGGGGTCTCCGTGCTGTGGTGGTGGTGGTGGAGGCCGGGGTCGGGGTCTCCGTGCTGGTGGTGGTCGGGGTGGTGGTTGTGGTTGAGGGGGTGGTGGTTGGGGCCGTGGTTGGGGACCCGGGACACTCATACATCGGCAGGCAACAATTGACACGTATTTCATAGTCATAACAGACCGCGAACGGCCCGTTTCCAAACTGGTCTTCGTTGAGGCAAATGAACCCTGAGGAGACATCACACTGTACCTTCTGGCCCGTCTCCTCCCAGCTGAGCTCTGGCTCCGTGGCCAACCTGCACTGGATGTCCTCGGGTTCCCTGCAGACACTGTCGAATTTCTCCCAGTCTCCCCCGGTGCTGTCCATGCTGGGGTGGTTCTCGTTGATCCAGTCGGACCAGAAGCAGCACACATCTGGGGAAGCAAATCCAGGATCGGATTGGTCACCGAGCCTGGACGCAGCTTCCAGGGAGCCCCCTGGGACTGGCATGACCACCCTCCTATCACGGCCAAAGAGCTAGGGTGTTGTCAGCTCAGAGAGTGTGGCCCGGCTCCGCTTCCTCCCTCCTCCTGCAGCTCCACACTGAGCCCCAGGGAAGGAAGAGCCCCTCACGCCACACCTGGGTGACAGCCCGACCCCCGGGCTGCAGCCCTCTGCCCCTCCCTTGGCTGTTTTCAAATCCTGATGTCCCCCTGAAAACAATTAGCATGGACAGGGTCAGCCATGCCAATGAGAAAGCCCACGGGAAGGGGCTCGGTCTGGACGCTTGAACAACAGTGTCACCCCGAGCCGCTCCTTCCCCCGTGCGTCAGCCAGGCACCCGTGAGTCCCAGGGGGTCATGCCACCCAAAGCACCCTCTCTGGTGAAGTGAGCAGCACGGGCCACGGCCCCACATCCGCATCTCCTGGGCAGTTCCCGGAGCAGCTCCGGGTGCCCTGCCCCCCACACCCACCCGCCTCGGGGACACTGCCCACACAACTTACTGGGAGTGGTTGAGGACGGGGTCGTTGAGGAGATGGTCGTTGCTGCACAAGAGCCAGAAAGGAAAGGAGGCTGTCACTAGAGATTTTGACACCTTTAAAACTCTTTTATAATTTTTACAAGTCCCTTTTTCCCGTGGCTCCCACACCCCCGTGGCTCGTCCGGTGACGGCTACCACCTCAGTGAGAACAATCATGGGGGGATTTAAGGACCTTCCTCTGCTTCTCTAAGCCTCAGGGGTATTTTCTTGCTGGTTCGGGAAGTGTTCCTAGGTCACCTTCACTGCGGTCTGGGCTCAGGGATGTGGTCCTGATGCCACATCTCAACTCGGCAGGCCAGGGGCCCCGGTGACGTCCCCCGAACGGAGACGCCTGTGAGCTGCGTGCACCCCCCCCCCATTTCAGCTGGGCCCGGGGCCTCACCTGTGCTGGGGATGGGGGTGGGGGTGGTGCTCGTGGTGCTGGTGACGGGGGTGGTGGAGGGCGGCAAGGAGGACGAGGGAGGCGAGATAGGCTGGCAGATGTTGAAGTGTTTCTCCACCGTCCCGTTGGGACCGCAGATCACCCAGTAGCAGAAAGACCCATCCTGGGTATAGTTGAGAATCTTCCCTGGGGGACGGGCGGGAGGCCAAGGTCAACATGGCAAGGACAAGACAGAGCCTCTCGAGCACCCCCTGCCCGTCCCAATCAGAGAAAGACTAGGTGTCCCCCAGCCCCGACCAGCGGCAGACCGATCTGCCACCGGGACTCCATCCCCAGAAACCCATCGGAGCGCAGAAGCCAGATGGCACAAGGGGTGACCTCGGCCCTTCATCACAGGCCTGGGGAGGCCGGTGCAAGCCAGAGCCGGCTCTGAGCCAGGAAGGGCCTCTGGGGACCGCAGGAGCAGGGGAGGGTGACACTGAGCCCCACCCCCACAGTCCAGGGACAGGCAGCTTGGTGGCTCTCCTGGGCGGGAGGGCAGCTCACCTTCTTCGGGCCGGCAGACAACTTCCGAGGAGTCGGTACACATGCTGCAAAGCAAGCACAGAGCTGCAGACCCCGAGCACACACCCCCCGCCCAGGCCCTCCCTGGTGCACCCCGGGTGCAGCTCCAAAGGAGCCTGCCCACTGGGGTCTAGCTGTGGGCCGAGGAGGACAAGCTGAGGCAGGCAAAGGCCAGACAGAGCAGGAGGATGAGAAGAGACAGGCTGGCCTGTCCCCACGTCCTGTTCCCGTGTCTATACCTGCGGGTGTGCGCCCCTGGCTGTGCGTCCACACCCACACACACGAATGTGTGGTGTGTGCGTGTAGGCATATGCTCCCGTGTGCACCTGTGCACACGAAGCCACGTCACATGTGCGCGTGCGCCCGACCTCCCCCGGGCTCCCTGCAGGGCGGACTTAGGTACCAAGACTGGCAGTCCTTGTCGGAGGGCACGGACGCTCCAGGTGGGTAACGGGTGTCCTCGACGTAGCAGCCACACTGGTCGGCCGTGACGCACTTCTTCTTGTCCTCGTCGTAGATGGGCCTGTCCTTGGGGCACCGCGGGTAGCAGCCTGGTAGGCACGGGGCACAGGGCTTGGACCGCCACGGAGGATCCCACATCCTCCAGACCCCACCGTCGTGCCCACCATGTCAGGGCCTTCTCTCCAGAAGGTTCCTCCGGGAAGTCCTAGGTCCCCCCTCGCTGGGCCCTGCACACTGCCATAGGGCCAAAGGGATGGCCAGGCCCCTCCCAGCCTCCTGGGGAGGTGGGGGAGGGCACTCCCTCCCCAGATCTGCAGGTGTCTCACCCCTTCACATCCCTAGTTCTCAACTCCAAGGCCCTGGGGAGGTTCCCCGGGACCCCTGGGTGAGACACCCGCCCGTCCTGCTTCCTTCTGCCTCTCTGCCTGGGCGGGGTCTTGGCTTTACAGCGAGGTGGGCCTGGTCCGCCCCGGACCTCAGGTCCCCAGCCCCACGGGGCCTCTCCCAGGCGACCCTGCGGGTCTGCAGAGGACCCTGTGCCTCGGCCCCCAGGGCACGCTCACCCTCCAGGTAGGACACGGAGATGTTAGAGTGGATCCCGTTGACCGTCCTGCAGGTCTCAAAGCTGCGGTTCCCACACGGCTCGTAGTGCCACTCGCACTCGTCCGGGGGGTTGTAGTAGTCACAGAAGATGGCTGTGGGGGACGCGGGGTCAGATCCAGGGAGCGCGAGGCCAGCTCCCTTCTGGCAGCCCACACGCCACCCTGGCCCCGAGCAACGGCTCTCAGGAGGAAAAGAGACTGCAAACACCCCATCCCTTGGGTGGGTAAGGAGGGCCAGCCCACCCACAGTGTGGCCCCCGCCCCAGGACAGGCGGGCACTCACGGCACAGGTCTGGCGTCCTCCAGAACACGCAGGCCCCCTCCTTCGTGCACGCCTGGGCGTAGGAGGCCACGGCAGAGCAAAAGCACTCACAGTCCCCGCCCGTGTCGCAGGAGCACGAGTCATGGACGCAGGCCTCGTAGAATGGCTTGGGGTCCACCTGGGGGAGAAGACCTCTGTGCCCTGGGCCCGCACTGCCCTCATGGGGCCGGGCCTGCCCCTGCAGCCGAGGAGCTCAGGACCCCCAGGGCAGGGCACGGTCACCCAGCACTAGCCTCCCAGGGGGCCGACAGGGGAGGTCCAGAGACCGGGGGAGGGGCCCTCCCCCCCCCCCCTCCCCCCTCCCCCCCCCCCCCCCCCCCCCACTGCCCGAAGCTTTCGTCCTTTCTCCCTCCCTGGAAGACATGAGGGCTGGGGACCCAGCTAGGGGTCTCCGGGAGGGCCTCTGGTAAAGGCCAGAAAATGGAGCTGAAGCTGGAGGAGAGGAGGCACATGGTGACCTCAGGGCGCTCCTCAGCGGGAGCAAGAAGAGCCACCCTGCGCAAGGATCCATGCCTTCCACCGCCACGGCCTCGCCTACGGCCCCGCCCACGCGCACAGCCCCGCCCAGGCCCGCCCCCACGGCCCCGCCTACCGCCCCACCCCGCCCAGGCCCGCCGCCACGGCCCCGCCCACGCACCTTGCTGTGGCAGACGGCAAAGACCCGGCTCTTGATGATACTGCACTGCTTCTCGGCCCAGGAGAGGCGGTGCGGCCTCAGGGCGCAGGGCTCCGGGGTGAAGCTCACGTCCGGGCAGGTGGGGGCCTCCTTCCAGCTGTTCCCGAAGTCCAGCTCGCTGTCCACCACCATGTGGTCCCTCGTGGTGAAGTCGTTGCTGGAGCGGCGGTCGAAGTTCCCACACAGCCCGCACACCGTGCCCTGCGGAGGCAGCAAGCCCGGGGCGTGGTGCGGCGGCTCCCGCCCGCCCGCGAGGGCGGCTCGGCCCCTCCTGCACCCCGGGGGCCCGGCAGCCGGCCGCTGCCACGCACCTCGTAGGACGGCGCCAGCTTGATGAAGACGGTGGTCCTCTTGTCCCAGATGACGATGACGCCCACGCTGGCCTCTACCACCAGGTACTGGCCCACCTCCCGCGTGGTGTAGGACACGTGGTGGCCCACGTCTCGCTGGATCACCACGCGGTGCTTGCCCTCCAGCTTCAGCTCCAGACTCTGTGCCCAGGGGAGTGGCCCTGTCACTGGGCGCCCGAAGCATCCCCTAGGGCTCGCGAGTCCCCGGCATCAGGCGGCACTCACCCCCATGAAGATTTTGATGGCCTTGGAGCAGGTGACACCCGTGGTGCCACAGGGAACATTCTCGGTGATGATGCTGAAGGAGCCCAGTGAGGAGTTCTGGCCACAGTAGTCCTGGGGACCCACGGGGGACGTGAGCCACACTGGCCCGGCCACCGCTGCCCCGGGCCCCCACCCAGCCTCAGCCCTCCTCTGGTAAGAGGGGGCCCTTAACGGCACACACAAGCCCCTCACTCCCCGGGCCCCTCACTGGGGACCCCTTCTTGCTGGGCTGAGAGTGGCTTTAGGACGTGGTGCGGGGCCACGGGCCGGGGGCAGGGCCACGCCGCTGGCCTCACCTGAGCCGCCACGTAGGAACAGTGTCCATCAAAGTCGTAGTGCTTTCCATCAAACGTGATGTAGTGGCCACTTCCGTAGATGGAGCAGGAGCCGTAGCACACGGCCTGCGTGCACGCCCAGCGGCCCCTCCGGCAGGTGCTGAGGAGAGTGGGAAGGGGGCCTGGAGGGGCCACGGGGGTGCAAGTCCCCCCACCCCTGCTCAGAGGGAGCCCGGCGGGCCGGGCGCTGTGCGGACAGCCCCGGAGCGGCTCACGAACCACACCCACACCCCCTACCCCCCGCCAGAGCTCCTGGGGCCGGGGTCAGCGGGCCACTCACCAGGTGTTGCAGTCCACCTTGATCTTGTCCCCAGGGGAGTACAGGTCCTTGTTGTGCACACAGGGACACTGCTCTTCCACGACGCAGCCGCCGCGGCCGTCATCCAGCAGCCCGTCCGGGCAAACACAGCCGCTGATGCACTCCGTCTGGTACTGCAGGGGGCCGGAGTGGCGTTCAGGGATTTGCTTCGGGGCCCAGAGGTGGCCCCGTCACTGCCGCCCCCTTTCCTGACCCTGGCAGACACCCCTTTGTCCCTTCCCCACCCACAGACCCTGGCCCTCTCTCCTCTCTCAGGCTCTGCCCTGGGCCAGGGTACAGGCAAGGGCTGCCGGCCGAGGGTCCCTAGGCTGGCCACCGTGCCCTCAGTGGGCCGGACAGGGGGCCGACCGGCCACCACCTCCCCCGCCTGGGGACAGGGAGGGCCAGTGAGGCCCGTGTGCGCGCGGGACCCAACATCCAGGTCCCGGGGCCAGTGTGGACGCCTGGGGACACCCTCCCCCCCACGGCGGCCCCCACACGCACGTGGCCGGCAGCCAGCGTCTGGCAGCTGGTGGGTCGCGGGTTCTGGATGGCCAGCGCTGTCAGGTTGTTGCAATCCACGTGGATCTTTGGGGCCTGACAGCCTGTGGGACAGAGGGGGCCGCCTCGGCTCAGTGGAGGTCGGGCTGGGGGCGGTGGGGGGGGGGGGGGGCTCAGCAGGCGGGGATGGGTGAGGGGTGGGGAGCCAGGCACACGCAGGCTACTTACGAAGGCCGATCAGCTGGATCTGAACGCACTGAAGCCTGCCGTTCCGGCAAACGCTGAGGGGAAGAGGCAGGAGGTGAACAGGCCCCTCGTGGGGGCGGGCGGGCCCGTGGGTCCCCCCATGCTCCCCAACCCCAGGCCGCCTACCATCGCTCCCCCTGCCGCAGGACCACTTCCCCGGCCTCCAGGTAGAGGCCGCGGTGATAGCAAGAGCACTTGGCCAGGGGCACACAGCGGCCCTTCTCATCCAGGAAGGTGTGGTCGGGGCAGCCGCAGCCGTCCACCGGCGCAAAGCCCTTGAGGCAGTGGGTGTCGGCCTCGGAGAGCGAGCGGCAGGTGGGCTGGCAGGTGGTCAGGTTGTACAGGAAGATCTGTGAGCTGGGGCAGGAGCCCACGTCCTTGTCTGCGGAGGCGCGGGGCAGGCGTGAGGGGCGCAGGGACGGCCCCGGCCCCCCGCCCCCCGCCCCACAGGCCGCCCCTGAGCCCCACCCCGGCCAAGGGGCCCACGAGGGCAGTCTCCCTGAGATGGCGCACGGGAACCCCGCCCCCCCCGGAACCCCGGGCCGCGGTGCTGGGCCCCGCCCTGCCAGCACGGAACAGCGGGGCTGACCCCTCCCGCCACGGGGGAACGCCAGACACCCCGCGGGGGCTGGCACTCACTGCAGACTTGCTCCCGCCACCCCCACAGCATGACGCCCTTGGTGGCGCAGGCGCGGGCGTAGGAGGACAGGGCGGCGCACATGCAGTCCTCGCTGTTCTGGCAGTTACACGTATCGTACCTGCACCTCTGGGGGAAAGTGAGGCAGGCAGTGAGCGAGGGAAGCAGCTCACACACGCACGCGCACACACACGCACTGGCTCCCACCCCGCAAGGGGCAAACCCACGCAGGCACCCCCGCGCGCACACGTGCCGACGGTCGACAGCTCCCAGGGGGAGACTCGAGGCCAAGGGTCGGGCTCGGCCCGACGCACAGAGCGCACCTTCCGGGCAAGATCGGGCGACGGGCGGTGCCCATGCAGGTCCCGCGGGTCCCACCCACCTTGTAATACTCCGAGGGGTCCACGGCTGAGTGGCACCTGCCGAAGGGGGTCTCTGTCTTCTTCAGCAGGGAGCACCAGTGCTCCGCGTAGTTGGCTGCAGAGGACGGACAGAGCCTCAGCAGGGGCGGGCCCCTCCAGCAGGTCCCCTGAGCCCCGCTGCCTGGCCGCCCAGCTGGAACCCACTCGGTCCCCTGGAGCCCAGTCCCCTCCAGCCCAATGCAAGGCCACACCCCCACGGCCACCCCACGCTCAACCTGCCCTGACCTGGTGGGTGGGAAGGCATGTGTCATGTCCCCAGACCAGCCCCTGGGCGAGGGCCACCACCCAGTGATTAGCGAGCAAGCCTGGCCCCTCCGCGGTGACTCTTGGCGGGCAGCCACCGTGGACCACCCTACCCAGCCACGCGGCAGAAAGCAGCAGCTGGGCAGGCTGGCCAGCCGGCCTCCCCCCAGCCCCACCCGGCCAACGGGTCCCGCGGGGTGTCCCGTGCACCCGGCGGGGCCGAGCCTCACCGGTCTCGATGTTGAGGGAGCAGGGGTCCTCCAGCCGGTCCAGCTTGTCGTGGCAACTCGACTGGGCCTTCCACGTGTTGGCGAAGCCGGCCCCCGTGGCCTCCACCAGCCCGCCCGCCGTCTTGAAGTCATCCCCTTCCAGGCCGTTGAAGTTCCCGCAGAGGCCTGAGGGGCCGGGACAGGGTTGGGAAGGGGCGGGGCGCCAGGGGGCAGGCCCCGAGCGAGCGGGGCCCTTGTGGGGGCGGGCCGAGGGCACCACTCACCCTGCACGCGCCCCTCGGCGGCCTGGTCCAGCGTCACAAACAGCTGCATCACGGGCACCAGCTGCACCTGCAGCCTGAGGCCGAAGGCGGTATTCACCACGACGTGGTGGGAGGATGGTTGGAAGATGGAGAAGCTGGCTGCAAGGCAGGGGGCGGGGGTCCCCTCGTCAGCAGGGGCTCTGGAGCTGCGGGGGGCTGCACTTCCTCCAGCGCCACCCCCGGCTGGGCGTCCCGTGGACCCACCAGTCATGAGGCGGGGAGGGGAGGGGGCAGGACTCACCAGTCACGTGGGGCAAGTTCACCTGCAGCTCATTCAGCAGCACGCTGCCGTCCGACTTGAAGGCCACCACCTGCGGGACAGGCAGAGGGGACGGTGGGGCTGAGAGGGGCCCTGGGGGCCCAGGGGCGCCGGGCGGGGACGGGCGGGGGCACCCACGTTCTTCTTCTTGTCGGTCAGCAGCACCGCCGTCTTCAGGCAGGTCTGCTTGTCCGTGGAGCCGCAGGGGGCCAGCTCACCCAGGAGGGCATAGGAGTCGTGGTCGCCCTGCAGGGGACAGGGACGGTGGCAGCGACCCACACAGAGCCTGATGCAGGGCCGGGAGCCAGCCGTGCCCGCTCGCCGCCCGGCCAGCTACCTTGACCAGCACGTAGTAGCAGTCCCCGTGGAAAGTGTACTTCTTCCCGTCGAAGGTGGAGATGTGGGAGCCGCCCTCCAGGGTGCAGGTGCCTGGGCAGGGCAGGTCTTTGCACACCCAGCGGCCGGCGGTGCAGACGCTGTGGGCCATGGGGCACAGGGTCAGGCTCAGCTGCCCCCTCCAGCCCACCGGCCCCTAGCCCAAGGCTCCCAGCCCAGGGCACCCAGCCCACTGGCCCCCAGCCTGCCGGCCCCCAGCGCAAGGCCCCCAGCCCACCAGCTCCCAGCCCAGGGCCCCAGACCCCAGACCCACCGGCCCCCAGCCCACCAGCTCCCAGCCTGGGGCCCCAGCCCCCAGCCCAAGGCCCCCAGCCCACCAGCTCCCAGCCCGGGACCCGGGACCCGGGACCCACCACTGCTCGCAGTCGTTGGTGATCTGCTGGCCGGGCAAGTACAGGTGCCCGTGGACCTTGCAGTGACACTGGCTGACAGGAATGCAGCCTCTGCCCGCAATGTCATCGTACACAGTGCCTGGACGGTAGGGAAGAGACGTTATCCTCGGCCAGCCTCGGAAAACCCCAGAATCCCCACAGCGGGGCTTTCTCCGGCAGGGACGCAGCCCCGGGCTGGCCTGTGATGGGGCAATCTCCCAGGTGGGGTTGCCAGCCAGGCCTCCCACCCGCAGGCCCCTCTGGTCCTTCGGGGACACCTGTGCCCCCACACATCACCCGGTCAGGGATCTGCCTTGGGAACACAGCCTCCAGACCACCTCCCTGGGGGCCTCCAGGCTCTGTGAGCAGGGCAGCGGGACAGGTGCCCTCGGGGTGATGACCAGGAAGGAGTCCTCCCACCGAGACTCCCTGAAGCCCCACTGTGTGCGCTTGGGAGGCGGTCTTCAGCTTCTGTGTCCCTTCTACCCAGTGTCAGGGAAGAAGGCACCGCCCGTCGCGTCCAGCGCCATCGCTGACCTCCTCCCACCGCCCACCCCGGTCCCAGGGCACACGGGCCTGGGCGGGCCATCTCAGGGCAGCGCCCACCCACCAGCCACCGCCCCGAGGCCTCCACAGCACACACCTTCCGGGCAAAAACAGCCGTCCATGCGGTGCTCCTCACACAGGTTGCTGATTCCCAGGTGTGAGCAGGTGTCCATGCAGGGTGAGCCGCTCTCCAGGTAAACCATGTTCCCGGGGCAGCTCTTGGCTGCAAAGGCAAAGGCAGGCCCCTGAGCGGACACGTACGCAGGGGTACAGGGGGCCCGGGGTGCGGGGGGCCGGGGTGCAGGGGGGCCGGGGTACAGGGGGCCAGAGTACAGCGGGGCCGGGGTGCAGGGGGTCCAGGGTACAACGGGCCCAGGATTCAGGGGGCCTGGGGTATAGGGGGCCTGGGGTGCAGGAGGGCCGGGGTACAGGGGGGCCGGGATGCAGGGAGGCCAGGGTACAAGGGGCCGGGGTACAGCGGGGCTGGGGTGCAGGGGGCCCAGCGTACTATGGGGCCGGGATGCAGGGGGCCCGGGATGCAGGGGGCCCGGGGTGCAGGGGGACGGGATGCAGGGGTGACGGGGTTCAGGGGGCTAGGGTACGGGGGGCCAGGGTACAAGGGGGCCGGGCTGCAGGGGGCTAGGGTACGGGGGGCTGGGGTACAAGTGGGCCCAGGTGTAGGGGGCCAGGTGCAGGGGGCCCAGGGTACAATGGGGCCGGGATTCAGGGGGCCGCGGGGCCCTCAGGGCGGGGGCCGGGATGCAGGGCACCAGGCCGCCCCGTCCCTGGACAGCCCCCGCCCTGAGGGCCCCGCGGTGCCCACGCCCCCACCCCCACCCACCCAGCGGCACCGCGGCGCTTACGGCAGAACACGGGGGTCCTCCAGGTGCCCGGCCGGCCGCCCGCGTGCGAGCACTGGCGGGAGAACTCGGCGAGGCTGCTGCAGACGCAGGAGGCGCCCAGCGGGCACCGGCAGCGGTCCTGCACGCAGGCCTGCACGTACAGCTCCAGCGGCACCAGGCCCAGGCAGTCCTCGAAGGCCGAGCCCGTCAGCAGCCTCTCGCACTCGGCGCGCTGGCAGACAGACGCGGGGGTGAGGGGATGAGGGCCGCTCCCGCCCTCCTTTTCTCCGCGACACCCCCAGATGCACCCCCCCCACCCCCGGCCTCCCTCCCGGGAACGGCTCCTCCCCCGCCAGCGACTCACGTGCTCAGAGCAGGACTCTCCCGCGGGCTCCTCCTCGGGGTCCTCGCACACCGCCCCAGGCTTTTTGATCTTCTGCATGTTCCCAAACTCGATGGCACTGAAGGACACACCTGGGGGCGCAGGCCTGTCAGCGGGGCAGCGGCAGGGACCCAGCGCCCACGCCCCGCCCGCCAGGCCCCCAAGGAGACCCTACCGTCAGAGAGGAACTCTGAATAGACGTGCAGGCCGTTGTAGTCCCCGCAGAGGCCACACGTGTGGTTCCGGAACTTACTGTCCAGCTCCAGCTGGAGGGGGAAAGGGAGGCAGGTGAGCGGGACCACGGCCAGGCTGGTCCCCAGCACCTCCCTCCGCTCGGGCGCCCGGTACGGCAGGAGGCTGGGGTCAGCCCCGGGGTGTCCTGGCACCGGGGATCGCTGAGGACCAGGACAGGGGTGGGGGGTGGGCGAAGGGCCAGCCCGCCTCCCCCCGCACCCTGGGCCCCGAGGGGCCCCCTCTGCTGCCGATCCGCTCGTGACGGGGGCCGGTCCGCTGGCCCCTGAGCTCCGCTAGGCACCCCCGGCTGTGGCGGGGGCTGCACCCACCATGAGGGAGTCTTCCCGGTTCCACATGAGGGTGAGTCCCGCGCGGGAGTAGACCTTGGTATAGACGTCGCTCTTCTCAATGAGCAGCCCGGGGCTATAGTGCGGGGTGCTGACCCTGGGGAGGGGCGCCAGGCGGGAGTCACGCGCAGG
Organism: Acinonyx jubatus; assembly: GCF_027475565.1. Classification (NCBI taxonomy): domain Eukaryota; kingdom Metazoa; phylum Chordata; class Mammalia; order Carnivora; family Felidae; genus Acinonyx; species Acinonyx jubatus. Next base: position 786,145 of record NC_069390.1, on the reverse strand, counting down.
CCCACACAGTCACCCACTGCCCAGAGGGGACTGAGGCTGCACGTCCTGTGGGTGCGGTGGCCTCCGCTCCCAGTGGCCACCCTCCGGGGCAGCCGGGGCCGTGGCAGGTCAGCCCTGTCCACCTTGGCCAGCTGGCCTCCCGCCTGCCCCTGTCCCTCTTTATGCCCCTCCTCCAGGCCCCAGCTCTGTGCCCCGGGGGCCTATACACAACCCCCTGGGGAAACAAAGGGCACACCCTGCAGGAGGCTGGGCAGGAATGCGGCTTAGAGCCCATTGTTCCCGAGACAATGGGGGACAATAGCTGGGGAGGGGAGAGGGCCTCCCGCGGCCCCCCCTTGGGTAACTCGAGCCTGGGTAACAGGGGGGGCCTGGGGCCCCCAGTACAGGATGGGTGAAGCCCCTCGCACCCGTGGGGGCTCCCGGCCGGGGCCCATAGGTGTTTGCTGAATGGGTCAGTGACCCGAACTCAAACCCGACACCCTCCTAGCTGGTGGAGGGCCTCGCGGGGCCGCCCAGCCCCACTCACACGGCCCCGTTCAGCACCGCCAGCTGGCGGGTGAGGTAGATAGTGTTGTCTTTGATGTTCAGCAGGATGTAGTCGAGCTGGGGGTGAGCCCCATCTCGTCCCAGGCCCCGCTTCAGGTGCACCGCAAACTCCTTGTAGGAGTCCCTGCAGTCAGACGCGAAGTTGTAGTCGCAGAGGCCCGGGAAGCGGAAGATGTCGCCGTCGAACGTCTTATAGTGGAAGTCGCCCCAAGTGCTGCAGACGCTGTGGCCATGGTTCCGGGTCCTGCCCTCTGGGGGAGCAGGGACACACAGGGTGAGCGAGCCAGGCCCCGGGAAGCCTGTCCCGAGGCCCCGCCCCACAGCTGCCCTCTGGGGACCGTCCACGAGGCCATCCTGCAGGACTGGCCCCTGCTGGACCTTCGCCGCCCTGACCAGGGGGTCTCAGCCCCTTGAAAGGACATTTCCAGCCGCCACCCCCGTGCGCCCAGCCTGGCACCAAGTGGGATAGAGGGACTTCCCGGAGCCCAGGGCACCCTGTCCACCTGGTCCAGGGACCCCTGCCCCATCACCACCACACCCCCTCCGGCATCCCCCTGCTCCCACCGCCCCTCACCCACCAGGATGGCGTCTCTGGGTGCCCACTTTGTGTCCAGACATTTGGGGCCAACTTCCCCCCACCCCCAGCAGCTTTGTCACCCAAATGGGACGGAGACACCCCCATCCCGCGTTCCCACTCATCTCAGTCTGGAGTGACCCCTTCAGCACGTGGCCAACACCCCACTTTGCGGAAGGGCTACCTTGGCCTTGGCCCTCCAAGGGGCCCTGACACCCAGCCCCTCTCGACTGCCCCTGCCCACCCCCCCCCCCCCCGACCCGCCAGGCCCCTGGACAAAGGCCCAGCTCAGGTGTTTGCACCTGGCACCACCACCTGGCCACAGACTCTGGCCCGAAGATCACTTTCAAAGGGATGACAGGCACCCAAGACCACCTTCCCTCCTCCTTCCTTCCACCCAAAGTCGGAGGGCAGGATGCCCGACCCAAGCGGTGCACCCCAGAGGCTGGGCGGAGGAGGGCCTCCGCTCTGAGCTGCCTCGGCCGTCCTGCCTCCCAGGACACGCCACTGACCACCTTCTCACCTCTCCGGAGCTCCGCACCCCCAGCTGAGCTCAGGGCCAGGCAGACGGCCACCAGGCCGGCTAGCGGCAGCCCCATGGTGGCTCAGAAGGGTGGCGGGGGAGAGCAACTGGGGCAGGGGTCCGGGCCTTATATGGCCCAGCAGGACCGGCAGAGGCGGGGAGAGCAGGGGAGGGGCAAAGTGTGGGTGGGGCGTTTGCCAGGTTATCAGGAAAACAGCTGTGGGGGCTCCCGTGGTGTCACTTGGGAAATATTGATTCAAGTTATCTGTGGTTTATCTTTTTATTAGCTCTCAGTAAAGCCAGCCCTTCTCAGGACGCCCCAACACCCATGACCCCGGTTCCGACCAACACACACCCTCCCAGCAGCAAGCGGGACAGGGCCCACCCGGGGACGTCCTGCGCGCCCACATCCCACAGGCCCCTGGTCCTCCCGGCCCCCGCCCACCCTGTCCCACATCCCAGCAGAGCGAGGGTTGCATGAGGTGCTTCCCTGAGGGGGGCTCCCAGGGAGGCCCACTGCCCCGTGTTTGCTCCTCCCTCCCTGCTCTCCCGCTCCGGAGGCCTTGCCCCGACTGGGGCCCCGAGCCCCCCAAGGCAGGAAATGTGTGGGCTCCGGTGAGGCCCAGAGGCTGCCTCATCTCTGGGCAGACTCTGCTCCTTGGCTGGTTTCGGAGGGCGGCCCACTGGGTAACATCAGGCCCCCAGCTCCGCCCGCCCCCTAATCCCCTCCTGTTCCCAGGCTGATCCAGTCTCTGGAGTTACCTGTAACTGAAACTTGGGAAGCCCAGCCAGGGGACGCTGTGCCGAAACGCGTCCTCTGGGACACGGGAGGGCCGGCAGGAGGCTGGGAGTGGACGTCCTCGAAGAGAACGTGGCCCCAGGCGGTCAGCCTCCCCTGCCTGGCCCGGAGTTTTGTCTCCTGGCAGGTGGGGAGACAACCGAGTCTCAGCCTCCACAAATTACAGTCAAGTCGTCCCCGAGCTTCAGGGGCAGGTGTGGGCGGGGGGCACTCATGTCAACAATCACTGAGACTCTGGATGAGGTGGATGCCCAGAGCGTGGGGGCGTGGGACACCCTTCCTCCCTGACCCAGGCTGCCCTCGGAGACAGTGACCCGGCTAGAGTCAGCACCTTGGCCTGCGCCTCCGTGTGGGCCCTTCCTCTGCAGACAGGACCTCCGCACCACAGTGACAGCATCTAGGGACGAGAAGCCTGTTCACGCCACCCGATGATTCCTGGGGCCCCAACAAGGGGCCGATCCCCCAGGGTCTAAGAGGGTGGCTGGGAGCCAGGGGCAGTGAGCCTGCCACTCCTGGGGGGCCTGGGATGGAGCGCCTCCTCCCATCCCACTGTGCCGCCAGCCCCAGGCCCAGGAACTGTCCTCTCTGCAGGGACCCAGGGACCCAGGCACGAGTATGTGGCCTGAGCCAGGAGCAGCAGGGATTAGGAAACCAGAGCCAGCTGGGCCAGCAGGCCCATTGTGCCACTTCCCCGTGGGGCTGAACAGGCTGGCACTGAGCCCCGGGGAAACCCAGGAACAGGGGCCCCTCACAGCCCCCCAAGGCAGTGATTTTCCATGCCAGGCTTCCTCTGCCCTGCTGGGATTCAGAGAAATCCTGGCCCGACACTGGACACCCAGCCCAGCCCCTCCTGCCCTGAATATGAGAGGCAGGAGTCCTCCTCGGGGATTGAGAAGCTGGGGTCCTCTCCTGGGATTGAGAAGGTGGAAGTCCTCCCCTGGGGTCTGAGAAGGTGGGAGTCCTCCCCTGGGGTCTGAAAAGGTGTGAGTCTCCTCTGCGATTGAGAAGGTGGGGGTCCTCCCCTGGGATTGAGAAGGTGGGGGTCCTCCCCTGGGATTGAGAAGGTGGGGGTCCTCCCCTGGGGTCTGAGAAGGTGGCGTCCTCCCCTGGGATTGAGAAGGTGGGGGTCCTCCCCTGGGGTCTGAGAAGGTGGCGTCCTCCCCTGGGGTTGAGAAGGTGGGGGTCCTCCCCTGGGATTGAGAAGGTGGGAGTCCTCCCCTGGGATTGAGAAGGTGGAGTCCTCCCCTGGGATTGAGAAGGTGGGGGTCCTCCCCTGGGATTGAGAAGGTGGCGTCCTCCCCTGGGGTTGAGAAGGTGGGAGTCCTCCCCTGGGATTGAGAAGGTGGAGTCCTCCCCTGGGATTGAGAAGGTGGGGGTCCTCCCCTGGGATTGAGAAGGTGGCGTCCTCCCCTGGGGTTGAGAAGGTGGGAGTCCTCCCCTGGGATTGAGAAGGTGGGGGTCCTCCCCTGGGATTGAGAAGGTGGCGTCCTCCCCTGGGGTTGAGAAGGTGGGGCCCTCCCCTGGGATTGAGAAGGTGGGGCCCTCCCCTGGGGTTGAGAAGGTGGTGTCCTCCCCTGGGGTTTGAGAAGGTGGGGCCCTCACCTGGGGTTGAGAAGGTGGGAGTCCTCCCCTGGGATTGAGAAGGTGGGGTCCTCCCCTGGGGTTGAGAAGGTGGGGTCCTCCCCTGGGGTTGAGAAGGTGGCGTCCTCCCCTGGGGTTGAGAAGGTGGGGTCCTCCCCTGGGATTGAGAAATTGGGAGTCATCCCCTGGGATTGAGAAGGTGGGGTCCTCTCCTGAGGTCTGAGAAGGTGGGAGTCCTCCCCTGGGATTGAGAAGGTGGCGTCCTCCCCTGGGATTGAGAAGGTGGGTATCCTCCTCTGGGATTGAAAAGGTGGGGGTCCTCCCCGGGGGTCTGAGAGGTGGTGTCCTCCCCTGGGATTGAGAAGGTGGCGTCCTCCCCTGGGATTGAGAAGGTGGGGGTCCTCCCCTGGGGTCTGAGAAGGTGGCGTCCTCCCCTGGGATTGAGAAGGTGGGGGTCCTCCCCTGGGATTGAGAAGGTGGGGGTCCTCCCCTGGGGTCTGAGAAGGTGGCGTCCTCCCCTGGGGTTGAGAAGGTGGGGGTCCTCCCCTGGGATTGAGAAGGTGGGAGTCCTCCCCTGGGATTGAGAAGGTGGAGTCCTCCCCTGGGATTGAGAAGGTGGGGGTCCTCCCCTGGGATTGAGAAGGTGGCGTCCTCCCCTGGGGTTGAGAAGGTGGGAGTCCTCCCCTGGGATTGAGAAGGTGGAGTCCTCCCCTGGGATTGAGAAGGTGGGGGTCCTCCCCTGGGATTGAGAAGGTGGCGTCCTCCCCTGGGGTTTGAGAAGGTGGGGCCCTCACCTGGGGTTGAGAAGGTGGGAGTCCTCCCCTGGGATTGAGAAGGTGGGGTCCTCCCCTGGGGTTGAGAAGGTGGGGTCCTCCCCTGGGGTTGAGAAGGTGGCGTCCTCCCCTGGGGTTGAGAAGGTGGGGTCCTCCCCTGGGATTGAGAAATTGGGAGTCATCCCCTGGGATTGAGAAGGTGGCGTCCTCCCCTGGGATTGAGAAGGTGGGTATCCTCCTCTGGGATTGAAAAGGTGGGGGTCCTCCCCGGGGGTCTGAGAAGGTGGTGTCCTCCCCTGGGATTGAGAAGGTGGCGTCCTCCCCTGGGGTTGAGAAGGTGGGGCCCTCCCCTGGGGTTGAGAAGGTGGGAGTCCTCCCCTGGGATTGAGAAGGTGGGGCCCTCCCTGGGGTCTGAGAAGGTGGTGTCCTCCCCTGGGATTGAGAAGGTGGCGTCCTCCCCTGGGGTTGAGAAGGTGGGAGTCCTCCCCTGGGATTGAGAAAGTGGGAGTCCTCCTCTGGGATCGAGAAGGTGGGGCCCTCACCTGGGGTCTGAGAAGGTGGTGTCTTCCCCTGGGATTGAGAAGGGGGGGGTCCTCCCCTGGGATTGAGAAGGTGGGGGTCCTCCCCTGGGGTCTGAGAAGGTGGCGTCCTCCCCTGGGATTGAGAAGGTGGGAGTCTTCCCCTGGGATTGAGAAGGTGGGAGTCTTCCCCTGGGATTGAGAAGGTGGGGTCCTCCCCTGGGGTCTGAGAAGGTGGTGTCCTCCCCTGGGGTTGAGAAGGTGGGGCCCTCCCCAGGGTCTGAGAAGGTCAGCCCTACATTTCCTATGTGTAGGGGCAGCGGGGCTGACCTGAGGCCCCAAGGTCTGACCCTGACCCTCTTTGCCCAGTTGCAGGGTCTCAGGTGGCACCTGAAGAGCGGTGACATCCGACCGCCAGGCACAGGGTGAGGCTCCGAGTGCGTGGTGGGAAGGAGCCTACAGAAGGCGGCAGTGAACGCTCCATCAGGCTGGGGTGACCAGCGTCGCCCCACCGCCCCCTCCAGAGTCTGGGACCGAGTCCCACGCTCATCCCCACCATCGGATCCCCGGTCAGCCCCCGCTGCCAGCTGGGCTTTCTCACCGTGGTCATGGGGCGCTCACAGGTGAGTCAGTGGGGCGCAGGCTCCACTGCATACAGGGTAGACAAACTGGAAAGTGCCCGGCTGGGGCCACAGATGCCCGGGGCCCTGAGGCACGTCCACCCACCACCTGTGACACACGGACAGACGTGGGAAAGGGACGGTGTGCCCTGGGGGTCTCCCCTCTGCAGCTGGAGTGTGTTTCCCCCTGGGCTCCACAGGCTCCTCGTCCCCTGTCCTCTGGAGGACACAGCCCTGCCCAGCTGCAGCCGGGAGGCTGTTGAGGGGTCGCTGACTGCATCCGTGACAGGCAGACCCCCAGCACAGGGCCGGGGCACCTGGGGCCTCCCCACCAGGCCCCACACCCAGCAGTGTTTACCCTGACAAGACACGGTTCCCAAGTGTCGCACAAATTTACCACAGGGAGGAGGCCACAAAGACGTCATGAAACGCAGCCTAAAGTGCCTGTTCTACTGCTTTCTGTCCACAACCCTGACTCATCGGGAAGTGGAAGGGTTGGGGGGGGGAGGGTTTGTAGGGGGAGGAGAGAAGGTGGGAAGGAGGTTGGGGGGGCAGGAAGGAAGTGGGAAGGAGGAAGAAGAAAGGAAGGTTGTGGAGAGAAGAGAGAAGATGAAGCCTCACACCTGTCAGAGAGACCCGAAGATAGCAGGTGCATCCCTAGCCCACCACCCCCACCCCGTTCTGGGTCACCTGGTGTGAAGGTCAATTTTATGCGTCAACATGGCTAGGCCACAGTACCGATTTCTGATAAAACACCAATCTAGATGTTGTTATGAAGGTATGTTTTAGATGTGAATAGATCACCCTTCATAATGTGGGTGGGCCTCATCCAATCAGTTGAAGGCTTAAGTGAAAAAAGACTGAGGGACTCCAGGAGAGATTCTGCTCCCGGATGGCCTTTGGTCTGGAGCTGCAACATCAGCCTTCCCTGGTGTCCAACCTGCAGGCTTCAGACTTGTAGGCCCCACAATTCCTTAAAATAAATCTCCCTCTCTCTCCCTCTCCCCACCTTCTCTCTATATACACACCCCTCTCAGACCCTACACCCAACCCCAGCTCCACGGCTCTGGCCCAGCCTCAGCAGGCAGACGGAGGGCGTGCCAAAAGAAATCATGGGTTCTCGGCCCCTCTGGACACCCAGGGGAGACCCCAGCCCCAGCAAGCCACAGGGAAAGAGTTCCTGGCAAGTGAGCATCTGAGGACTCAAGGGCAGGCCAGCACCAGCCATGCCCACGTCCTGCCCCTTCACAGGTTCTGAAAGACCTATGGGTGTGCAGGACCAGGTCCCACATCATCTCCTGGACTGCAAGAGTTCATGAATAGGACATAAACTTACCTTCCCCCCAAGTGGTCTATAAAGTGTGGGTGGATAAGCACACGGAGTATTTGTTCTGGGTAAGAATGAGGAAAGGCCAAGTCAGCAGGCTGGGCTTCTTGGCCTGGGCTCCACTGGGCAGGTGGCCACTGGGCCGGCCTCCTTATGAAGAAAAGGCCACTGTGCTTCAGAAGACCCAGCCACCTTTAGGCAGTGGTGGACCTAGTTCAAGTGTCATACCCTTACCCTGACCATAGTCATCACCACCCTGGCCACAATGTGTGACTTGCTGGCCTTCTTTCTGTGAGTGCCTTGAGAGCAGCAGCCTATGTAGGATCCTCCACAGGCCAGCTTTACAGTAGATGTGCTCGGTAACTCTGCTTCTGGGTGACTGGGTGGGTGGAGGAGGGAGGGAGGGAGGGAGGGAGGGAGGGAGGGAGGAATAGGGGGTGGAGAGGGGGAAGGGTAGATGATGACTGGATGGATGGATGGATGACTGGATGGATGGATGGATGATTGGATGGATGGATAGGTGAATGGGTGGGTGGATGGATGGGTCTGTGGATGGATGATTGATGGATAGATGGATGGATGGGTGGATGGATGGATGGATGGATGGATGAGCGAGTGAGTGGGTAGGTGGGCGGATGGATGAGTGAAGGGATGAACAAATGAAATCTCTTAGGGTGAGTGGATGTGCCTTCTGTAGCAACTCCTCAGAGCTCACACCCCATGAGGGCTTACCATACACAGACGGTGGCCAAGTGTTGAATTTCCCCACTTCATTAAAGCCCTCCACATCTCCAGGAGGCAGCTGCTCACATTACTCCGTTCCAGAGATGAGGAAACTGAGATCAGGGAGGGTGAAGGAGCTGCCTGAGCTCACTAGCCAGAGAATGGCAGAGCCATACAGTGGTCCCTGTGAGTCCTGTCTACCCTGAGCTCACGCTGTCCACTGATTGACAGTGCTGTGGCCATTTTTCACAGAAGTTTGACCATTGCTCTTTGGAGAAACCTGATATGAGTAACAAGAAATCAGAGGCTCCCAGCTGCTAGGATTTTGACTGAGATTGCATCAGATCTATGGATGAGCTTGAGAATTGGGATACCACATCTTCCAACCCACAGAAACAGTCTATTTCTCCATTGGTTATGTAATTTTTCTCAGCAATGTGTTGTGGCACTCAGTCACGTGGGCCTGTCACATCTGTTGTCAGATTTTTCTCTAGGTATTTCATATTTTTCACACTTTCACACTGTTGAAAGTGGTGCTTTTATTTAAATTTCTCATTGTTGCCAGTTTATGAAAATATAATTGATTTTTGCATATTGATCTTGTAGTACCTACAACCTTGATAAATTCACCCGTTAATTACAGTTAATTTTGTAGATTCCAGATTTTGCTCATAGGTGGTCATGTCATCTGTGAATAAAGACACTTTTACTGCTTCCTGGCCAGTCTAGATGTGTTTTTTAAGTTTCTCTCTCTTGCTGGCTGCACTGGCTGTGGTTTCCAGCACAGCAGTGGCTGGCTAAGGTGTGAGCCCGTATCCTGGTCTTTTTCGTACTTCCAGGAACAAGCATTCAGTCACTAAATATGATGTCAGCCATAGTCTTTTTATGAATGCTCTTTACCAGGAAAGTCTTTTCTTTTAGTTCGCTGAGAGTTTTTATCAGAATGGGTGTTGCATTTTGCTAATTTTGTTTTTGGCATCTATTGAGAGGATCATATGACTTTTCTTCTTTAGTCTGGCAATATGATGAATTACATGGACTTGAATCCTAAACAACCCTGCATTCCTGTAATAAACCCCAATCAGTCATGATTTCCATAGGCTGTTAGATTCAATTTACCAAAATTTTATGTAGAGTTTTTGCATCTACGTTCATGAGGGATGTTAGTCTATAGTTTTCCTTTCTTGTGGTGTCTTTGTGTGGTTTGGGCATCAGGGTAATTAATACTGACCTCAGAGAAAGGGGTGGGAAATGTTCCTTCCTTTTCAATTTTTCTGGAAGAGTCTGTGCAGCATTGGTGTTATTTCTTCTTTAAATGTTTGATGGGGATGCCTGGATGGCTCAGTCAGTTAAGCGTTCGCCTTTGGCTCAGGTCATGATCTCACAGTTTATGAGTTCGAGCCCCGTGTCAGACTCTGTGCTGACAGCTCAGAGCCTGGAGCCTGCTTTGGATTCTGTGTCTCCCTTTCTCTGCCCCTCCCCTGCTCACACTCTGTCTCTCTCTGTCTCGCAAAAATAAATAAACGTTAAAATTTTTTTTTAATGTTTGATGGAATTCACCAGTGAAACCATCTGGGCCTGGAGCTTTCTTTGGAGGAAGGTTTTTGGTTTTATTTTCCATTTCTTTAATAGAGAGAGCCTTTCCAATTACTTCTGTTTGAACAAGCTTCAGTAAATTATGTCTTTCAAGAAATTTGTCCATTTCATTTCAGTTGCTACATTTAGTGGCAGAAAGTTATCCATAATATTCCCTTTATTATCTTCCTAACATCTGTGGGATCTGTAGTGATGTCACCTCTCATTCCTAGTGTTTATACTCTGAGTCTTTTCTATTTCCTATCAGTTTATCAATGTTATTGATCTTCTCAAAGAACCAGCTTTCTGATTCATTGATTTTTTTTCCTCTGGTGCTTCATTTTGTGTTTTGCTTCATCTTATTCCTTTCTTACTCTAGGTTTAATTAGCTTTTTTTTCTTTCCTAATTTCTTAAGGTGGAAGCTTAGGTCACTGATGCAAGACCCTTCTTTCTTCTTCTCTATTGTAACTGTTTAGTGCTATACATCCCCCAAATCCTGCTTTTGTGGCATCCCACATGTTGTGAAGCCCCTCCTCCCAGAGGCTCTGTCTCTGGGGCCCCACTTGTCCCCTCACCTGCTCTGTAGCCTCTCTCTAGCCCTTGGACCCTGGACTGACCCAAAAACCCACCCTTTATCAATTACTGTCCCATAAGAGAAAGGAAACCACACTAGGCATTTCAAAAAGAGAGGATTCGGAGAATTGGTTACTCAGGTGCTAGAGGCTGGAAGAGCAAAAGGGGGCCCTGAGTCACTGACATTAGGAGTAGCAGAGAGCAGCTTCCACTCCCATAGCTGGGTGGGGACAAAAAAGGACAGGTGGGGTCACCAGGACCTGGAGCAGTGTGGGGGGTGGGGCACTGAGGGGTTTGGCATGGCTGGTGATTGGAGTGCCCAAGGGTGGGAGCCATCCTCTGTGAGTGGAGGGGCTCCAAAGGAGCTGGAAAAAGGAAGCAAATCCATTCTCCCCCCCTCCCCATCGCTCAACAGTGACTTCCAGGAAGCCCGCTGGCCAGGGAGCCTGCAAACATAGTCTGCAAAGTCCCAGCCACAGGTATCAGTCAGCTACTGCTGCATAACAAAACATCCCAAACCCAGTGGCTTAAAATGATAAGCACTGAGTAAATGATTGATAGATAGATAGATAGATAGATAGATAGATAGATAGATAGACAGATGATAGATGATAGAGATAATAGATGGAAATAGATAGATGGATGTGTAAATGTAGCTAAGACACAAACATGTACCTCTGAGAGGACCTGCGTTCCAGGAGTCATGACCACACCCAGGGCCCAGGTCTTGGCTTTTAAATGCTATTCTCCAGGGGTGCCTGGGGGCTCAGTCAGTTAAGCGTCCAACTCTTGACTTTGGCTCAGGTCATGATCTCACGGTTAGTGAGTTTGGGCTCCGCATCGGGTTCTGCACTAACAGCACGGAGCCTGCTTGGGATTGTCTCTCTCTCTCTCTCTCTCTCTCTCTCTCTGCCCCTCCCCTGTTCTCTCTCTCTCTTTCTCTCACTCAAAATAAATAAACAAACATTAAAAAATAAAAGTAAATAAATACCATTCTCCAACAAGAGGAAACGGGGATCCTTGGAGAAGCAATTGAGTTTCTGGAAAAGGAAATTATGAAAAAGCCTGGAGCACTTCGTGGTGGCAGAAAATAAGGAACTGTTCCAAAAATGACGGATGTGCGTCACAAGGCCACAGAGGGCCGCCTGAGGCAGCACCCAAAGGCTGGAGCCAGAACAATTTAAGCAAAACAAGTCTGTGGCTGTAAAATGAGATTACAACCCAGGGAATCAAACAACTATCAATGAGTCCATTGTGATATGAATGATTGAGTAAGTACATGAATGGGAAGGAACAGGTCATTCTTATAGAGGAGTTCCGACCGATTAATGTACAAGGGGACAGGGAGGCCGAAATCACCAGCAGACACTGTGGGATTGATTGCAGGCGGTGCCTACTGACAGATGTCGCAGTCGGGGCCCACGTCTGAAGAGAAACACGCACAGAGACTCAAAGTAACTGCCTGCAGATAGTCATAAGTTAAGCAGTAGCAAAATGGTAAGGAGTAGAAAAAGTGGTGGAGAAGCCTGGCAGGCACCCCCTCACCCACAGGAGGGGGTTAGCACGGCCGGGAACTCAGCACAGCCACGTCGGGAACCCGCGTCGCACGCTAAGAGGAGCACCTCACCTCTGCCAAACCTCCACTCAGCCGTGAGAAAGCGTCCGACAAACTCAACTTGAGGGACGTTCTACAAAATAACCGATTGGGGCTGTTCAAAAGGACCAAGGCCGAGGGAGACGGGGGAGGGGCAAGGAGCTGTCACGGAGCAGAGATGTGGCAGCCAATGTGATGTGCGATCTGGACACAAGGGCACAGCGGAGAGGCCAGAGACGTCCGGAGAGAGTCCGCGCGTGGTGCCCGACGGGAACCAGCGAGAGTCATTAGACCGAGTGCGGCACCGTGAGCGGAAGCTGGTCAGGGTACGCTTCACCTCTGTGCTGTTTTGCAACTATTCTGGAAGCCGAAAATTATTTCGAGTTAAGGTGTGTGGAAACAAGCACTTATTATTACTCCGGGTCACAGGCGTCTGGCCTCGGTCCTGGCCTCCCTGGGTCCCGTGCACTCGCTCTGTGTCAGAGCCACCACCTGACCTCCCCTCAGAAGCCACCCCAGCCAGGACGGCGGCTCCACATCTCACGCGGCGGCTCGGAGGCAGGAGGGACCGCCGGCCACTCCCGACCGGTGACTCCAACAGCGGGTCCCGCGTCCGTGGTGGGAGCGGCCCTCCCTTAGGAACCGAGCCCTCCAAACGCGAATGAGGAACCACGCTGGAAGAGCAGGTGGCCAGGCGTGAGAGCGAGCGCCACCAGGACCCCGAGAAGAGGCACGGACGTCGCCTCCCTCCCGGCCAGCCCCCGGCGGGCACCACAGCTGGATCGGCTCGGGCCGCCGGTCTGATATCAGGCCGGCGCTCACGGGGCGCAGGGCCTGGTGAGGGAGGCAGGCGCGGCTGGAGGCCTTGCTGGCCTTCTTTGCTCCAAGGAGAAAGCGTCAGCAGAAGCCGTGGGGCATCGGGGCGCAGGGCCGCGCTCCGTGGGCAGCAAGCAAACCCACGCCCAGGGAAACGGGGCCGGTTGCTGGTCCTCCGTGACGGATGAGGACCCACGGCTGGCCTGTCCCCCGTCCCCCGTCCCCCGGGGCTGGCTCTGCGATCAGCAGGCAGAACCTCCATCCTGCCATGAGGGCCACTGTGCTCATGGGCCACTGAGCGAGCCACAGAGGGACCCGGGAAAGAGGCGACGGGCGCCATCTGAACTGGTCCTCTGGCATCCTGGGTGGGCACTCACGTGGGGCACCAAGGGCCGCACCCCTGCCCATCGCAGGGGCGCGTCCAGCCCCTCCTCCCCAGACTGCTCGATCCCATCTTACAACCGTTTTCTAGGCCCCGGGGCATTCGGCCAAGTCTCCAGCCGCTCTCTGGGGATCCGTGTGGGTCCAGACCTCTGGCCACTTCCCAGTCCCGGCAAGTGGCCCCTGGATGAGCAGGCCAGAGCTCTGTCTGTAGGGGCCAGCCGCACCCCTGCCACACCACCTCTGAGGCTCGTCCCAGCTGCCGCTCAGCAGCAGCACTGGGGGGCGTCCAAGCGGCCTCCAGCAAGCGCGTCCTGACAGAGCCTTCCCTCCCGCCCAGCCCTCCCCCGCCCCCGCTTCCCCTGCACACCTGGCCGACACCCCTCGGGCACAGCCCTGCTTGTGGGGACGTCGCCCCAGCAGGTGATGTTCCGACCAGGGGCCGACGGTAACCAGTGGGCAAATCCTTCCCCTTCCCCCCAAACCAGTGGACCATGAAGAAACGGTACAGCTGCGGGGACAGCGCCCAGGGGGAAGCGGCCTCCCGGGCCCACCACCGACTTGCTCAGTGCCTCACTGTGCCCCCCACGCTGTCCGGGCCCTGAAACACAGCTGTGCCGGAGTTCGATGCCCCAGACTCTGCTCCGCGGCCACGAGCTGCCAGCCGAGCCTACGCTCCAGCCTCCGTCCTACTGGGAGCCAGCCGACGACCCTGCGGGACCCCGTAAACCAGGCCCCAGCCTCAGGCAACCGGCCACAGCTGTGGACGGAGGCAGTGGCCCTGCCGCCGGTGGTCCCCCCACACACGGCCTCCCCAGCCCCACGAGCGGCCCTCCCGATTCGCAGGCGCCACCTCCCAGAGCCCGGCAGGGCCCCGCGGCCTGCCCGCAGCGTGGCGGGCCAAGGACTCTGCTCACAGGGCAGCAGAGCTCGATGGCCCCACTCGCTGGCCCCGTGCCAGCCAGCCCCACGGGGCCCAGGAGCAAGGCAGGACCCACTTCTCCAAAGCAGGACGGTGCTCTGCAGAGTTGCCTGGGCCTCCTCCAAATACCCAGGGCCCCGAGTCGTGACCCTCCCATAGGGCCTGAGCTGGACAGAACGTCCCGTCGGCCACAGAAACTTCTAGCAAGTCGGAGAAACCTGAACCGTGACAGGTGTCACGAACGGAGGGGAGTTCACCCGGGGAATCGTTACTTAGTTCTGAAGGCCGCACATCCCGACAGGGACCCGGGCATTAGCAGACGCAGGCCGTGAGCCCAGAGAACAGAGAGGGAGAGGGGGGCTTACGGGACCCAGGCGCTCAGACCCGGGCGGGGCCGAGCTGGTGTGCGCAGGAGGCACCGGGCGGCTTGGGGGGGGCTGAAAGGGGCAGGAGGCCCACTGCCCCCACCGACGACCGCCCACGGCAATGCCCCCCATGGCCCCCGATGCCCCTCCACACCAGCCCCCCCGCACCCCTCCATGCCTGGCCCCCCAGCTCGCCTCTCCCAGCCTCCCCCTCCCATGCTCCCACCCTCCCCTCACCACTAATGCACCCCCACGCACCCCCCCAACACCACCCAATGCATCCCCTCTGCTCTCTGCCCCCTTGCCGACTGCCCCCCTGCCCTCCACACCCCTCCACGCCTGCCCCCCTCTGTCCCCCCGCCTGTACCCCCAGACACCGACACCCCACACACACCTCACCACCCCAGTGTGCCCCCCAAATCATCGCCCAAGCTCCTCACCACGCCCCCCCCCAGCGCCTGCTATTGACAAAGCCCACAGGGAAGCAGCAGGAAAGGGGGTCGGTCCAGAGCCAGGGCCCCGTGCCCCGCAAAGCCTGCTTCTTTCCCTCCCTCCGGGGCACCCTCACTCTGGTAAATGCCGCAGGTCCTTTGGGGAAGGCGAGGACAAGGTGACCAGTGGATGTGTGCAGCCGTGCCCTGGGGTCCTCCCCCTAAGCACGGGCATAGGCAGTGTCACAGCCTCCTGCTTGTCCCCTCCCCGCCACCTTGGATCTCCACCGGGGCGAGGATCGTCTCCTGCTAGTGTGTTCGTTCCCTTAGCTGCTGCTGAAAACATCAGCGTCCAAGAGCCTCTCCCCACCCTGCCGGCCGGGGGCAGGCAGAGCCCCCCGGTGCTCCCGGATCCGTAAGGGAGGCTGTGCTGGGACGCTGTGGTTGGACGACGCCCAAAGGACACGTCTGCCTGGCAACCTCGAGGGTCACCATCTTTAGGCCCGGGAGGAGATCATCCTGGGTTTAGGGTGGACCTAAATCAAATGCCAATATCCTTCCAAGAGACAGGAGGGGACACCGGAGAGACACAAGAAAGAAGGCCAAGTGGCCACGGCGGCAGAGGCAGGAAGGGTTCTCCCAGAGCCTCCAGGAGAGACCAGATTCGCGACACCTCTCAGATTCCAGATGCCTGGCCGGCCCCAGAACCGTGAGAGTCACTTTCGGTTGTTTTCAGCTCCGTGGTCCGTGGCCCTCTGTTGTGGCCAGCAGGGAGACAGGAGTCCACATGCGGATGGAATCCCTCTCACACGCTACTCTGCCTGTGCGACAAATAAAGGAGACAATTTTAAAATGACATTGATGAGAATCTTTGCTATCCTGAGCAATGCTTATATGGTAAAAACAAAAAGGAGAAAAAGCAGCATCCTGAAAAGGGGTCGAATGTTTACCTTTAGGGAAAGAGCGCTTTCCTGAGCAAGAGAGTGAAGGAAGCTGATGAATTCCCCCCCCCCCCCACAACATGTGACAGAAACCAGCCCCTCGGCTGGTTCCCGTGGGGCCCGGACCGCAGGAGGGGCCCTGCCGCCCAGAGGCGGCGCGTCCCCAGCTGACACAGACAGGCGGCCACTAACGGAGGATGGAGTGCCGGTGCGGGCACTGAGCAAACTGCATTTCGTGTTGTGCTCAGGGTGGTGGCACACAGACCCAGCCGTGGCCACACTGCGTGAGGCTGAAATGCCATAGCCACCTTGTCTCTGCAGAAGGGGACCCAGAGGCGTCGGGAGATTGGACACCAGAGTCCATCTATCATGGAAGCCTCTCGCCCGCCCCGAGGGGTCCCGGACATGCCCGTCTCACCACCATGGACGGGGCCCCCAGGAGTCCTGGCGGAGCCCCATGGTCACTGTCCTCTGCAGGCCACATCGCCCGGACTGTGGGGGTGGGGGTGGGGGTGGGGGTGGGGGGCGGGGTGCTCCAGCCTCTGACCCGGGAACCTGCACGCGGTGAGGACAGCCGGATCCCAGGGAGCAGGGGCTGAGCGGCGGGCGGGGTTCGGCCACCCAAGGCCAGCTGGGCATGGCTCCCGGGACGGCCGGTGGAGTCCGGGCGGCCGTCAACACAGTGTGGCTCACAGCGAGGCGCGGTGACCGCGGGGGGATCACGACATTCCTAGCGGGGAATAGACGGGATGCCCACAGAATCCACACTCGATCGTATGAGCAGAAACGTCCTGGGTCAAGCAGGCAAACGTCCCACCTGAATCCCGACAAGAGAGACACCCGCCCCCCTCCCCCCTCCGCCCCCCCTCCTCCCACCTCCCTCCCCCAACTCCGCCCCGGGTCAGCTCCGAGACCAGAGCCAGTTCACGGCCCCAGACCCCGTGCTTGGAGGGAGGACCCCGGGCACGGCTGCACACGTCCGCTGGCCACCTTGTCCCCGCCTTCCGCAAAGGACCTGTGGCGTTTACCAGGGCGACGGTGCCCCGGGGGGAGGGGGGGGGAAGAAGCAGGCTCTGGGGGGCACGGGGCCCTGGCTCTGGTCTGACCCCGATTCCCAGAGGCCCCAGACGTCCCTGTAACCAGCAGTCGGGGCTCACGGGGGCCCACGGACTTCTAGCCCAGGGCCACCTCGCACTGGGGCCAGCGGGTCCCCCCCCCCCACCACCGGCGCGCGGCCTCCTCCCCAGCAGCACAACAGGAGAGACTCACAACTGGGGAGACCCCACATCCGCGCGTCCCTGAGCCTACCAGCCTCAAAGGGCCATAACCAAACCCACAAGAAGACTGTCTCCAGAAAATGCGAAAGAAATGAGACCCCACATTCGCCATCGCCTTGGCGGGGCGGTGAGTGCTCTGGCTAGTGGGGTGCTGAGCGTCATGGGGTCCTCAGGTCACAGACAGCCGCGCCCTGTCCCCTGAGCCAAGGGCAGCGAGGCTGCGCCATAAAATATTGCACAGCCGTTAAAAATTATGTCCTTAGCAAATATTTAATGTTAAATTCAGTTGGGAGTGCCCACGGGCACCAGGGCAAGAGGACCCATAGACACTGTTTCAGCCCCAGCGCGACCCGGTGGGGGCAGTACCGCGGCCATCCCCATCAGCGATGAGCATCTGTGTCCCAGGAGGACAGGTCCACGCCACCCGGCCGGCCAGCTGTGCCCCCTCCCCAGGCAGGGAGACCCCCGCTGGTGGGGGGGTGCCCTTGAGTGGCGGGTGATCGCTGCCACCCTCCCAGCCGCTGGCCCTGCCCCTCACGTCACTTCTCTGCTCGTGGCCAGGGGAACAGCAGGCGGTCTCCCGGGTCCAGGGACTCGGGACTCTGAGCGCAGATGCGGGGGGACCCTGTGCCTCAGGACCGCTGTCCCCCTGAAGGTCCCTGTGTGCAGGCCGGGACAGGGACCCCAGAGAGCACTTGGCATTCAGAGGACTTATGCGATCTAATAAACAGAATCAGGCACAAACAGTCCCTGAGAATGCCCAGAACGGAAATGCTGCCCAGGCCTGCTTGCCCTGATGGCGGTCTCAGGCGGCGCTGGGCACCTCTCCAAATTCCTGCCACGCGATCCGGGCACCCAAGCACCTCCTGGGTGGCAGCGGCGGAGGGCAGGGCTGACGTGGGCACTACTCACAAAACAAACACAGAAAGGGGCAGGCCAGCTCCGGGCTCACCCGTGGCCATAAATTCCTGCTTCCTACACCTTGGGCCCCATCTTAGCACAATTAAACGGCACAGTAAAGAAAGACGCGAGTGTCAGCTCCGGGACCCACATCCGGTGTCCAGCCCTCTGGGTTCCGGCCAGACAGGGAGACCTGGGCCCTCGTCCCAGCCAGATGTGCAGGCCTCAGCTCTGACACTCGAGACACTGACTCCTTGGGCCCCGGGGGGAGGCTTCGAGCCCCTTCTAGGGGCAGGAGACCATGGGTACCCCAATCCCTGGGCCAGCTCCCCCAGTGCAGGCACGTAGCCTAGGCCCCTCTGCCTCCGACAGGAGCCAGGGGTGGGGGCTCCCCAGGGAAGGTAAGGGCAGCCGGCGAGGGGCACAGAGCAGCAGAGCCCCCCAGCCTGAACACCCACCCCGGGCTCCGAGGCATCCAGGCCAAGCCCCGCGGGCCTTTGTGAACAGACTTCAAATCAGAAGGCCAGGGCATCACACCAGCCAGGCTGACGGGTGCGAGAAAAGAAACAAAACACAAGAAAACAGGAAATAACACGGGTTGGCAAGAATGCGGAGAAACTGAACCCTCGAGCACTGTTGGTGGGAAAGCAAACTGGTGCAGCCGCTGTGGACACAGGGCGGAGGGTCCTCAAAAAGTAAAACATAGAATCATCACGTGATCCAGCAACCCCACTTCTCCCGAGGGTGTCCCCCAAAGAACTGAGAGCAGGGACTCGAGTGGGTATTTGCACACCCACGTTCACAGCAGCTGAAACACAGAAGTGACCCCGTGTCCACTGATGGACGAGTGGATGGACATAGTCGGTCCGCTCCCTGGACTGTTGCTCAGTCCTGACGAGGAGGGATGTTCTGACATCTGCCACCACGTGCATGGACCTGGGGGGACGTGATGCTCACGTGTGATCCCCTCACACGAGGTCCCTGGAGTCTCCAGGTTCCTGGAGACAGAGAGTGGACGGTGGGCGCCGGGGCTGGGGGAGGGGCCGGGGGTCCGTGTTTCACGGGGACAGAGCTTCCGTTTGGGGAGATGGAAAGTTCTGGAGACTGAGGGTGGGGACGGCTGCACAACAGCATGAACGTGCTTAGCGCCCCTGGGCTGCATGCTTAAGAGTCGGTGATGATGGTACTTTTTACATTGTGTGTATTTTACTATAATAGAAAAAATAAAATTTTTGAAAGAAGAGAAAAATGATTTTAAGTAATGAATAAATGATTGCACAGAGAGCAGCCAGTGCCGGCTGTGGCCCCGGGCAGTGGTCGGGAGCAGAGGCAGCTCTGTGGAGTAGAGGGGTCTGGGTGGGTCAGCACCTGTGCATGGGGGCACCTTGCATCCCCAAGGTCAGACCCCCTCCAAGCAGGTGCAAGGGAGCCCAGGAGCACACGCTCTTTCCAGTTGGCAAGAGGGGCATCCCCAGCTGGACGAGGAAAATGAATCCTCTGTTCTCCCTAATGACAGGGACAGCCGTCTCCACATCAGAACCTCTTCACACCTTAAAAAGTGTCAAGGGCCCCAACGGAGCTTTGGTTTATGTGGGTGAGATCTATCAATATTGGTCACGTCGGGTATTAAAACTTAGAAATTCTTAAAATGTGAGTTACTTCAGTTAAGAATAACATGAACATATCGTGTGCTAATGTATGTAACAGTTTTATAAAATACAACTTTTGGGGGCACCTGAGTGGTTCAGGCAGTTAAGGGTCCGACTTTGGCTCAGGTCATGATCCCACAGTTTGTGAGTTCGAGCCCCGCGTCGGGCTCTCTGCTGACAGGTTGGAGCCTGGAGCCTGCTTGGGATTCTGGGTCTCCCTCTCTCTCTGCTCCTCCCCCACTCGTGCTCTCTCTCTCTCTCAAAAATAAACTTTAAAAAATAATAATAAAATAAAATAAAATAAAATAAAATAAAATAAAATAAAATAAAACTTGTTTCTTTTCCAACACATAAATTCAGTGAGAAGAGAGGTGTTTGTGCAGGTCAGGACTCCGGGCTTCATGGCAGCAGGTTCGTCTCCTGGCTGTGGGTCCACCGTCCGTCTGTCGGGACACCTCGTCTGGGTGGAAGTGACCGGAGAAAACACAGCTTCACACAGAAGTGGTAAAAGGCAGGGGCAGGTCCATCACCTCCTCAAAGAACGTGGACTTGCTCCTTTGGTTTGTTTATTTGTTTGTTTGTTTGTTTGTTTGTTTATTTATTTTTGAGAGAGAGAGGGAGACACAGAATCCGAAGGTGACTCAGGCTCCGAGATGTCAGCACAGAGCCCGATGCGGGACTTGAACCCACAAACCGTGAGATCATGACCTGAGTCAAAGTCAGACGCTCAGCTGACTGAGCCACCCAGGGCCCACATTTCTTCTTATGTTTGTTTGTTTGTTTGTTTGTTTGTTTTTGGACTTGGTCCTTTGGGAAGAGAGCCACCCCCAGCCCGTGGCAGGTGAACCCACAGCAGCTGACTCTCCCCGTGGGTCACAGCAAAGCCCCCCACCCCCGGTCCATCCTGCTCTGTGATTTCCACGCGGCCCGCACTGTCCCCAGAGCCCCGCAGACCGTCCCCCTGCAGATGGCCCGTTCCCAGCAGGGACTCTCGCGCTCCCTCCTCCACCGCGTGGCCCGGCCCTGAGGTCGGGAAGCCGCCTCGCTGACATGGCTCCGAACCCCTAACCTGAAAGCTCAGATTTCCCGTGGCAACGACGACGGTCCTGTCCGCTGTTTTCCTTGAGGCCACAGGGTCCCTCATTCGTCCTGGGGGCCGCCAGGGTCCAGGTCTGGGACCCACCGCACAGCAGCCAGCGCTTCTTCCGAGGGGCCGGCTGTGCTCACACCGCGGCCGCCAGACAGGGCTTCCTGGGGCCGGGCCATCCTCACCTCGGGGCCAAGACTAGAGGAAGTGAGATGAGGGACGCTCCCCGCCGGGCCCCCCGGCAGCGTGTGGTGGGGACACGGTCACCTTGCAAAGGAGCCCCCGGCTTCCCCCAGGCGGCTCCGTACCACCCGTGCCAGCGCGAGCCCAGTGAAACGGGCCAATCACTGGCGGTCTCGTCCTGAAGACAGTCCGGTGCTCACGGCCCCCCCACCAAGGGCCTTGGGGGTCCCAAGGGAATCGTGGGCCACGCCAGGGAGTGGCTGAGACAATTTCCCGTCTGAGAGTGTTACTAGAATCACCCCACGAATATCGATGCCTGGGGAGGGGCCGCCAGCAGGAGCAGAACAAACACTAGCCCCCTGCCCAGCGTCCCCTTTCAACCTAAAATGACAGTGGGCCCTTCTCCTTCAGTGGACCTTCACCCTCCACCATCCAAGACGCCGCCAGGCCACAGGAAAGAGGAACCGTGGGCTCCCGGCCCCAGCTCAGGGCCAGGCAGCGGCCGCGGGGCCTCTGCCCGTGCCGTGCCTAGGCTGGGTCCCGGTCCCCCTGCCTGGGCAGCGGTGGTCCCCCAGGCCTGTGCCCGCTGCCGGGCGGGGTGGACTCTGTGTCTGCAGCCCCTGGGGCCAGGGCTCGGCCAGGCAAGGCCAGCAGCTCCTTCAAAGGGCAAACAAAGGTGCCAGTTCCTAGGAAAGGCCGACAGCTGGGGGCCAGGCTGGGAAGGAACCACCAGGGAGGGCCAGTTGTCTGCCCCGCGGCCCCACCCAGTTTATGACCAGGTCCTGTTGTGGGCTCACGTCCAGCACCGCCCTTCCTGTGCCCGCATCTTCCGGGAACCAGCCCTGGGATCTTGGGGCCAGGAGGCCCCCAAGGATCAGTTTGCTTCTCAGACGTGAAGGAGCCTGGCGGCCCCTCGTCCGGATCACAGAATCGAGCAGTGTCCTGGGGAGTACAGTCCCCGCTTGGCACGGCCTTGCCCTCGGGCCCAGGTGGGATGTGCCTGCGGACAGAGAGGGCTGGGGCTCAGGGCCTGCATGTCTGACACTCACACACTGTCGGGGCACAGATGGGGCAAGGCTCAGAGGATTGGGGTCAGCTCAGAGGGGTCCGGCCTCGGGGGTGTTGGGTCAGGGGGCTTCAGGGAGAGATGTTAGGCTGGGGTTACGGGTGAGGGTTCAGGGCTCAGGGCCGAGGGGTTTAGGCTGCGGCTTGGGGTGAAATTAGGGCAGAGGTGGGCTGGGTGAGGCATGAGGGAGGGGAGTTAGGGTGAGGAACCCAGGACCACACCAAGAGCACCGTGTCAGCTACCAGACAGGACCCTCCCCATCCCTGCATCTGTCCCCTGGGCAGGGGGACACTGGCCACACCTAGCCCACCGCAGCCTTCATTCAGCACCCAGGGGGTCCCTCCTGGCCCTGCCCCGGCCCGAGGTGGCCCCTAGAGGGACAGGCTGGGAGAGGATCAAGGCTGCCTTCTGCTGGAGCCCACCCCCCAGCAACAGGTCAGGTCCCTAGAGGTCATTTCCTCCGGGTCCCCACCCCCCAGCAACAGGTCAGGTCCCTAGAGGTCATTTCCTCCGGGTCCCCACCCCCCAGCAACAGGTCAGGTCAGCAGGGGGAGGAAGAAGGATGGGGGAGAGGGCAGGGGGAGGAAGGAGGATGGGGGAGAGCGCAGGGGGAGGAGGAGGAGGTGGGCCCAGGCGTGCAGGGCTGGGGCTGGAGGTTTCGGGGGTGTCTGCAGCCACAGGTCCTCACCGGCCTCTTCAGGGCCAGCCCGCTCTTTGCTCTGGGGCCTCCCACCCTCAGCAGGTGCTGCATACATTTGGTGCTCAATAAAAGCTCACAGTTGTTGATGGCAGAGGCCGGTTCCCGTGCCCCTGTGTGGACTGCCACTTCTTATCCCCATCTATGGCCTGTGGTCCGCGCGGTGTCTTGGGGGCAGGAGGGCCAGCTGCCAGGGGAGAGCAGCGGCCCATGGGGCAGAAGTCCCCACAGACACAGGCAGGGCCTTCA
The DNA here is from genome assembly GCF_027475565.1 of Acinonyx jubatus. Taxonomy (NCBI): domain Eukaryota; kingdom Metazoa; phylum Chordata; class Mammalia; order Carnivora; family Felidae; genus Acinonyx; species Acinonyx jubatus. The sequence goes on along the minus strand of NC_069390.1, from coordinate 763,454 downwards.
GCCGGGCTGCTGGGACCCGGGAGGAGGCCAGCTAAGTCCCTGGCAGTGAGGGGTCTGCCCATGAGCAAACAGGCAGTGACTATGAAGGCCCCCAGCCCAGAAGGGTCGCCTGGGCGGTGGGCGTGTGGCTGGCTGGGGGTTTGAGGACCTCAGGCCAGACACTGTCCTCAGCTGCCGTCCCCGAACAGCACCAACCACGATGACCACCAAGGTGACTGGGCCTGAGGGGGCCAGAGTGGGCCAGGCTCCAGGTGCGTGTGACCCTGGGTCACCCCCTTCCCTGATGTGGCTCGTCCCCACCTACGGGCGAGTTAGGAAACGGGCTGTTACCCCACCAGGGGCAGCGCTGGACAGGCCAAGCAGGTCTCCGGCCACTGGGACGCTTCCCAGACCAGGCAGGGTTCCGCTGCCAGTGTTTCGAGGAGTAGGGGTGCGGGGGGTCCCGTCCTGAGAAGCCTTGTGGGGAAGGTGCTCTCCCAGGGGCTGGGGGTGGCCAGGAGGAGGCAGTCTCCGGGATCGGGGGTCTGGGGCCCACCGCATTGGCCTGACACGCCCACCAAGACCACTGACCTTGCCCTCAGCTCCAACAGCACAGAGACTGAGCGCCGGGGCGCTTTTGGGGCGGCGGGCGACACCTCGGAATTCGGGGTCTGTGCGTAGTGACCTGGAGAGGTCTGGCTGGGGAGGCGGAGACCAGCTCTGCCCCAAGTACCATCCCCAGCCGAGCCCGCCCCCTGATGCCCCCAGACTTGCCAGCTGCCCAGTGACCATTCAGAGTCCCGGGCCAGGCCCCAGACCCCGCCTCAGGCCAAGGGGCAGGTCTGTGGGGTCCCAGCAGGCACACGTGGAGCCCCCGAGTTCTCTCTCATGGGGGGCAGCCGGTGCTTGTGGACATGTCCTAAGCATCATGATCAGATCTAGGTGTGGGGACCACGGTCCCAGGGAGCCAGGGGCGGGGCAGCCACGGGAGGTGAAGGGAGAGGCGGGTCAAGGCAGCTGGATGCCTGTCAACTTCACAGAAAGATGGTGGGGAAGATCCCACCCGTGAGTCCTTGGTGAGCGGGGTCCCCCAGGGGCGGAAGCCAAGGTGACCTTCCCTTTGACCTTCAGGCAACTGCCCCCTCCTCCCGGGCCAGGCCAGGCGACTGCAAATCATTGGGGTCCTTGTGGGCAGCAGGGGTGGAAAGCTGGTGTCGGAGTCTGAACGTTCACAGGAAAGAGGGACTCAGCACAGCCATGGAGAGCGTGGGGACCAGAGTCCCTCAGGTCAGGTGCAGCCAAGGGCCTCCTCCCCTGGAGCTGCACGCAGGCCCTGCCAGGCCGGGGTGGGGGTCCCGGGAGCTGGGTGCTCCCACCCTCCCAGTGCGCTGTGCTGCCTGCCCACCTGGGCCTGCTCTGGGAGCTGGGGGCCCCCACAGCCTCCTGTGCAGGGACCTCGCCCCTGGGACTGTGTCCCCACCCCCACCTGAGCACAGCTAGCTCTGGAAGCTTCCAGAAGCAGGTGTCACACCAGGATGATGTTCACCAGCAGGTGGCGCCTGGCTCCCGCACTCTGTCCTGGGTGTGTGTGTGTGTGTGTGTGTGTGTGTGTGTGTGTGTGTGACCACGTGAGGGAGCAGGCGTGTGGGACCACACACACACGTGAGTGGTGAGGATGTGCACACCAGGGCCAGCATGTGGGCAAGGTGTGTGCAACTGCCCACGCACTTGGACACATGAGCCTGAGCGTGACAGTGAGTGTGGCCACGCCCACCCCAGGTGCCCTGCAGTCGGGGCCCCTGCCCCCTGGCGGTCAAGCAGACGAGCACCCTCACCAGCCCAGGAACCACGGTCTTTGTGCACAGTGGGCCCTGGGAGGCGTCCTGCACGGCTCTGGTCCCCTCGGGCCCAGGGGCCCCCGCCCCAGCTGGGACTGCAGGTCTGCAGCCGGCATGCAGGGCGGGCCTCTCCCCTTTCTGTGCCTGGTCCGAACCTGGGACAGCGGCCATCGCTCCCTGTGCTCCCACAGCACGGCCAAGAAGCAACGGTCACTTGCACCACAGGGACCCCTTTGCTCTAAGAGTCACACTCAGTGGGGACTCTGTCCCCAGCTAGTCAGCCGTCCCCTGCTCTGTCATGGCCCTCCCTGCCTGGCCCTGCCCTACAGCGGGCTGCCCACCTCTGGCCACGTGGGAGCTCGGCCCAGTGAGTGAGTGCCTGAGGAAATCCCTGAGATTCGGCCTGCCACGCACAAAAGGCCAGTCTGTGTCCCGCATCAAGAGGGGGGCCCTGGCCCCACCCAGAGGCCCCCAGAGGACCATCGGGGCCCTTTGTGACCCAAATACTTGGGCCCCACCTGGTCTGGGCCCCTCCCAGGGAAGCCAGGGGCCGGGAGAGGACCAAAGGGCCCCAGGGACAGAGGACATGTGACCACTAAGACCTAAGGCCTGTGAGGCTTGGGAAGTGGCCAGAATTACCACTTAGCTCTGGGGGTGGGAAGAGATGGGACCCTGCCTGCACAGGTCCACACAGCCCCTGGCCCCATCCAGCAAGGAGCTGAGACCAGACCAAAAGACCAGAGCCTGTGTCCCCTGCCCCTGGAAAGGGTCCCGTCTCCCCCGGGTGTGGCCTCAGCCGTGTGCACAGGCCAGGGGTAGACGGAGAGCTTCCGATGTCCCCATTTTCCTGAAGAAAGAGTGCAGGTGGCCACCCCCCAGGAGGTGCCAGGGCTCCACGAAGCCAGAATGCCAGAGCTGGACCTGGGACCAGGGTCTGTGACGCAGCACCGGCTGGAGCAGGGGCAGGGCATGGACCTGTGGCCACGTGCACGGTTCTCGAGGAAGCGGATGTGGCCTTTGACCAGCAGATTACAGAGCTGGCCAGCTGGGAAAGTCAACAAAAGCTCTCAAGGAGCAGCTCGCAGGGAACTGCCGGCCCATCAACCCTGCATGGGGTCAGCAGGGGGTGGGCTCATTGCGGGGGGGGGGAGGGGGGGCAGACTCCAGCCACAGACCCTCGGGGAGCAGAGCCCGGAACAGGGCAGTGAGCACAGACTGCAGTCGTGAAGGGGTCATCACCGCCCTGTCCTGTAGGCTGTGAGTGCCCCAGTGAGGCCGCGGGCCCGGGCGTGCCCCATTCATTTGGGTGAGACCCAGGAGGAGACTCATAGCCTGGGGGAGTCCGTGGGAGGACCGCTTGTGTGCAGCAGGCTCAGACGCCTGAGGGACAGAGGTCTGGCACAGGGGCACCCACGGCCCAGACCCCTCTGGGGCCAGGCAGGGTCCGGGGAAAGGGTTTCTCCTTCCGCAACAGCAGCCCGCAGTGCAGGACGAGGACAGAGGCCTCGGGAAGACCGGCCTGTCCCACGCACCTCCCGAAAGATCAAAAGGATGCACCGTGTAGCCCCCGAAACAGTGTCTCCAAAGGGCAGAGGGATCCCTGCACTGCGGCCCCGAGACAAGACCCCGGACATGGAAGTGTACAATTGGTGTTGAACCGTGTCTCCCCAATTCCTGGGCTGAAGTCAGCACCCCCACGACCTCACAAGGGGACCTGATTTGGAAACAGGGTCCTTGCAGGTGTTGTGAGTTAAGATGAGGTCATTAGAGGTTGTCAGGACTATGTCCCAGTGAAAAGAGGGAAACTCTGAGTCACAGGGAATGGCCACGCGAGGATGGTGGGGGGGGGGGGGGGTGCGTCTATAAGCCCCAGAGAAGCCGGACCCGCCAGCGGCTGGGGGAGGGGCATGAACAGACCCTCCCCCAGGGCCTCACGGGAACCCACCTGCCGGCACCTGGGTCTGGGACTCCAGCCTCCAGAGTGGGGAGCGTGGACGCCTGGTGTCGGGGCCATCCCGGGAGAGGGATATGGGTGCTGGGCACACAGAGAAGGAGCAGGTGCTCAGAAGGTTCGCAGGTTTGGACACGGACTCCGGGGGTGGGGGTGGTGGCGGCCCCTTCTTGGTACTTTTATGCATTTTTCCACATTTTACTTAGTGACTATGTACCACAGTGTGATTTTTTTTTAAGTTCCATCTCATCCGGGACGTCTGCCTCCAGCAAAGGAAGTGACGGAGACCAGCCTCCCCGAGGCTGAAAGGTGCATCACAGTATGGAAAACAGTCAAGACACTGGTCACCGGGCAGCGAGGGTCGCCATCCCGGAAGAGAAGGTTCCCGGTCACCGCAGGGAGGGGGCCGGGAGGAGCTGGGCTGTGACCCCGGGAGGGCAGGGGAGACACGGGGTCGGGGAGGGCAGGGCTGAGCAGAAGTTAGGGTGAGCCGGAGGGGTGCCCACGCGGTTACGGCAGCCGAACCCCGCGTGTCCACAGAGGCACCGTAAGGGCTGAAGCCGTTCCTCGGGGACGGGGACGGTGTCAGGGAAGCCGAGGTCGTAGGTCCAGAGAGGAACCACGCGCTGGGGGGGTCAGACGAGAAACAGGAAGGAAGTCACAGCGAGACCGGCCGCAAAGGAACCAGAGTGGGGACGCATCTCTAGAGACGAGCACACATGACCCGGTGGCCGGTGATTCCATCAGAACCACCAAGGGACACAAAGGAAAAGAAACTGGCATCCCAGGGAAACGCCCCAAAAACAAAGGCAGGAAGAAGGCGTCCGCGGACACCGAACGGTGTCGGGAGGTGAAGACAGGCCTGCTGACGCGCGCACACGGGCGTGGAAGCCTGCCGTGTCGTATTTCAGCCTCTTCGGAGATAACCCACCACGGGGACGGGCGTGGGCGCGGGTGCGGGCTCCGTGGCATGCGGGGCGGTGTCTCCCAGAGCCGGGCTGTGACTCGGGCAGTCGGGCTGTCGCGCGTGGCACGGTGAAGGGGCACGAGGACTCATGAGAAAGTATTCAGCTGATCCAAAAGAAGCAAAAGAAGACGGAAGAAAGGGAACCAGAGGCAGGAGGGTGACTGGAGCCCGAGTCTCAATGGCTGCATTCGGCATGAGCGCTGGGGGCCCAGGAGCCCCACACAGGTTCTCAAGCCGCATAAACTAGCTGGTCACCTCTGTAGTTGCCTAAAGAAACCCACTGTCAGTATAAAGGCGCACGCGAGTCTTCAAGGCAGAGGCACAGAAGAGGACATGCGAACACGCTGAGACAAGGATCCAGGGACAATGTTAACGCCAAAGACTTCAGAGCAGAGAATGCTAGCAGACAAGAATAAAGTCACTTCGTAATGATAAAGTGTCATTTCCCGGCTACAACACTGAAAAAGCGTAATCCATCAAAGAAAACTCGGTAAACTGGACACTGTCCAGATTGAGGATGTCTGCTCTTTTTTTTTATTTTTATTTTTTTTTTAATGCTCATTTCTTTCTGAGACAGAGCATGAGCAGGGGAGGGGCAAAGAGAGAGGGAGACCCAGAATCCGAAGCAGGCTCCAGGCTCCGAGCTGTCAGGACAGAGCCTGACACGGGGCTCGAACCCATGAACCGTGAGATCACGAACTGAGCCGACATCGGTCGCTCAACCGGCTGAGCCACCCAGGCGCCCCAGGACATCTGCTCTTTGAGAGACATGATTAGGGTATCTCGGTAAGCCACACACAGGAAGAAATCACTCTGAAACCCTGCGTCTGATGAAGAAGGACTCGTGTCCAGAATAGATCAAGAGCCCTCAGAACTGAATCAAAGCCAAATAATCTGGTTTTAAAATGTGCAAAGATGTGAACAGGCACTTGACCAAAGGAGACAGACGGACGGGTGGGGGCGCCTGGTGGCTCAGTGGGTTGAGCACCTGACTCAGCTCAGCTCATGATCTTGAGGTGTGTGAGTTTGAGCCCCGCCTGGGATTCTCCCTCTCCCTCTCTCTCTGCCCCTCCCTGCTCTCTCTCAAAATAAATAAATAAACTTTAAAACCGGGGTGCCTGGGTGGCTCAGTCGGTTGAGTGTCCAACCTCAGCCCAGCTCCTGATCTCACAGTTTGTGAGTTCGAGCCCCGCGTCGGGCTCTGTGCTGACAGCTCAGAGCCTGGATCCTGCTCTGGAGTCTGTGTCTCCCTCTCTCTCTGTCTCTCTCAAAAATGAAGAAACATAAAAAAAAAACAAAAACACAGAAAACAAAAGAAGGCACACGGATGGCAAGTGAGTGTGTGTGCGGGATGCGGCTCCTCTCCTGCTACAATGGCCATGACGCTCCCGCCAAGTGCTGGAGGAAACAGAGGGTGCGGGGATGCGAATCAGTGCGGCCGCTCCGGGGAGCAGCTCGCCCGGCCCCTTAGAAGTCAGAAAGCCACCAGCCACGTGCCCGTCATGCCACGCCTGGGCATCACGCACGTGACTTGTGCGCACACGAGCGCCGGGGGAGCGGACGAGCAGACCGCGGCGCCCCGCCAGGGAGCGCTGCTCGTCGCTGAAACGGCACGGAGTGCTGATCAGGCAACAGCGGGGATGAATCTCAAACGATTTCGCTCAAAATGCCGAACGAAACCAGCCAGATGAAAGAGGCCATACGGCAGGATTCTCTTGACACAAAATCTGGACGATGCAACGGAGCCTGAGTGTGTGCGCTGGGTCCGTGTGCTGCCTGTGCGGATGGGTCGCAAAAGCGCTCGAGGCCACCTGGGGCCCTGCTGTCCCCGTGGTGGTGGCGGGAATGTGCTTGGGTCAAAACCCATTAAGCGGCACTCTTCAAACACATGCGGTTTTTGGTGGCTCAGTTACACCTGCCTGAGCTGCTAAGGAAAACAAGAGTGAAACCAACACGCCCAACAAAAAGTCACGCTTTTACCCACTGGGAGGAGAAGAGAGACTCCATCCCGTGCCTTTGGCTCCTACAGTTCCAGAAATGGTTCCTAACCTCTGAGGGGCGTGGGGTCACGGGGACCCAGCTCTGAGCCTGGAAACGATGGAGAGCGATGAGCGGCAGAGGAGTCCTGCCTCTGCAGCGGGGCTGGGAGTGGGGTGCGCGGAAGTGTCCTCTGGCCAGGGTCCAGCCACCACCAGCCGGGGCCCTCTCGCCCCTCCCCCCCCGTGTCCCTCCTGAAACTCTGCAGAGGGAGGCCACCGAGGCCACCGCCTGCACACGGCAGGTGTCAGTGCCCCCAACAAGCCTCCGAAGGTGAGTCGGCCACACCATCCGTGTCACCTCCTCTTGTGCTCAGGTCGGGGGGGAAGGTTAGGGTCAGAGGGACCTCTGTGTCCCTCCACCCAGGTGCAGCCCACTTTCCTAACCCCAGCCACGGGGGCTGCTTTAGCAGGAGGGGACCGTGGAACTGGCTGTTCCCAAGGCCAGTCTCAGCCCCCTGCCCCCTGATGCTGGATGGGTCTGGAGCCTCAGACCCCCTGGGACCTTCCCTGCCACGCAGGCTTTTTCGGGGCCTTGGCCCTCTCGTCCGGTGTGTTCTGGGCCCCCCCTGGAGGGCAGGCCAGCAGCGGTCCGAAGGCTGGGAGTACTTGCTTAGCAAGTAGGGAGTACTTGAGGCCCCCCTGGGCCGGCCCCTGGTGTGAGTGGCCCTAGAAGGCCACCTGGTCCCGTACGGTGTGCTCTGTGTCCTTGACCGGCCACGTGGAACCAGCCGTTGTGGGCCACGGGAGCGCCGGTCTTGCTCTCGGAGCACTGCAGGCCACACCGGGCAGTGCCAGCCTGCCCCAGGACCCCTCGGACCTGGCCGGGCCCACCCTCGCCGGCTGCCTCTCCCCTTCGTGCAGGGCCCCTCCTCCTTCCCCCACCCCCGGTCCTCAGTTTCTCCATTTCCTCCAGCTCACTCTAGAGCCAGGACACACTCTGGCATGACCTCTCCCTCCCTTGGCCCAGCTCCTGGCCTTGACGGTCTGTCTGGCCCACACTTCTAGCCCACCTCCTCCAGGAAGCCTTCCTGGGCCGCTCAGGGCCTTCCCAGCTCAGAAGACATCTGCCCTCAGAGACCACCCGACTCGTGGCCCGGCAGGACCCCCAAGCCTGATTACCTCCCACACTGTGATGAACCACCTGTGTGCGACCACCCCCCAAAACCTCATGTGTTGAAGCTCTTACCCAAAGGGAGTGGAATTAGGAGGTGGGACCTTGGGAGCTGATGGGGTCGTGAGGCTGGGGCCCCCAGGATGGGATTCGTGCCCCTGTAAGAAGAGGCAGCTCCTTCCTGCCTCTCTCCCCGCGTGAGCACGCGGCAAGGGCCGGGGAGGGCTGTGGCCACAGCGCGGACCCACGTGACGGAGAGAAGCAAGCGTGTGCTGCAGACAGCTGCCCCGTCTGGGCGCAGCCGGAACTGGACGCCCCCCAACATGACCCCCCTATTCCCAATGCGCTCGCCAACATCAGCCTCCACCCCCTGGCCACCAGCGGAGAGCAAACACTCCAGAACCTGCCACCTCCATACTTGGGAGGCCAGATAACCCCCCCGCCTGGCTCGCGGTGTTCCTGCCACCGGGGCCCAAACCCCAAATCCTGCCTGACCGACCTTATCTGTTTGCTTTTCTCCCAACATCCGCTGGCAATCGGGGCCCCAGCACAGAGGTGCGGGGGGCACTCAGCCAAGGCGGGGAGGGGGGGGCCGCTGGGGGCCAACCAGGGGCTGAGGGCACATCACTGCAGTCACTCCCAGGGGGCCCTCAGCTGAGGGGACAGAGGGTTCCGGACCCTCCACTTGGAGCTGGGGGAACAAGCCAGTCAGCTACCACGGGAATCAGCACAGGGTCCCCCCCCCCCCGACGGAAGGCAGGGGGTGCCGGCCGGTGCCCTGGCCCCGGGTGGGCAGCACCCATCCCAAATCCAGGCCTAGGGCAGGCAGAAGTTAAAGGTGCAGACCTAGCAGGGTCAGGTGCGGGGTTGGGGGGAGGGCAGGCGGCAGGGTGGCCCCGGGACCACAGGAGGGGTGGCTCAGGGAGCAGGGGTGGCCCAGGGGCCCCTTGCCTATGGTGCTGCCTCAGCAGGGCTGGGGTCTGGAGGGGCCGGCCCGGGAGGGGGGCAGGGGGCCAGAGAGCAGGGCAAGTGAGGCAGGCTGGGGCATGACGGGGGTACCTGGGGTCGCAGGCCTGCAGCTCCAGGGCTGGGGGTCTTGAGGAGGAAGGGGCTGCAGATTGCCGGGGGTGGGGATCAAGAATGACACTTGGTGGGGAGAAAGAGAGAGAGAGAGAGAGAAGGAGGGGCACCTGCTGGGCCCCCAGCTACACGCGGATCTTGGGGCAAAGGTGGGGCTGGAGTGACTCTCGCCACAGGCCAGAGGTCCCTCCACTGCCGGGTCCCCTCCCAGGCCCCTCCAGGCCCTGGGTCTCCTGGTCTGCACAATGTCCCCAATCGGCAGGTGCCCAGGGGCTGAGCCCAGCCCCTCAGCTCTGTCCTTGATGGCAGGGGTGGAGGACGCTCCACTTCGCACCCAGCAATGGAACCCCATGTGGGCCACACACCCCAGCGCTGTCGGTCACCACAGCCTCCCTGGCTGCTGCCGGGCCCACCCCTCAGAAAGGTCACGGCCGCTGGCCAGGCCCGGGACACATTCGGCTCCCGTATGGAAACCTTTCCCCAAAGCCGTGGTCTTCGGCACTTGGATCAGGCGGTGATCGCTGGGGCCGAGCCATGGTTCGAGCCTGGGGTGAAGCCTGACCTGCCTTCCCCTGAGGAATGCCACGCCTGGCTGGTGGGGCCCAGAGGGGCTGGCTGGCCACTGTGTACTCTGGCGCTTTCCCCTCCACAAACCTGGGTCCAGCAAACCCAGGGTCTTGGGGATCCCAAGCCTGCTCAGGAGCTTTCTGGAAGCACCTGCCGGCGGTGAATGCCTACATCCTCAAGCAGGCTCTCGGTCCCAAGTGAAGGTCAGGTCAAGGCCTCCGGGAGAGCCACTACCTAGGGGCCAGCACCCGCCCTCCCGAGTGGGCCGTGAAGGGCCCCTTTGCAGAGACACTGGGCCCTGGGGCTGCGGGCCCTCTGGAGCGCCAGCCGGGGCCCGGGGCCAGATGTGCCGCTCAGGGCCCCGCCATACAGACAGAGGGCGAGGGCAGGGGTCTGAGTTGGGGCGTGAGGCCGAACAATCACCCATTTGTCCAGCCCGTGGGTTCCGCTTCCCAAGGCTGGCCAGCGGGCTGTGCCTTTATCACCCGCACGGCCGGGAACAATGGGTGCACACAGTCTTATCTCCTACTGTTTGCTCAGCACATTCAGGGCTCCCAGGTCAGCAAGGAGAAACGCCATTCTGCCTGATTTCCCGCCAAACCGGTGTATAGAAAGGGACCTGGGACCCACGGCTCCAGGCGAGAGCCGTCCACTAACTGTGCACACAAGGCCTGAACAGCTCGGAGGTGACAGCCCCTGGAATGTACAGCTTTTTCCAGGAAACTCAAACCGAGTCTCACACACGCACACGTATACAGATTTCTTTAGTCCAGGCCCCATGACAGCCTTGTTGGCAGTCCTGGTGACCCAAGCTCTGCTGGGGCCACACTGGAGTCCTTCAAGCTGCTGGGGGGTGGGGGAGGGGTGCCACTGGAGACCCCAACGTGGGGACCCCTTATGTGCCACAAGCCCTGGCCCTCCCCCAGGTCCTACACGTCAGTGATCCGGGGGTGTGCCCATGACCACAGTTCCCTCTCTGGCTCCATTCCTTGCTGTCCCCCTGGCATGTCCTGAGGCTTGAGCGGCCCGTGCCAAGGCCCTGTGGTCGGGTGCCTCCTGGGAGGGGTAGCAGGCAGCCCTGTGGCTGGGTGAGAACTCCACTTGTGGGTGGGCAAAGCAGCTGGGGGGGGGGGGGGGCTCACAAGGGTCCAGGCAGAGAACAAGGCCTGGCAGCCCTGGCCCAAGGGGACCTCAGGGGTGGCTTTAATTGGTGGGAGAGGGCCCCAGGCATCCCAGGTACGTTTTCCCAGCAGGGTTCTGGGCCTCTCTCCTTATCCTGCCTGTCCCAAGGTCTGCTAAGTCACCTCCCCACTGCCACCTGTCTAGGCACCCTTACCCACCGAGCATCCTGGCCAGGGCTGAGGTTCAAGGAGGACCCACCCACCTGTCCCTGTGGGACCTCAGCCCCCACCCACCCAACGGCTTGCCCCCTCTAAGTTCAGAGCTTCAATGTGAGACCCCCATGAGGGTGTGAGCTCTCCAAGGGCAGGGAGAACCCCCACAGTGGCCCCACGGCAGAGCCTGGACAGACCTCACCCTGTGTGCCCAGGCTTCTGGCCACAGTGACCCCAGCAGGGGTGGTTCCAGGGCAGAGGAACGCAGGAGAGCATCTTGGAACCCCTCGTTATCCACCTCTGCTTCTGAGTTAAAGGAAAACGCAGGCATGGGAGTGCCTAGCACACCTGGGGACCTTACACCCACCTGGCCCAGACTCAGGGACCGGAGGGCCAGCTGCCGCTGAGTGCAGCTCTCCATGAAACGAATTTTGTGTTAAGGGGCACCTGGGGGCTCAGTCGGTTAAGTGTCCATCTTCGGCTCAGGTCATGATCTTACAGCTTGTGGGTTTGAGCCCCGTATCCTGCTCTGTGCCGACAGCTCAGAGCCTGGAGCCTGCTTCAGATTCTGTGTCTCCCCCTCTCTCTGCCATTACCCCTCCCGTACTCTGTCTCTCAAAAATAAACAAAAAAAAAATTTTTTTAAACAATTTTATGTTAAGACTATAGCTTATTTAGCGTAAACACAGGTGTCTGTGAGGCAGGGTGGAGTGTCATGTGGGGAGCTCAGCCTGGGGGTTCCTCGGCAGCAGGAGCCCAGGGTTCCTGCACCCCCAAGTCTCTGTGGGGCCAGAACCAACCTCAGGAAAGGGGAAGCCCCTGTACCAGGGCCCCAGGCTCCTACATGGGGTCCCACACAGGCTCCCATTTAAGGCCAGGCTGCCCTGGAGAATCATCAAACCCATACCTGCTCCCCGACTGCTGGAAGATCCCACAAAGGATCCGAAACACACACACCTCCTGACCCTCCCTGATCATGACCCTCACCTTGACCATGATCTTGACCTTTGCCCTGATCATGATCCTCATCCTGGGCCTAACCCTGACCCCTTTCTCAGTACTGGCCTGTGTCCTGCCCACTCCCTGTCCCCTGAGCTGTTGCCCCCCCCACCTCCAGCCATGCCCTTCTCCCAGGAGGCAGTGGGCACAGCCCCTGCTCCTCTGCCTGGGAGGTTGGCACCCAGAGGCTGGCACCCAGCCCCCACAGAGATGCCCTCCCAGATGGGCAGCCCCCTGTGGCCGCTCCGGCCCTACTCCTCTGCCTACAAGCAACTCAGAGCCATGGGGGTCAGAAAAAGGTAACGGGGGCCCTTCTGGATACAGCAGGACCACTCTGGTGCTTCACCCTCCCAGGGGGCTGGCGGGGAAGGATCACCAGGGAGGAGGTGCCCAACGGGGGCCCCTGCACTTTGGGGTGGTATCAGCCCCGGGGAGGTGTCCCAAGGCCTGCTGCTGTCAGTGATGGCCCCACCCCAAAATGTGGTCCTTCCACTGGGTGGTCTTTGCTCCCAGGCAGGGGTGGGGCTGAGCAGGCTGGCACCTCTGGGGGTGCTAGGGTCTGGATGAGGGTGGAGTCCACCCCAGGGACCATCCGAGCACTTTGGGCTCCCCCGCCAGGGACGAGCGGTGCCCAGGAGCCTCCCTGCACACCCGGGGTGAGCACCCTCTCAGCCCCCAAGGTGTGGCTGATGGTGCCCCTGCCACCTCAGCCTGGAGCAAACACAGGACGTGTCTGCAAGGCCCTGGAGGGCCCATGCTGGCCCCTGCCTGGAGGCCAGCGATAATGGGACTACCGCCCACCAAAGAGCTTTCCAAAGGCCAAGTCCTGTCTGGCCACCCTGGTGCCCAGTGGGTGAGGCAGGGGCGGGGCCTGTAGCCACTACATAAGGCGTCCGGGGCCGGCCACTCGGGCTGCACACAGGTGCAGGGAGCCTGCCCGGTGTTCGCGACAGGAGGCGCCGGGTCCAGCGGTGACCTCTCTTCACGCATCATGCTGGGGCCTCGGCTCCTGCTGCTCCTGTCCTGCGGGGGAGCCCTGCTCGGCGCTGGTGAGTGGGGGCCCGCAGGCCGCGCCACAGGGGCGGACAGATACCCGCTGCCCCGGCGTCAGGCTGGCCGCAAGGACGTCGATGGAGCGGAGGCCCCTCCCTGCTCTGTAGCTGCCCCCCACTCGCCAAGACCCCGGCCTCTGCCAGAGAGCAGGCTGCCACTCACCCCTGCCCTGGGCACAGTGGCCAAGAAAGGACGCTGGGCTGCGGCAGGGCAGGGGTCCCTCGGGGACACACAGTCTCTTCAACAACCGTGCGTGCAGCGAGATGCGGGCATGCTGGACAGGACGGTGCTGCCCGGGGCTCCGCTCTCCACACTGGGCCCCAGGACCTGAGAGCGCTGTAGGGTGTAGGGAGCAGGGCAGCGGCCTCTCGTGGGTGCTGGAGCCGAAGGGCCCAGCTGGAGACCCCAGCTCCACTGGGGTGGACAGACGAGCCACAAAGTGGGCTCTAGGCCTCAGTTTCGCTGCCCGTAAAAGTGGAGGAAACATTCCCCTCCCCCATGTGGCTACCGTAAGGATTAAGGAAGCGGGGCCGGAAGGGGGCTCATGTCAGGGCCCAGGGCCACCACCACCGTTGCAGAGGCTCAGACAGGGCTGCCGCTTCCTCCCGCCCCATCTTCCCAGCCAGGCCCAAGGAGCAGGGGTCCCTTTCCCCCTCCCCTCACCCCCACCTCTAGTTGCTGGTAACCACCCCGGACCCCCCGATGCCACAGGCTGAGCACAGCCTTCACTCCTGCCCCCAAGCCAGCCCCAAGGGGTCCTACGGTGGCCCAGAGACTGCGGGCACCAAGCCCTCTGGGCCTCTCTCTGCCCGAGCCCAGCATGACTGGTTTCTTCTCTCTCCTTAATCCTTGGTCGGCTGCTCCCTCCTTGGCAGGCCCTCGGCCGGGGACCCTGGGTGTAGGTACTGGGGGTGGGCCATGAACTCCTGAGCCCAGTGGGTCTCCCCTCAGCCAGCCCCGCCCCTTCCCTCCCATGAAGCCTGTCCCTCACCCTCGTGGCTCTGAGCACTCAGGACCCCTGGCCAGCCAAGGCCACTTGCCTGGGCACATCCCCTCTGAGACCTGGACCCAGAACCAGGACGAGAAGGGGGGCACCCGGGAGCCAGCCGGGGTGGGGTGCAGGCCTGCCGGTGTGACGAGTGGATGTCGAGCCATGGGGGTCCAGCTGTGAGTGCCACAGGCCCCATCCATCCACGTTTCGGCAAACGCCCTCTGAGCACCAACTCGCGTGAGGGTGCTGAAAGGCGGGCCCTGCCCTCCTGGACCAGAGACTCAAAGAGCACAAGCTCAGATGCAGGGGCCTTGGGGTGCTGGGGACTTGGGGCAGGTACAAGAAGAAGGCTCCTGAGGCAGGCCGGGGTGGAGATGGAACGGGCAGGGGCGGCCAGGGTCTCCCAGCTTGTAGAAGGGACAGCATGTGCTCTGGCGGCGCTGTGGCCTGCGGGGCTGAGAACGGTTGGGATGGCAGAGCCACCCGCCCTGCGGGCCCCGTGGGTCCGGGGCAGGGGCCATGCCTGTCCTGGGATTCTGAGCGGAAAGTGCAGAGGGCCCCCCGGCCTGCCTCCTGAGCGTGCCTCAAGGGAGCCTCCGCCGCCAGTGGTGGGGGCCACGGCTGACACAGAGCCGGAGGACCTCAGTGAGGCTGGCAGGGGGGGACGAGGAGCTGGTGGAGTAGCCACTGCAAGGGGGGGGACCAGGGAGTGACCCGCTGCGGGGGGGTGGGGCAGAGGATACAGCCGGACGTGTCCTGGGGGCGGTGGTGAACTGAGAGGAGGGGCAGAGATGGGGACCCATGTGGGGGACACCGTGGAGGGAAGAGGCCCAGGAGACCAAGTGTCACTAGCCCATTGGAACTAGAGCAACACAGCCTCTATGCCACCTGCCCCATCTGGGGACCCCCTCGGCCACCGGGCAGTTGTCCCCATCCCCTGGCATCGCCCTGAGACCCAGAAACACGGCAGAGCCAGAGGCAGAGGGAGCACAGGGGAGGGGGCAGGATCCGGAACCCCAACAGCTGCACAGGCTGCTGAAGCAGGTGGGAGCCTCGGCAGAACTGAGGGCCCGAGTGGGTCTGGGGGACGGAGGCACTGGGAGCACGGCAGGGCGGGAGAGCCGAGGAGGCCACAGCCCACAGGTGAGGCCCCCGACTCCAGCTGCGCTTGGAGTCTCCAGCGGGGTCAGCGACTCCTGCCCCTGGCGGTCATGTGACCGTCTTCACCGGGCATTTCTCTAGTAACGGTCACCACGATCCCAAGACTAAGAGGTTGACAGGGAGGGAGGAAGTAGGAACGCAGCCACTTTGGGCGGCTGGTAGACGGGGTAGCCCCCCGGGGACTCTGGACCTCACCCCTGGGAGCACGGTGGGTGGGGTGCAGCCAGACGGAAGGACAGCCCGGACAGCCGCCCACCGACTCCAGGCCAGCTCGCCTCCAAGGCCCAGCCCTGTGCTGTCAGGGGCCCGCTCCCTCCCCAGGTCGCCTCGCGGCCTCCTGCTCAGTGACCACAAGGCCCCTCCCGCCCGGGGTCCACAGGGGAGCCAGGCAGCCTGTCCTGCGTGGGGGGCTCTCTCTGTTCAACCTGGGGGGCGCCTGCAGCGTGAGTGCTGGGAGCCCGGCAGGCAGACCGCAGCTGCGGCGGGGCACAGGGACCCCTCGCCCCACTCCGCCCACAGGACTGGCACGGGGCCGCACACCTCTCGTTCCTCCAGGGGCCTCTCCATCCTCCCAGCACCCCCGACTGCCATCTCCTCGCCCTCAGGCCCCGCTCCTTGCCTTTCCACACACGCACGTGCACCGGCCTGCCCACGCAGGGACCCCGTGCACGTGTGACACACGTGGCTGAGCTGGGCTGCTCAGAGGGCGTGAGGAGTAGAGCCGGAGCCAGCAGGCTCTGAGCTCCCGCCACACGGATCCTGGCCAACAAGCCGCACACCCGGGGCGGTGCTGACCGCAGCCTCTGTCCACACAGGCCTAGACGACACCTCCTTTGTGCACCCGGGCCTCCAGAGGCTGCAGGACTCCCCAAAGTCAGGTGAGGGCCACAGCCAGCCTCCCATCCCGTCCTGCAGAGCTGCCCGGAGCACCAAGGCCACAGGGTAGCCGTGGTCTGGGGTTTCCCTGAGGGGAACCCAGCTCCGCAAAGTCTCAGCCGGCCCCTCGCCTGGAGGGAAACAAGCCCACGCAGCCGGAGGGGGCAGGTGCCCACGTGGGTGCTGAGCTGCAGCTCTGTGCCCTGCAGACCCCGGGGCCGATGCCTCAGTTCCTGTAAGGCTTGGGAGGCAGACCCAGCCCACAGCTGGCTTGGGACTGCGGGGCGGGCAGGGCCTCTTTCCCGCCCACACCAGGAGGGCCTGGAACTTAGCCAGCGGCCCAGCTCGTGGGGTCAAGCCTCCCCACACCTGCCCCATCAGCCAGGTGGACACAGGGCCCCAAGACTCTGTCCGCTACCCCCACAGGCTCAGACAAGGGCTGGTGCTCCACATGGGGGGCCGGACACTTCTCCACTTTCGACGGCCACGTGTATGACTTCCCGGGAACCTGCAACTACATCTTCTCTGCCACCTGCAAAGACGCGTCGCCCACCTTCAGCGTCCAGCTACGGCGAGAGCCCAGCGGGAGCATCTCCCGGATCATTGTGGAGCTGGGGGCCTCTGTGGTCACCGTGCAGAAGGCAGTCATCTCCGTCAAGGATGTGGGGTAGGCCACGTGGCTGGGGTGGGAGGCTGGGCGGGCAAGGGGGCTGTCCCTGACCACTCTCGTCCCACAGGGTCGTCAGCCTGCCCTACACCAGTAACGGGCTCCAGATAACACCCTTCGGCCAGAGCGTGCAGCTGGTGACCAAGCAGCTAGAGCTGGAGCTGGTGGTCATGTGGGGCCCAGGCACCCACCTCATGGTGAGGACGCCGGCAGGGGTGGGGGGCCGGGGCACGGTCCTCCCAGGGTGGGGCACTGACCAGGAGCCTGGGCGGGCCCGGGCTCACCCCACCGGTGCGGCGAGGGTCCCGGGGCCCCCTGACGGCGGTGCCCACCCACCCGCCACCGCAGGTGCTCGTCGAGAAGCGGCACAGGGGCAGGCTGTGCGGTCTCTGTGGAGACTTCAACGGCGAGCGGACGGACGAGTTTCTGAGTGAGGAAGGTAGGTGGGGGCCGGGGCCCAGACCCCCTGAGGCCCGGCCCCACAGTGCTGACCCTGCTCCGCCCCCCACCCCTAGGCAAACCCCTGGAACCCCACGTGTATGCCGCCCTCCAGACGCTGGATGACCCCAACGAGATCTGCACCTACGAGGCCATCCCCAGCCCCTGGGTCCCACAGGCAGAGCATGTACGTGAGGTGACGGGGACCCCAGGGGCCGCGGTAGCCGTTCAGCCACGGTCAGGGCCGGCCGGTGGAGCGTGAGGGGCTCTCCGAGGCCAACGACACCCCTAGCCTTCTAAGGCTGGTGTGGGATCGGCCTTGACCCCCAAAACCCCGAATGGCCCTCTGCCCAGGCCCAGACCTGCAGCCAGCTGCTGACCCTGGTGTCCCCCGAGTGCAACGTGCCCAAAGAGACATTCGTGCTGAGCTGCCAGGTGGACATGGCCGCGTGCGTCCCGCCAGGCCGGCGGGACTGTAGCTGTGCGACGCTGTCTGAGTACTCACGCCAGTGCAGCATGGCTGGCCAGGCCGTCAGCAACTGGCGGGGCCCCGGCCTCTGCTGTGAGTCCTGGGGAGAGGCCCCCCGTGCCGCCCCCCCCATGTCTGTGAGACGGAAGGAGAGCGGGTGGAGGAGGGCTGGGCTAGGCCCTTGGCGGGGCGGGGCAGGAGGGGCGGGCTCTCACGGAGGCCGCGCATGCCTGCAGCCTTGGGCCAGTGTGCGGCCAACCAGGTGTACCAGGAGTGCGGCGAGGCCTGCATCAGGACCTGCTCCAACCCCCAGCACGCCTGCTCCAGCTTCTGCACCTTCGGCTGCTTCTGTCCAGGAGGTGAGGGCAGGAGGGAGGTCACTGGGGGGTCCAAGAGAGCGCCAGAACACAGGGCACCGGATCCGACCAGGAGCAGCACCTGGGTCTGGGCACCCTGGCTCGAGGGGAGGGTGGCTGCAAGTGCAAGCGGGGGACGGGGCCAGGGAACAGAGGGACAGGAGCCGGGAAGGACTGCCCAGTGAGGGCGTGGGAGGGCATCCAGCGCCGGGCCTAGGAAAGCCTTCTCCTGCAGATACCGTTCTCGATGACATCTCCAAAAACCACACCTGCGTGCCGGTCACCCAGTGCCCCTGCGTGCTCGGCGGGGTGGTCTACGCCCCTGGGGAGGTCATGACATCCGCCTGCCAGACCTGGTAAGTGCCGGACGGCTTGCCAGGGCACACGGGCAAGACGGAGCTGTGGGGGGCGGAACACAGGGTACATATAAGGGGCAACCTCAGCGCCGGAGGCAGCCAGCTCTGCCAGCCTGGAGCGTCTGGGGGTGCCAGCTGGGTCACCCCCTCCCGGTCTGCAGCCAGTGTACCATGGGCCAGTGGAAGTGCACAGAGCAGCCCTGCCCCCGACGCTGCTCTCTGGAAGGCGGCTCCTTTGTCACCACGTTCGATGCCAGGCCTTACCGCTTCCACGGCACCTGCACCTACATCCTCCTGCAGGTAGGACACGCCACAGCGGGGGTGGGAGGGTCACACCGAGCACCCCCGGGCCATCTGTGCTGAGCCACATCCCCCTCCTAGAGCCCGCAGCTCCCCGAGGGGGGGTCCCTCATGGCCTTGTACGACAAGTCTGGGCATTCTCACTCGGAGACCGCCCTAGCTGCTGTCATCTACAAGTCCAACCAGGTAAGGCCCCCCTGTCACGCGGCTGCTGTGCTCACCCCGGGTTCCCAAGCATTTGCATCCCTGCTACGTCCCAGCTCCTGCTTCACCCGGCCTGGCAGGAGGGAAGGCCACCCCCCGCTCCTGGCACCCCCGTGACTCAGGCCACTCTCCCTCCAGGACAAAATCGTGATTTCTCAGGACGAGGTCCTCACCAACAAAGGAAATACCAAGTGGCTACCATACAAGACTCGTACGTCCTTAGCCCCTGCCCAGCACCTAGGGCCGCACTGGGAGACAGTCCCAAAGTGGGCTGCTTCCTGAGCCCCCTGTCCCCCCAGGCAACATCACAGTCTTCAGGCAGACGTCCACCCACCTCCAGATGGCCACCTCCTTCGGGCTGGAGCTCGTGATCCAGCTAAAGCCCGTGTTCCAGGCATACGTCACCGTCGGGCCCCAGTTCAGAGGCCAGACCACAGGTGAGCCCCTCCCTGGCCTGCCCAGCTTGGCCAGAGCAGAGAAAGGGCCCAGGAGAGTCTTGCTCGTTCAGCGCTCACGGCCCCAGGCTGGCCCTCCCAGGTGGCAGCCAGTGACAGCCTCATGCCCAGGGCATGGTGATGGGGGGAGACGGGCTTTGAAGTTTGGGGCAGGGCAGGAGAGCAGGCTGGCTCCCCGCCTCAGAGCCCGGCCGGTGCAGGGCTCTGTGGCACCTTCAACGGGGACACGACCGATGACTTCATGGCCAGCACGGGCATCGTTGAGGGCACTGCCTCACTCTTTGTGGATTCCTGGCGGACCGGGAACTGCCCAGCCTCGCTTGAGCGTGAGACTGACCCCTGCTCCATGAGCCAGCTCAACAGTAAGTGCCAGGCCCCGGGGGAGGTCCGTGGGTGGGCGCGAGGCCCAGGCTGGGTAAGCCCAAGACCCATGCCGCCCCTGTCCCCCCAGAGGTGTGTGCAGAGACCCGCTGCTCAGTGCTGGTGAGGGAGAGCACGGTGTTCGAGAAGTGCCATGCCACGGTGAACCCCAGGCCCTTCTACAAGGTGGGCAGGGCCTGCGGGCCAGTGGGGGGGCCCAAGGGGTGGGCCCTGGGGGTCGGGGGTCCCCCGGCTACCATGCCCTGTCCACCCGCAGAGGTGCGTGTACCAGGCCTGCAACTACGAGGAGACCCTCCTCCACATCTGCGCCGTCCTGAGTGACTATGCCCGAGCATGTGCCACACGGGGCGTCCTGCTACGGGGCTGGAGAAGCGGCGTGGACAACTGCAGTGCGTGTGGCAGGCGCAGGCAGGGGTGGGAGGGGCCCAGGGCATGCGGGGATGGGGGAGGGGGGGCAGGGGTCACAACGGGGTTCCGCCCAGTTCCACCCAGCCACCCCCCCGAGGGCCTGACCCCAGCGCCCCCACAGCCACCCCCTGCACGGGCAACCAGACATTCGGCTACGACAGCCGGGCCTGCGGCCGCACGTGCCTCTCACTGTCCGACCGCGCTGCCGAGTGCCACCCGAGTGCCGTGCCCATGGACGGCTGTAATTGCCCCGAGGGCACCTACCTCGACCACGAGGCCCGGTGCGTGCGCAAGGCCCAGTGCCCCTGCCTCCTGGACGGCTCTAAGTTCATCCGAGCTGACCAGTCTGCCATGGTCAACGGCATCATCTGGTGAGCAAGGGGTCCCCAGGGGAGCCGGCCCACCCTAGCCCACGGCCCCCAGCCAGGGCCAGCACACTCACACAGCCCCCCTCTCGCAGCTACTGCATCAACGGGAGACTGAGCTGCCCAGGGCGGCCGCAGATGCTCCTGG
Source organism: Acinonyx jubatus (assembly GCF_027475565.1). NCBI lineage: Eukaryota > Metazoa > Chordata > Mammalia > Carnivora > Felidae > Acinonyx > Acinonyx jubatus. The sequence goes on along the minus strand of NC_069390.1, from coordinate 742,961 downwards.
GTACGTAGCTGTGCAGAGGCCGGTGGGACTGGACAGCCACGTGCCGTGGCCCCTCTAAGCCGGCCTCACCCCTGCCCCACCCCCCCCCAACTTCCCTGCAGCCACCTGCTCGGCCCCCAAGATCTTCCAGTCCTGCAACCAGTCTTCGGAGAACACGTTTGGGGCAGCCTGTGCCCCCACGTGCCAGATGCTGGCCAGTGGCATCCCCTGCGTAAGGCTTGGGGCAGAGGGACAAGGGAGGTCCCCCAAGGGTAGACCCCCCTGGACAGCCTGTGGCGGACGCCGCCCAGGGCCTCTCCCTGGACCACGAGAGGATTTTCGCAAAATCCCCGGGGAAGGCAGGGCCACGCTGTCCCTCTGTCCCCGTCAGCCCGTGACGAGGGTGGCTGGTGCCCAAAGGGGGCTGAGAGGGTCATGAGTGGCCCTGGTGGCCAGGCCTCCCACCACTCAGGGAGGGGATGTCACAGCTCAGCAGTGACACAGAAGCACCAGGACCTTGCTAAGAGAAGGGCCTGGAGCAGGTGTGGCCATGGGGGACACACTGGGAGGAATACCGGGGGTCTCAGGAGGACCCAGGGCCCTCTGGCAGCAGCACGCAAGGCCGTCCTCCCAGGGACCGCTGACCCTCTCCGTACAGGTGCCCACCAAGTGCGAGCCTGGCTGTGTCTGTGCCGAGGGGCTCTACGAGAACGCCAGGGGGCAGTGCGTACCCCCTGAGGAGTGTCCATGCGAGTTTGCAGGGGTCTCCTACCCCCGGGGCGCCCAACTCCACACTGACTGTAAGACGTGGTAAGCCACAACCTTACTCCGGAGGCCCCGGTGGCCCGGAGGTGTCCCCGGGGTGTCCCACCAACCCCACCAAGGTCGGGGCCCAGCGGGAATGCACGTAGGGCCTGGGACCCCCTGGAACGCCACATCACCAGCTTCTCTCCCCAGCACCTGCTCGGGGGGGAGGTGGACGTGCTGGCAGAGTGCCCGGTGCTCGTCTACCTGCACCCTGTACGGGGAGGGCCACGTGGTCACCTTTGACGGGCAGCGCTTCACGTTCGATGGCAGCTGCAGCTACGTCCTGACCACAGTAAGGCCCCGCCCTGGGTCGTGGGCAGTGGGTGCCACGGGGGCCGCTGGGCAGGCTCCTCAGCACCCCCTCCCCACAGGACAGCTGCGGGGCCAACAGCTCCCGGCCCACCTTCAAAGTCCTGACGGAGAACGTCGTGTGTGGGAAGTCAGGCGTCACCTGCTCCCGGGCTGTCAAGATCTTCCTGGGGGTGAGCGGGCTGGGTGGGGCCTCCTCACACTTCAGCCACCAGAGCCCCAGGTCCTGGCCGCTGGGCACCCCCAGACCCCTGCCGTCTGCGTGGTGGGCGGCAGGAGCCCCCGGAGCTACACAGCGGTGCTAAGGGGCAGGGGGTGCTTCTCCCAGAAGCTTGATCCTCAGCCCCTGGTTCAGTTTCCACCATGCTCTGGAATGTTCTGCCCAAATTCCAGAGGGCAGGCCCCCAGCACAGAACTGGCCTCTGGCAGGCACTGGCCCAATGCGTGTCCACACTGACTCAGAGAGCCCCGGGCAGGGGACGTGGAGCCCGGTGACATCTGGCGGCCGCCAAGAACTGGGGACAGGCCGCCTCATGACAGCCCCGCCCCACAGGACCTGACCATAGTGCTGGCGGACAGGACATACACAGTCAGTGGGGGGGACCCTCACGTTCACTTCCGGGTGCAAACCGGCTCCCTGAACCTGGTGCTGGACATCACCATCAGTAGCAGGTACAACCTGACCCTCGTCTGGAACAAGCACATGACCGTCTACATCAAGATCACGCGTGCTGCCCAGGTACAGGCGCTGCCCCAAGGCCCGGGGCGGCCCGCGGGGCAGGGGCGGCGCCCGGCCTGACGCCAGACCCCCGCAGGACACACTGTGCGGCTTGTGCGGCAACTACAACGGGAACATGAAAGACGACTTTGAGACACGCAGCAAGTACGTGGCGTCCGACGAGCTGGAATTCGTCAACTCGTGGAAAGACAGCCCCCTGTGCGGAGACGCCAGCCTCACGCTGGACCCCTGCAGCCTCAACGCCTTCCGCCACGTGTGGGCAGAGCGCACCTGCAACATCATCAACAGCCAGACCTTCGCCGCCTGCCACAGCCAGGTGGGCCCCCACCCCCAGCCCCCCCCAGCCCCCCCAGCCCCCCCCTCCCCCACCGTGCGCTCCTCGGACCCTGGCCCAGGCGGGCGCACCGGGCAGGCTCTGAGGGCCCCTTCCCACAGGTGTACCGCCTGCCCTACTACGAGGCCTGCGTGCGAGACACGTGTGGCTGCGACACCAGCGGGGACTGCGAGTGCCTGTGCGACGCGGTTGCCGCCTACGCCAAGGCCTGCCTGGACAAGGGCGTGTGTGTGGACTGGAGAACCCCCGACTTCTGCCGTGAGTGCCCTGCCCTGTCGGCAAGGCTGCCCGCATGCAGTGCTCTCCCCGGGCAGGCGCGGGTACAGGCGGCCCCTCCCCCCAGACCCGCATTCGGGCCCCCCGACCAGGGCACCAAAGGCCTGATGGACGCCCCTTCCCCCAGCCGTCTACTGCGATTTCTACAACGGCCACACGTCGGGGGACAGTGCGCCCACACAAACCCAGGACACCAGCTGCACGTGGCACTACCAGCCGTGCCTCTGCCCCGGGAACCCGCAGAGCGTCCCGGGCGCCAACATTGAAGGTACAGGTCAAGAAAGAGGTCTGGGCAGAGGATGCACCAGGAGGAGAACGGGGTGTCGGGGGCTGGGGACGGGGGCGGGGGGTGGGGGGCCTGTATCCAGGCTTCCGCGGTGACGCCGGGATAGGCGGGAGACACAGAGGGGCGGGGCCCTCCAGACCATCTTCTCTGCAACCCGCTCCCCAGGCTGCTACAACTGCTCCCGGCACGAGTACTTCGACCACAGCAAGGGGAGCTGCGTTCCCTGTGGTAAGCCCCATCGGCCACCCAAGGCCCCCTCCCCAGCACCCCCCCCCACCCCGTGCCCCCCAGACCCCGCACATCCTTCTTGCGACCTCCCAGCTGAGGCTCCCGGAGACCCTGGCAGTCTGAGCCCGGTCAGTACAAACAGGAAAAGTATCAGCCTCCCTTCCTCCTCCCCAAACATCAACCCACCCGGTCCCCCAGACCCAACCCTGCCACCCTGCTGGGGGGTGTGGGCGTGGACCGGGAATCCGCTGGGAATTCAGCACCAGGTCACCCAGACGACCGCCTTATCATGGGACGGGACGGAAGAAGGTGCAGATGGAGGCAGACGAAAAGCAGGGACGTGGGCACCTCTGTGGCAGCTTCGTCCCCCGGGGTCTGTAGCTGCACGAGGCGGGGGGCAGACCCTCTTCACCGCTCCTTTTCTTGCAGTGCCGCCACCCGCCACGCCCGGGCCCACCACAGGTGATTGCACACGCCCTAGGTGCCAAGGGGAAGGGCGCTCTCCCCCAGCTCCCCGCCAGCTCGGCGGGGCTGTGTCTGTCGGGTCGGGTGCCCAGACCCGTGGTAGACAATCCTGTCCCTGCATCTGCAGCCAGTGTGTGGGGGATGGGGCAGGGAGCTCGCCAGGACCATCCCTGGGGCTGCTCTGCACAGGGGGACCGGTGAGGTCACAGGGGAAGGGACATTTAAGCCTCTGCCCCCTGGCCCACCGCCTAAGCCTAAGCAGCCACTGAGAATACCAAGGCTGATGGGGAGCTCAGGGTGCGGATTGGGGGAGGCGCCCCACACCTCAGCACTGAGAGAACTTTCCAGAAAGTTGCATCCTTAGCACAGAATCCCTGCTTCGGAGTGGCCCTCGGTTTCCACAAAAGACTCATTCTAGGAAAAGCTTGTCACAGTACGTGACCATTCCCTTCCGCCTTACACTATTGATAGAAAATACATACGACATGCCACTGAGACGGGCCCCTGCAACAGGCACGGGCCCGGCATGCTGCCCACCCCACCTGGCACAGCAGAAGGCCTCCTGGCAGCCGACACACCTTGTGTCCTATTAGAAACGGTGGGTGGATGGACAGTCAGTGGCCCAACGGCCACGCGGTCAATGAAAACACCACCAAAGCCACTCAAGCCAGGGCCAGTCACAGTAGCACATGGGAATGAGAGGGGTGAGGACAGGGGAGACAGAGCCCTCCCGAAGGGTGCAGGGACCTCAGAATCACCAGGGAAAGTGGGGGCAGGGCTGGAGGGATGTTCTGGGCTCTGCCCCCTGCAGACTCTCCTCGAACCACCTCTGCCATCACCACACGGGCCACCTCAGCACCAGCTGCAACAGCCTCTATCAAGTCAACGGCCACAGGATCCACGGTGACACAGGCCACAAGGAAACCCACGACGTTCACGCTGAGCTCAGCCACGCAATCCACAGCTCGGGCCACAGACCAGACCACACCAGTACCGCCGATCCCACAAACGTCAGAGACTTCCACGGGGCCCCCAAGTAAGGATGCCTCCACGTGACAGGCCCCAAAAGACCAGGCACAACACATACCGAGAAACAGGACGGAAGCAGCAAGGGGCTGCATGGGAGGGAGGCAGGTGAGGTCGGGTCACGAGGGGGTGCCCATCGAACCCCCAGGCTCAAGCGTGGCGCCCTAACTGCAGCCGCTCAGCTTCTCAAGACCAGCATCAGAGACCCACCGCAGGGGAAACATACACCCAGGGGGCCAGCATACGTGCCGCTGCCTTCAGTGCAGCCCAAACTACTCCAGGTTGGGTGACGAGCGTCCCAAATCGTCTCACAGAAACCTAGAAACTGAGACCTTACCCAGAACACCAGCAGGAGGCCCATGGCGGCAGGCACCGCACAGCAAAGACAGCCAGATGTGAGTGGGGGAGGAGAAAGGTGCCACATGGGCAAAGCAGTACCAACTGAAAGCACAACCCAGAAGCCAAGGTGCAAAGAACTCACAAAACCCCAGGGGGAGACATAAGGTAACACGATAGGCACGCTCAGGGAATGCCTGGGACATCCCCACCAGGTACACACAGAAGCAACAGGCGGGCAGGAAGAAAACGAGTCAGGACTGGGGGACGGGACGGGTCGTCACCCAGGTAAGACCAGGAGGAGAAGCACTTGACTGACACACACTGTTTCCCGCAGCGATCGCTACACCTCACGGGACCCCGGACACACCTGCCACCAGGGAGACAAGGCACACGGAGTCCCCCCGAGCCCCTGAGACTACCAAAGGCCACAGCAGCCAACACACAAGTCCCATCATGACACACTCCACACTCCACCCTGAAGAGAGCACACACAGAACACTTACGTCCAGCACGTCCAACACACGACACACAAGTCATTCTGTCCCACCGTCTCCTGTACCCACCAACGCCTGGTTGACAGGTCCCATCACGGGCACCTCCTTCCGCACCACCTCCGCCAGGCCAACCCCGCCGCGCCCCGAGGCCACACGGTCCACGCGCCCTGCCCCCTCCACCACGTCCTCGGTGACGCACACCACCCACCGACTCATCACCCCAACCCACTCGGAGACCCACCAGCCCCACTCCACCGGCAGCCCTCCCCTCTCCTCTTCGGCAACGCCCTTCGTGCCCGGCACTGGCACGCGGCCCACGCACACGACCACGCCACTCACTCGGACCACCCAGACGCCTAGCTCAGTCACCACCACCAAAACCTCCAGCGTGCCCGGGCCACATCCTTCCGCCCCCGTCCACACGCAATCCTCACCCACTCCCCACACCACCGTCTCCCCAACGCCCCCCAGGTCCGGAACCACGACCCCCGTGACACACACCGCGACAAACACGGCCACCGCGAGCAAGTCCCACACACCCCACACGACTCCCTCCGGCCCGACGCCGTCTGCTGTCCCCACCAGCGCGCGTTCCACAGGTCCCCCCACGGGCACGTCCTTCCGCACCACCTCCGCCAGGCCAACCCCGCCGCGCCCCGAGGCCACACGGTCCACGCGCCCTGCCCCCTCCACCACGTCCTCGGTGACGCACACCACCCACCGACTCATCACCCCAACCCACTCGGAGACCAGCCAGCCCCACTCCACCGGCAGCCCTCCCCTCTCCTCTTCGGCAACGCCCTTCGTGCCCGGCACTGGCACGCGGCCCACGCACACGACCACGCCACTCACTCGGACCACCCAGACGCCTAGCTCAGTCACCACCACCAAAACCTCCAGCGTGCCCGGGCCACTTCCTTCCGCCCCCGTCCACACGCAATCCTCACCCACTCCCCACACCACCGTCTCCCCAACGCCCCCCAGGTCCGGAACCACGACCCCCGTGACACACACCGCGACAAACACGGCCACCGCGAGCAAGTCCCACACACCCCACACGACTCCCTCCGGCCCGACGCCGTCTGCTGTCCCCACCAGCGCGCGTTCGACAGGTCCCCCCACGGGCACGTCCTTCCGCACCACCTCCGCCAGGCCAACCCCGCCGCGCCCCGAGGCCACACGGTCCACGCGCCCTGCCCCCTCCACCACGTCCTCGGTGACGCACACCACCCACCGACTCATCACCCCAACCCACTCGGAGACCCACCAGCCCCACTCCACCGGCAGCCCTCCCCTCTCCTCTTCGGCAACGCCCTTCGTGCCCGGCACTGGCACGCGGCCCACGTACACGACCACGCCACTCACTCGGACCACCCAGACGCCTAGCTCAGTCACCACCACCAAAACCTCCAGCGTGCCCGGGCCACATCCTTCCGCCCCCGTCCACACGCAATCCTCACCCACTCCCCACACCACCGTCTCCCCAACGCCCCCCAGGTCCGGAACCACGACCCCCGTGACACACACCGCGACAAACACGGCCACCGCGAGCAAGTCCCACACACCCCACACGACTCCCTCCGGCCCGACGCCGTCTGCTGTCCCCACCAGCGCGCGTTCGACAGGTCCCATCACGGGCACGTCCTTCCGCACCACCTCCGCCAGGCCAACCCCGCCGCGCCCCGAGGCCACACGGTCCACGCGCCCTGCCCCCTCCACCACGTCCTCGGTGACGCACACCACCCACCGACTCATCACCCCAACCCACTCGGAGACCCACCAGCCCCACTCCACCGGCAGCCCTCCCCTCTCCTCTTCGGCAACGCCCTTCGTGCCCGGCACTGGCACGCGGCCCACGCACACGACCACGCCACTCACTCGGACCACCCAGACGCCTAGCTCAGTCACCACCACCAAAACCTCCAGCGTGCCCGGGCCACATCCTTCCGCCCCCGTCCACACGCAATCCTCACCCACTCCCCACACCACCGTCTCCCCAACGCCCCCCAGGTCCGGAACCACGACCCCCGTGACACACACCGCGACAAACACGGCCACCGCGAGCAAGTCCCACACACCCCACACGACTCCCTCCGGCCCGACGCCGTCTGCTGTCCCCACCAGCGCGCGTTCCACAGGTCCCCCCACGGGCACGTCCTTCCGCACCACCTCCGCCAGGCCAACCCCGCCGCGCCCCGAGGCCACACGGTCCACGCGCCCTGCCCCCTCCACCACGTCCTCGGTGACGCACACCACCCACCGACTCATCACCCCAACCCACTCGGAGACCCACCAGCCCCACTCCACCGGCAGCCCTCCCCTCGCCTCTTCGGCAACGCCCTTCGTGCCCGGCACTGGCACGCGGCCCACGCACACGACCACGCCACTCACTCGGACCACCCAGACGCCTAGCTCAGTCACCACCACCAAAACCTCCAGCGTGCCCGGGCCACATCCTTCCGCCCCCGTCCACACGCAATCCTCACCCACTCCCCACACCACCGTCTCCCCAACGCCCCCCAGGTCCGGAACCACGACCCCCGTGACACACACCGCGACAAACACGGCCACCGCGAGCAAGTCCCACACACCCCACACGACTCCCTCCGGCCCGACGCCGTCTGCTGTCCCCACCAGCGCGCGTTCGACAGGTCCCCCCACGGGCACGTCCTTCCGCACCACCTCCGCCAGGCCAACCCCGCCGCGCCCCGAGGCCACACGGTCCACGCGCCCTGCCCCCTCCACCACGTCCTCGGTGACGCACACCACCCACCGACTCATCACCCCAACCCACTCGGAGACCCACCAGCCCCACTCCACCGGCAGCCCTCCCCTCTCCTCTTCGGCAACGCCCTTCGTGCCCGGCACTGGCACGCGGCCCACGCACACGACCACGCCACTCACTCGGACCACCCAGACGCCTAGCTCAGTCACCACCACCAAAACCTCCAGCGTGCCCGGGCCACATCCTTCCGCCCCCGTCCACACGCAATCCTCACCCACTCCCCACACCACCGTCTCCCCAACGCCCCCCAGGTCCGGAACCACGACCCCCGTGACACACACCGCGACAAACACGGCCACCGCGAGCAAGTCCCACACACCCCACACGACTCCCTCCGGCCCGACGCCGTCTGCTGTCCCCACCAGCGCGCGTTCGACAGGTCCCCCCACGGGCACGTCCTTCCGCACCACCTCCGCCAGGCCAACCCCGCCGCGCCCCGAGGCCACACGGTCCACGCGCCCTGCCCCCTCCACCACGTCCTCGGTGACGCACACCACCCACCGACTCATCACCCCAACCCACTCGGAGACCCACCAGCCCCACTCCACCGGCAGCCCTCCCCTCTCCTCTTCGGCAACGCCCTTCGTGCCCGGCACTGGCACGCGGCCCACGCACACGACCACGCCACTCACTCGGACCACCCAGACGCCTAGCTCAGTCACCACCACCAAAACCTCCAGCGTGCCCGGGCCACATCCTTCCGCCCCCGTCCACACGCAATCCTCACCCACTCCCCACACCACCGTCTCCCCAACGCCCCCCAGGTCCGGAACCACGACCCCCGTGACACACACCGCGACAAACACGGCCACCGCGAGCAAGTCCCACACACCCCACACGACTCCCTCCGGCCCGACGCCGTCTGCTGTCCCCACCAGCGCGCGTTCCACAGGTCCCCCCACGGGCACGTCCTTCCGCACCACCTCCGCCAGGCCAACCCCGCCGCGCCCCGAGGCCACACGGTCCACGCGCCCTGCCCCCTCCACCACGTCCTCGGTGACGCACACCACCCACCGACTCATCACCCCAACCCACTCGGAGACCCACCAGCCCCACTCCACCGGCAGCCCTCCCCTCTCCTCTTCGGCAACGCCCTTCGTGCCCGGCACTGGCACGCGGCCCACGCACACGACCACGCCACTCACTCGGACCACCCAGACGCCTAGCTCAGTCACCACCACCAAAACCTCCAGCGTGCCCGGGCCACATCCTTCCGCCCCCGTCCACACGCAATCCTCACCCACTCCCCACACCACCGTCTCCCCAACGCCCCCCAGGTCCGGAACCACGACCCCCGTGACACACACCGCGACAAACACGGCCACCGCGAGCAAGTCCCACACACCCCACACGACTCCCTCCGGCCCGACGCCGTCTGCTGTCCCCACCAGCGCGCGTTCCACAGGTCCCCCCACGGGCACGTCCTTCCGCACCACCTCCGCCAGGCCAACCCCGCCGCGCCCCGAGGCCACACGGTCCACGCGCCCTGCCCCCTCCACCACGTCCTCGGTGACGCACACCACCCACCGACTCATCACCCCAACCCACTCGGAGACCCGCCAGCCCCACTCCACCGGCAGCCCTCCCCTCTCCTCTTCGGCAACGCCCTTCGTGCCCGGCACTGGCACGCGGCCCACGCACACGACCACGCCACTCACTCGGACCACCCAGACGCCTAGCTCAGTCACCACCACCAAAACCTCCAGCGTGCCCGGGCCACATCCTTCCGCCCCCGTCCACACGCAATCCTCACCCACTCCCCACACCACCGTCTCCCCAACGCCCCCCAGGTCCGGAACCACGACCCCCGTGACACACACCGCGACAAACACGGCCACCGCGAGCAAGTCCCACACACCCCACACGACTCCCTCCGGCCCGACGCCGTCTGCTGTCCCCACCAGCGCGCGTTCCACAGGTCCCCCCACGGGCACGTCCTTCCGCACCACCTCCGCCAGGCCAACCCCGCCGCGCCCCGAGGCCACACGGTCCACGCGCCCTGCCCCCTCCACCACGTCCTCGGTGACGCACACCACCCACCGACTCATCACCCCAACCCACTCGGAGACCCGCCAGCCCCACTCCACCGGCAGCCCTCCCCTCTCCTCTTCGGCAACGCCCTTCGTGCCCGGCACTGGCACGCGGCCCACGCACACGACCACGCCACTCACTCGGACCACCCAGACGCCTAGCTCAGTCACCACCACCAAAACCTCCAGCGTGCCCGGGCCACATCCTTCCGCCCCCGTCCACACGCAATCCTCACCCACTCCCCACACCACCGTCTCCCCAACGCCCCCCAGGTCCGGAACCACGACCCCCGTGACACACACCGCGACAAACACGGCCACCGCGAGCAAGTCCCACACACCCCACACGACTCCCTCCGGCCCGACGCCGTCTGCTGTCCCCACCAGCGCGCGTTCCACAGGTCCCCCCACGGGCACGTCCTTCCGCACCACCTCCGCCAGGCCAACCCCGCCGCGCCCCGAGGCCACACGGTCCACGCGCCCTGCCCCCTCCACCACGTCCTCGGTGACGCACACCACCCACCGACTCATCACCCCAACCCACTCGGAGACCAGCCAGCCCCACTCCACCGGCAGCCCTCCCCTCTCCTCTTCGGCAACGCCCTTCGTGCCCGGCACTGGCACGCGGCCCACGCACACGACCACGCCACTCACTCGGACCACCCAGACGCCTAGCTCAGTCACCACCACCAAAACCTCCAGCGTGCCCGGGCCACATCCTTCCGCCCCCGTCCACACGCAATCCTCACCCACTCCCCACACCACCGTCTCCCCAACGCCCCCCAGGTCCGGAACCACGACCCCCGTGACACACACCGCGACAAACACGGCCACCGCGAGCAAGTCCCACACACCCCACACGACTCCCTCCGGCCCGACGCCGTCTGCTGTCCCCACCAGCGCGCGTTCCACAGGTCCCCCCACGGGCACGTCCTTCCGCACCACCTCCGCCAGGCCAACCCCGCCGCGCCCCGAGGCCACACGGTCCACGCGCCCTGCCCCCTCCACCACGTCCTCGGTGACGCACACCACCCACCGACTCATCACCCCAACCCACTCGGAGACCCACCAGCCCCACTCCACCGGCAGCCCTCCCCTCTCCTCTTCGGCAACGCCCTTCGTGCCCGGCACTGGCACGCGGCCCACGCACACGACCACGCCACTCACTCGGACCACCCAGACGCCTAGCTCAGTCACCACCACCAAAACCTCCAGCGTGCCCGGGCCACATCCTTCCGCCCCCGTCCACACGCAATCCTCACCCACTCCCCACACCACCGTCTCCCCAACGCCCCCCAGGTCCGGAACCACGACCCCCGTGACACACACCGCGACAAACACGGCCACCGCGAGCAAGTCCCACACACCCCACACGACTCCCTCCGGCCCGACGCCGTCTGCTGTCCCCACCAGCGCGCGTTCGACAGGTCCCCCCACGGGCACGTCCTTCCGCACCACCTCCGCCAGGCCAACCCCGCCGCGCCCCGAGGCCACACGGTCCACGCGCCCTGCCCCCTCCACCACGTCCTCGGTGACGCACACCACCCACCGACTCATCACCCCAACCCACTCGGAGACCCACCAGCCCCACTCCACCGGCAGCCCTCCCCTCTCCTCTTCGGCAACGCCCTTCGTGCCCGGCACTGGCACGCGGCCCACGCACACGACCACGCCACTCACTCGGACCACCCAGACGCCTAGCTCAGTCACCACCACCAAAACCTCCAGCGTGCCCGGGCCACATCCTTCCGCCCCCGTCCACACGCAATCCTCACCCACTCCCCACACCACCGTCTCCCCAACGCCCCCCAGGTCCGGAACCACGACCCCCGTGACACACACCGCGACAAACACGGCCACCGCGAGCAAGTCCCACACACCCCACACGACTCCCTCCGGCCCGACGCCGTCTGCTGTCCCCACCAGCGCGCGTTCCACAGGTCCCCCCACGGGCACGTCCTTCCGCACCACCTCCGCCAGGCCAACCCCGCCGCGCCCCGAGGCCACACGGTCCACGCGCCCTGCCCCCTCCACCACGTCCTCGGTGACGCACACCACCCACCGACTCATCACCCCAACCCACTCGGAGACCCACCAGCCCCACTCCACCGGCAGCCCTCCCCTCTCCTCTTCGGCAACGCCCTTCGTGCCCGGCACTGGCACGCGGCCCACGCACACGACCACGCCACTCACTCGGACCACCCAGACGCCAGGCTCAGTCACCACCACCAAAACCTCCAGCGTGCCCGGGCCACATCCTTCCGCCCCCGTCCACACGCAATCCTCACCCACTCCCCACACCACCGTCTCCCCAACGCCCCCCAGGTCCGGAACCACGACCCCCGTGACACACACCGCGACAAACACGGCCACCGCGAGCAAGTCCCACACACCCCACACGACTCCCTCCGGCCCGACGCCGTCTGCTGTCCCCACCAGCGCGCGTTCCACAGGTCCCCCCACGGGCACGTCCTTCCGCACCACCTCCGCCAGGCCAACCCCGCCGCGCCCCGAGGCCACACGGTCCACGCGCCCTGCCCCCTCCACCACGTCCTCGGTGACGCACACCACCCACCGACTCATCACCCCAACCCACTCGGAGACCCACCAGCCCCACTCCACCGGCAGCCCTCCCCTCTCCTCTTCGGCAACGCCCTTCGTGCCCGGCACTGGCACGCGGCCCACGCACACGACCACGCCACTCACTCGGACCACCCAGACGCCTAGCTCAGTCACCACCACCAAAACCTCCAGCGTGCCCGGGCCACATCCTTCCGCCCCCGTCCACACGCAATCCTCACCCACTCCCCACACCACCGTCTCCCCAACGCCCCCCAGGTCCGGAACCACGACCCCCGTGACACACACCGCGACAAACACGGCCACCGCGAGCAAGTCCCACACACCCCACACGACTCCCTCCGGCCCGACGCCGTCTGCTGTCCCCACCAGCGCGCGTTCCACAGGTCCCCCCACGGGCACGTCCTTCCGCACCACCTCCGCCAGGCCAACCCCGCCGCGCCCCGAGGCCACACGGTCCACGCGCCCTGCCCCCTCCACCACGTCCTCGGTGACGCACACCACCCACCGACTCATCACCCCAACCCACTCGGAGACCCACCAGCCCCACTCCACCGGCAGCCCTCCCCTCTCCTCTTCGGCAACGCCCTTCGTGCCCGGCACTGGCACGCGGCCCACGCACACGACCACGCCACTCACTCGGACCACCCAGACGCCTAGCTCAGTCACCACCACCAAAACCTCCAGCGTGCCCGGGCCACATCCTTCCGCCCCCGTCCACACGCAATCCTCACCCACTCCCCACACCACCGTCTCCCCAACGCCCCCCAGGTCCGGAACCACGACCCCCGTGACACACACCGCGACAAACACGGCCACCGCGAGCAAGTCCCACACACCCCACACGACTCCCTCCGGCCCGACGCCGTCTGCTGTCCCCACCAGCGCGCGTTCCACAGGTCCCCCCACGGGCACGTCCTTCCGCACCACCTCCGCCAGGCCAACCCCGCCGCGCCCCGAGGCCACACGGTCCACGCGCCCTGCCCCCTCCACCACGTCCTCGGTGACGCACACCACCCACCGACTCATCACCCCAACCCACTCGGAGACCCGCCAGCCCCACTCCACCGGCAGCCCTCCCCTCTCCTCTTCGGCAACGCCCTTCGTGCCCGGCACTGGCACGCGGCCCACGCACACGACCACGCCACTCACTCGGACCACCCAGACGCCTAGCTCAGTCACCACCACCAAAACCTCCAGCGTGCCCGGGCCACATCCTTCCGCCCCCGTCCACACGCAATCCTCACCCACTCCCCACACCACCGTCTCCCCAACGCCCCCCAGGTCCGGAACCACGACCCCCGTGACACACACCGCGACAAACACGGCCACCGCGAGCAAGTCCCACACACCCCACACGACTCCCTCCGGCCCGACGCCGTCTGCTGTCCCCACCAGCGCGCGTTCCACAGGTCCCCCCACGGGCACGTCCTTCCGCACCACCTCCGCCAGGCCAACCCCGCCGCGCCCCGAGGCCACACGGTCCACGCGCCCTGCCCCCTCCACCACGTCCTCGGTGACGCACACCACCCACCGACTCATCACCCCAACCCACTCGGAGACCCGCCAGCCCCACTCCACCGGCAGCCCTCCCCTCTCCTCTTCGGCAACGCCCTTCGTGCCCGGCACTGGCACGCGGCCCACGCACACGACCACGCCACTCACTCGGACCACCCAGACGCCTAGCTCAGTCACCACCACCAAAACCTCCAGCGTGCCCGGGCCACATCCTTCCGCCCCCGTCCACACGCAATCCTCACCCACTCCCCACACCACCGTCTCCCCAACGCCCCCCAGGTCCGGAACCACGACCCCCGTGACACACACCGCGACAAACACGGCCACCGCGAGCAAGTCCCACACACCCCACACGACTCCCTCCGGCCCGACGCCGTCTGCTGTCCCCACCAGCGCGCGTTCCACAGGTCCCCCCACGGGCACGTCCTTCCGCACCACCTCCGCCAGGCCAACCCCGCCGCGCCCCGAGGCCACACGGTCCACGCGCCCTGCCCCCTCCACCACGTCCTCGGTGACGCACACCACCCACCGACTCATCACCCCAACCCACTCGGAGACCAGCCAGCCCCACTCCACCGGCAGCCCTCCCCTCTCCTCTTCGGCAACGCCCTTCGTGCCCGGCACTGGCACGCGGCCCACGCACACGACCACGCCACTCACTCGGACCACCCAGACGCCTAGCTCAGTCACCACCACCAAAACCTCCAGCGTGCCCGGGCCACATCCTTCCGCCCCCGTCCACACGCAATCCTCACCCACTCCCCACACCACCGTCTCCCCAACGCCCCCCAGGTCCGGAACCACGACCCCCGTGACACACACCGCGACAAACACGGCCACCGCGAGCAAGTCCCACACACCCCACACGACTCCCTCCGGCCCGACGCCGTCTGCTGTCCCCACCAGCGCGCGTTCCACAGGTCCCCCCACGGGCACGTCCTTCCGCACCACCTCCGCCAGGCCAACCCCGCCGCGCCCCGAGGCCACACGGTCCACGCGCCCTGCCCCCTCCACCACGTCCTCGGTGACGCACACCACCCACCGACTCATCACCCCAACCCACTCGGAGACCCACCAGCCCCACTCCACCGGCAGCCCTCCCTTCTCCTCTTCGGCAACGCCCTTCGTGCCCGGCACTGGCACGCGGCCCACGCACACGACCACGCCACTCACTCGGACCACCCAGACGCCTAGCTCAGTCACCACCACCAAAACCTCCAGCGTGCCCGGGCCACATCCTTCCGCCCCCGTCCACACGCAATCCTCACCCACTCCCCACACCACCGTCTCCCCAACGCCCCCCAGGTCCGGAACCACGACCCCCGTGACACACACCGCGACAAACACGGCCACCGCGAGCAAGTCCCACACACCCCACACGACTCCCTCCGGCCCGACGCCGTCTGCTGTCCCCACCAGCGCGCGTTCCACAGGTCCCCCCACGGGCACGTCCTTCCGCACCACCTCCGCCAGGCCAACCCCGCCGCGCCCCGAGGCCACACGGTCCACGCGCCCTGCCCCCTCCACCACGTCCTCGGTGACGCACACCACCCACCGACTCATCACCCCAACCCACTCGGAGACCCACCAGCCCCACTCCACCGGCAGCCCTCCCCTCTCCTCTTCGGCAACGCCCTTCGTGCCCGGCACTGGCACGCGGCCCACGCACACGACCACGCCACTCACTCGGACCACCCAGACGCCTAGCTCAGTCACCACCACCAAAACCTCCAGCGTGCCCGGGCCACATCCTTCCGCCCCCGTCCACACGCAATCCTCACCCACTCCCCACACCACCGTCTCCCCAACGCCCCCCAGGTCCGGAACCACGACCCCCGTGACACACACCGCGACAAACACGGCCACCGCGAGCAAGTCCCACACACCCCACACGACTCCCTCCGGCCCGACGCCGTCTGCTGTCCCCACCAGCGCGCGTTCCACAGGTCCCCCCACGGGCACGTCCTTCCGCACCACCTCCGCCAGGCCAACCCCGCCGCGCCCCGAGGCCACACGGTCCACGCGCCCTGCCCCCTCCACCACGTCCTCGGTGACGCACACCACCCACCGACTCATCACCCCAACCCACTCGGAGACCCACCAGCCCCACTCCACCGGCAGCCCTCCCCTCTCCTCTTCGGCAACGCCCTTCGTGCCCGGCACTGGCACGCGGCCCACGCACACGACCACGCCACTCACTCGGACCACCCAGACGCCTAGCTCAGTCACCACCACCAAAACCTCCAGCGTGCCCGGGCCACATCCTTCCGCCCCCGTCCACACGCAATCCTCACCCACTCCCCACACCACCGTCTCCCCAACGCCCCCCAGGTCCGGAACCACGACCCCCGTGACACACACCGCGACAAACACGGCCACCGCGAGCAAGTCCCACACACCCCACACGACTCCCTCCGGCCCGACGCCGTCTGCTGTCCCCACCAGCGCGCGTTCCACAGGTCCCCCCACGGGCACGTCCTTCCGCACCACCTCCGCCAGGCCAACCCCGCCGCGCCCCGAGGCCACACGGTCCACGCGCCCTGCCCCCTCCACCACGTCCTCGGTGACGCACACCACCCACCGACTCATCACCCCAACCCACTCGGAGACCCACCAGCCCCACTCCACCGGCAGCCCTCCCCTCTCCTCTTCGGCAACGCCCTTCGTGCCCGGCACTGGCACGCGGCCCACGCACACGACCACGCCACTCACTCGGACCACCCAGACGCCTAGCTCAGTCACCACCACCAAAACCTCCAGCGTGCCCGGGCCACATCCTTCCGCCCCCGTCCACACGCAATCCTCACCCACTCCCCACACCACCGTCTCCCCAACGCCCCCCAGGTCCGGAACCACGACCCCCGTGACACACACCGCGACAAACACGGCCACCGCGAGCAAGTCCCACACACCCCACACGACTCCCTCCGGCCCGACGCCGTCTGCTGTCCCCACCAGCGCGCGTTCCACAGGTCCCCCCACGGGCACGTCCTTCCGCACCACCTCCGCCAGGCCAACCCCGCCGCGCCCCGAGGCCACACGGTCCACGCGCCCTGCCCCCTCCACCACGTCCTCGGTGACGCACACCACCCACCGACTCATCACCCCAACCCACTCGGAGACCAGCCAGCCCCACTCCACCGGCAGCCCTCCCCTCTCCTCTTCGGCAACGCCCTTCGTGCCCGGCACTGGCACGCGGCCCACGCACACGACCACGCCACTCACTCGGACCACCCAGACGCCTAGCTCAGTCACCACCACCAAAACCTCCAGCGTGCCCGGGCCACATCCTTCCGCCCCCGTCCACACGCAATCCTCACCCACTCCCCACACCACCGTCTCCCCAACGCCCCCCAGGTCCGGAACCACGACCCCCGTGACACACACCGCGACAAACACGGCCACCGCGAGCAAGTCCCACACACCCCACACGACTCCCTCCGGCCCGACGCCGTCTGCTGTCCCCACCAGCGCGCGTTCCACAGGTCCCCCCACGGGCACGTCCTTCCGCACCACCTCCGCCAGGCCAACCCCGCCGCGCCCCGAGGCCACACGGTCCACGCGCCCTGCCCCCTCCACCACGTCCTCGGTGACGCACACCACCCACCGACTCATCACCCCAACCCACTCGGAGACCAGCCAGCCCCACTCCACCGGCAGCCCTCCCCTCTCCTCTTCGGCAACGCCCTTCGTGCCCGGCACTGGCACGCGGCCCACGCACACGACCACGCCACTCACTCGGACCACCCAGACGCCTAGCTCAGTCACCACCACCAAAACCTCCAGCGTGCCCGGGCCACATCCTTCCGCCCCCATCCACACGCAATCCTCACCCACTCCCCACACCACCGTCTCCCCAACGCCCCCCAGGTCCGGAACCACGACCCCCGTGACACACACCGCGACAAACACGGCCACCGCGAGCAAGTCCCACACACCCCACACGACTCCCTCCGGCCCGACGCCGTCTGCTGTCCCCACCAGCGCGCGTTCCACAGGTCCCCCCACGGGCACGTCCTTCCGCACCACCTCCGCCAGGCCAACCCCGCCGCGCCCCGAGGCCACACGGTCCACGCGCCCTGCCCCCTCCACCACGTCCTCGGTGACGCACACCACCCACCGACTCATCACCCCAACCCACTCGGAGACCAGCCAGCCCCACTCCACCGGCAGCCCTCCCCTCTCCTCTTCGGCAACGCCCTTCGTGCCCGGCACTGGCACGCGGCCCACGCACACGACCACGCCACTCACTCGGACCACCCAGACGCCTAGCTCAGTCACCACCACCAAAACCTCCAGCGTGCCCGGGCCACATCCTTCCGCCCCCGTCCACACGCAATCCTCACCCACTCCCCACACCACCGTCTCCCCAACGCCCCCCAGGTCCGGAACCACGACCCCCGTGACACACACCGCGACAAACACGGCCACCGCGAGCAAGTCCCACACACCCCACACGACTCCCTCCGGCCCGACGCCGTCTGCTGTCCCCACCAGCGCGCGTTCCACAGGTCCCCCCACGGGCACGTCCTTCCGCACCACCTCCGCCAGGCCAACCCCGCCGCGCCCCGAGGCCACACGGTCCACGCGCCCTGCCCCCTCCACCACGTCCTCGGTGACGCACACCACCCACCGACTCATCACCCCAACCCACTCGGAGACCAGCCAGCCCCACTCCACCGGCAGCCCTCCCCTCTCCTCTTCGGCAACGCCCTTCGTGCCCGGCACTGGCACGCGGCCCACGCACACGACCACGCCACTCACTCGGACCACCCAGACGCCTAGCTCAGTCACCACCACCAAAACCTCCAGCGTGCCCGGGCCACATCCTTCCGCCCCCGTCCACACGCAATCCTCACCCACTCCCCACACCACCGTCTCCCCAACGCCCCCCAGGTCCGGAACCACGACCCCCGTGACACACACCGCGACAAACACGGCCACCGCGAGCAAGTCCCACACACCCCACACGACTCCCTCCGGCCCGACGCCGTCTGCTGTCCCCACCAGCGCGCGTTCCACAGGTCCCCCCACGGGCACGTCCTTCCGCACCACCTCCGCCAGGCCAACCCCGCCGCGCCCCGAGGCCACACGGTCCACGCGCCCTGCCCCCTCCACCACGTCCTCGGTGACGCACACCACCCACCGACTCATCACCTCAACCCACTCGGAGACCAGCCAGCCCCACTCCACCGGCAGCCCTCCCCTCTCCTCTTCGGCAACGCCCTTCGTGCCCGGCACTGGCACGCGGCCCACGCACACGACCACGCCACTCACTCGGACCACCCAGACGCCTAGCTCAGTCACCACCACCAAAACCTCCAGCGTGCCCGGGCCACATCCTTCCGCCCCCATCCACACGCAATCCTCACCCACTCCCCACACCACCGTCTCCCCAACGCCCCCCAGGTCCGGAACCACGACCCCCGTGACACACACCGCGACAAACACGGCCACCGCGAGCAAGTCCCACACACCCCACACGACTCCCTCCGGCCCGACGCCGTCTGCTGTCCCCACCAGCGCGCGTTCCACAGGTCCCCCCACGGGCACGTCCTTCCGCACCACCTCCGCCAGGCCAACCCCGCCGCGCCCCGAGGCCACACGGTCCACGCGCCCTGCCCCCTCCACCACGTCCTCGGTGACGCACACCACCCACCGACTCATCACCCCAACCCACTCGGAGACCAGCCAGCCCCACTCCACCGGCAGCCCTCCCCTCTCCTCTT
Source organism: Acinonyx jubatus (assembly GCF_027475565.1). NCBI lineage: Eukaryota > Metazoa > Chordata > Mammalia > Carnivora > Felidae > Acinonyx > Acinonyx jubatus. The sequence continues at coordinate 723,037 of NC_069390.1, read as the reverse complement.
CGGCAACGCCCTTCGTGCCCGGCACTGGCACGCGGCCCACGCACACGACCACGCCACTCACTCGGACCACCCAGACGCCTAGCTCAGTCACCACCACCAAAACCTCCAGCGTGCCCGGGCCACATCCTTCCGCCCCCGTCCACACGCAATCCTCACCCACTCCCCACACCACCGTCTCCCCAACGCCCCCCAGGTCCGGAACCACGACCCCCGTGACACACACCGCGACAAACACGGCCACCGCGAGCAAGTCCCACACACCCCACACGACTCCCTCCGGCCCGACGCCGTCTGCTGTCCCCACCAGCGCGCGTTCCACAGGTCCCCCCACGGGCACGTCCTTCCGCACCACCTCCGCCAGGCCAACCCCGCCGCGCCCCGAGGCCACACGGTCCACGCGCCCTGCCCCCTCCACCACGTCCTCGGTGACGCACACCACCCACCGACTCATCACCCCAACCCACTCGGAGACCAGCCAGCCCCACTCCACCGGCAGCCCTCCCCTCTCCTCTTCGGCAACGCCCTTCGTGCCCGGCACTGGCACGCGGCCCACGCACACGACCACGCCACTCACTCGGACCACCCAGACGCCTAGCTCAGTCACCACCACCAAAACCTCCAGCGTGCCCGGGCCACATCCTTCCGCCCCCGTCCACACGCAATCCTCACCCACTCCCCACACCACCGTCTCCCCAACGCCCCCCAGGTCCGGAACCACGACCCCCGTGACACACACCGCGACAAACACGGCCACCGCGAGCAAGTCCCACACACCCCACACGACTCCCTCCGGCCCGACGCCGTCTGCTGTCCCCACCAGCGCGCGTTCCACAGGTCCCCCCACGGGCACGTCCTTCCGCACCACCTCCGCCAGGCCAACCCCGCCGCGCCCCGAGGCCACACGGTCCACGCGCCCTGCCCCCTCCACCACGTCCTCGGTGACGCACACCACCCACCGACTCATCACCCCAACCCACTCGGAGACCAGCCAGCCCCACTCCACCGGCAGCCCTCCCCTCTCCTCTTCGGCAACGCCCTTCGTGCCCGGCACTGGCACGCGGCCCACGCACACGACCACGCCACTCACTCGGACCACCCAGACGCCTAGCTCAGTCACCACCACCAAAACCTCCAGCGTGCCCGGGCCACATCCTTCCGCCCCCGTCCACACGCAATCCTCACCCACTCCCCACACCACCGTCTCCCCAACGCCCCCCAGGTCCGGAACCACGACCCCCGTGACACACACCGCGACAAACACGGCCACCGCGAGCAAGTCCCACACACCCCACACGACTCCCTCCGGCCCGACGCCGTCTGCTGTCCCCACCAGCGCGCGTTCCACAGGTCCCCCCACGGGCACGTCCTTCCGCACCACCTCCGCCAGGCCAACCCCGCCGCGCCCCGAGGCCACACGGTCCACGCGCCCTGCCCCCTCCACCACGTCCTCGGTGACGCACACCACCCACCGACTCATCACCCCAACCCACTCGGAGACCAGCCAGCCCCACTCCACCGGCAGCCCTCCCCTCTCCTCTTCTCCATCTGCTCAGAACACCAGGTCAAATTTTGTCTCCCACGGCCTCGCATCCTCAGCCACCCCAAGCCTGTCGCACACTGCATCCATTTCTTTCCCGCCTGTCCCCACTCCCAGTCAGTCCTCCCTTCCCTCTCTCCCCACCTCTACTCCACCCCACTTGTCGAGTTTGTCTGCCTCCAGCACCACGCTCCTTCCTTCCTCACCCAGGACCACACCCAGCCCCTTCACGTCCCACACTCTGACTTCCCCGTCTCCCACTTCTCAGTCTACGTCTCTCACCTCCCAAATCCCCACGTCTGGCCTCTTGTCTTCCACCCTGGGAATGACAGCCATCCTCAGTTCTCCGGTGACCAACCTCACCACCGGACAGTCTAGCTCCAGTGTGCAGCCGACCACCGTGTTCCTGCCCGGCTCCACCCCGAGCCGTGGAAGCTCGTCCTTCCATACTGTGGAGTCCTGGTCGAGCCAGGGCACCCCCGTCTCACCCCTGGCCTCCTCTCCAACCAGGTCCCCAGGTGAGAAGTATCTCTGGGGCCCACTCTGCCATCCTGGCTTCCTCCAGTGCAGCCTGGTGACTCTGGAGCGTACCCTCGGTCTCTCCCCCCGGGCCCCCGCCTCTTCCCTTTCTCCCAGCCTTTTGGGACCTCTTGGGCCGTGCCTTTCTCTCCCAGCCCGCACTCCCCACGCGGCTGTGCTCCATCCAGCCCTCCCCACACATTGCCGACAGCAGCTCACTGGTCGTGGCGTGGGATCTCCTTTGTCCCCCAGCAAGCCTCCTTTCTCCTGGGTCGGCAGGCCGCACGGCAGACTGAACCTCTTCCCTTACGTTCCGCACGGGCAGCGCCTGATGTCGGCGCTGCTCTGCCTGCCGCCGGGATGCCAGTGGCGGCTTGCCCAGACTGTCTGCTGGGGCCCCTCCCTGTCCCTTCCGAGAGGACAGACCCCTGCAGGGAGCTTCCGAGATGCTGTCTCTCTCCTCCAGGATATTCCCGTCCTCCCCGTTCCCCCCCGGCTCTGGTCCCAGCTGACCAGAGACGCCCATGTGCACAGGTCAGTGTTGGGCCATGAGGGTAGGAGCCTGAGTGTAACTCAGCAGGGATCAGGAAACCCTTGACCTCGGGGTACCCCCAAAATAGCCAGCTTCCGGAAGGAACACACCACACGAGAGAGCATCAGCCTTGGTTCCCATGCACAGCTGTGAGGTCCGAGGGCAGCGGCGCTGGAACAAGGGGACACGGCCTGGGACAGGGGCTATAGTGCAGGGGCGAGGGCCCCTGGGAGACCGCACTGTGGGCAGGCAGGCAGGCGTCCTGACATCTTGTGAGCAGCAGCGGCTGTGAAGCTCGCAGCTTGCTCCCTCCTCACTCATGGGAGCCTCGTGAATCCCCGCCTCACTCCTCCTGCCCCCTGGGAGGGTCAGAGTGTGTCGCCCCCACCCGTGCATTAGGGCTGGCAGCTGACTACACCTATCTGCCTCCCAGGGATCTGCTCGGTGAAGGAGCTTCAGGAGGAGGTCACGTACAAGGGGTGCACGGCCAACGTGACGGTGACCCGCTGTGAGGGCTTCTGCCCCTCCTCCGCCAGGTGAGCTGCTGGCCCCAGGCTGGGAGCCTCCCCCATCTGAGCACGTGCCAGCCAGTCAGGTGGCCAGGCCGGCGCCCTGCCTCCATCAGCCTGCCTGGGGCAAAGGCAGACCCTCTCCTGACTGCCCGGGAGCTGGGGAGGCCAGCAAGGGCAGGGGGCACGCTCCTCAGGGCCCCCTTGGCCCAGGCACTTGGCACCGCCCTTCTCCCTGGAGCCGTCCGGGAGGAGCAGGGGTCGCACTCCGGGGCTGGTCGGGGAGGAGCAGGAGGAGCACTCCCGGGGCAACGGCCCTGACCCACGCTCCCGGCTGTGGCTTCTTTGTAGTTTCAACATTCACACCGAGCAAGTGGATGTGCACTGCGGTTGCTGCTACCCTCTCAGCTCCTACGAGAAGCAGGTCGTGCTGCCCTGCCCAGACCCCGGAGCACAAGGACGGCGGCTGGTGCTCACGCTGCAGATGTTCAGCAGCTGTGTGTGCCACCCCCGGCGCTGTGGGGACTAGGGACACAGACCCCAGGCGTGAGGACGAAGCGCTGCTCTCGACACCACCCGCCCTCTCCCACCCCCGACGCTGGCTTGTCGTGCCCAGCAGCCCCCCACCCCCCCCCGCCATTGCTCCCACGAGGCATAGCCTCAACGAGCCCCCGCACCCGGCTCGGCGGGGCACCTCAGGGGAAGTGCACTGCCGAGAAGGGCTGCAGACGCTGAGCGAGCCCAACAGACTGGAATGAACTGGTGGCCCCCTGAGCACGCCCGTCGGTCATCCTCACGGCCTCCCAACCTGTGATGGTGGCCACCCGCCCCTGCCAGAACTGGGCCCGGGAAACAGCCTGAGTGGGGGCAGTGAGAAGGCCACTCTAGGGGGAGGCCTGAGAAGACGGGGCACAGGTCCCGGGAGCTACGGGGCCCCTGAGCAGGGATGGGCGGGGAAGAGGCACGGGGCCGCAGCGAAGAGGGCCGCGAGGATCCCACCGCAGGGGAAGGGAAGGGAGGGCGGACGCAGGCGCCAGCCGGCATCTCACCCCGGGGAGGGGCGCCACATGTGCCGCGCACGACAAACCCACTGCTACGAATAAACCAGCACTGGTTAACGCACAGGGGCCGGCCCGCAAGCTCCACTTGTGTCGTCTCCCACACCCCCGAGGCAGTCGTGAGCCCCGAAACCCACACCCACGCAGAGCAGGGGGTGCGGTGGCACCGGCACCCAGACAGCGACCCCCTCCAGGGGCCTCCCTGAGACCCGCGCCACAGCAAAGGGCCATCTGTGCCCCTCACCACCCCACACGGCTCCCCTACGGCCTGTCTCCGAGGAGGCCAGTCCCTGCTGATAAACCAGGGGAACCCACAGAGGACCCCGACTCTCCCTGGGCCCCTTCAGGTGCTGACAGGAGACGTGTCTGCTTAGGAAAAAACCGCCAGCCAGCACCCACCACCCACGTGGTGCACACAGGCCCCGGCTCAGCTCTGCCCCTGCCCCGGCCACCTCAGGTGCAGACAGGCACACAGGGACAGCTGTCCCTGGCAGCTGGCACACAGGGACGTTATGTGAGAGCCAAGGACTCGTGAGAGCCGAGAACAGGAACAGCCTGCGGAGGCCGGGCTCCCGCTCACTCTGGGCACGGCCCTCCGCTCCCTGACCACACCCAGAGCCCCTCCTCCCCTGGCACAAGGTCCCCACGACCCAGGAAAAGAGACCGGCTCACCTTCCAGAATCTGCTTTGCCACCCACACTTAACCCTCTGATCACAAGCAGGGACCAGTCCGAGGCCACGATGGTTACGGTGAACTTACCTAAAACCCAAAGATAAGGGAAGCCGGCCACGCCCCCTCTAGAGCGGCCAGCAGCCCTGTGGCCACCAGGCCGTGCCGCAGGGGCCCGGGACGGTCAGTGCTGCAGGTGTCCCTTCACGGCCACAGGGCTGGCGAGAGCCGCACGGAGTTCAGCCCGGCCAGCGTCGGCGGTCTCGCGGGCAGCCACGCCAGCCAAACACCAGGGCTTCTAACTTCTCGACTGCGACCCCACCCCAGAGGGCCCTGCCGTGGGTGCCGTGCCCAGTCCGAGTGCTCTGTGCTCGCGCACCCGGGGCCTGGCCACGCGGCTGCCGCACCCGGCGTCGCCTCCCAAAACGGCCAAAGAGCCTCGTCAAGATCCGGCTGCGGCTTCTCTCAGGCGAGCGGAGGGGAGCTCTCAGCCACGCAGCAGCGGCGTTTCGGCACGATTCCAAACAAATCTACGCCCTCCTTCACACCGGTAACCTCCTGTCATCGGGAGACCGAACCACACAACGGTCCTGACCTCCACAGACACCGGTCCCATGCCCGCTCTCCCTTCCGATTCGGCCGCAGTGCGGGCTCAGCCTGTCTTTCTGACGCGCACCCCGGCCACCCCGGCCCCGCCCGAAACGTCTGAGAAGCAGGGCTGAGAGGCGCCTGTCGACTGGGCTGTTTATTTGCGGCACAGCAAGGAGGACACACAGCAGACACGGAGAGACACCGACACACACAGGAGCCTGATCCCGCATCCTCGGCGATTAAAACTGCTCTGACAGCAATTCGCACAACCTCTGGGAGACGGTCTCTTTACTTGTGCGCAGCGTGAGGCGGTACATCTGCAACAGAACACGGCAGGTCAGCGGGCGCGCTCGGCAGAGGGCTCGGGGCGGCAGACGGCCACCCGAGCTCGTGTGCCCAGCCCTTCCCCGGAGCACCCCCGTCTCACAGACTGAGGCCAACAGAGCAAGCCCGACGACAACAAGCGCCAGCGTGCGCGTGGAGCAGCCGGCATCTCCGTGGGCCGCGGTGCGTGCGACACCGGGCAGCCGCCCCGGAGAGCGACGGGGCAGCTTCTCGCGAAGTTACCCGCGCACAGACCCTGTGAGCCTGCCCTCCCGCCTAGGCGGCCCCCAGGCGAAGTGAAAACAGGTATGTGCACAGAGGCACAGAGCAGCTCTCCTCAAAACGGCCCCACACCGGCACAGCCCGGGTGTCGTCAGGAGGACCAGGTCAGCCGACCGGGGCACATCCGGCACAGGAGGGCCATGCGGCCACCACTGCTGGAGCTCGGGGCCAGGTCGGCCCGACGGCAGGCCCCGCGGCGGCGGTCTCTAAGGGAGGTCAGGGCACTCCCTGGGGCGACAGAGACGCCACACGTGTCAGTGTAGCAGGGGCGGCCACACGGGCGTGCAGCTCTACTGCGACTCACTCCTACACTTGAGGCCTACAGATCTCGCCGTGCACGCGTTCTGCCACAAGGACGGCACAGTTTACGCGGACTTAGCGATTCCCCGGAGAAGCCTGACCTGGGCTTGCAGATTTGGCTCCAAACGCAGCAAGCATCCAATCTGGGTGGTTTTGGTGTGGATGATGCCAGCCCCCACAAAATTTGCAGGATTCGGATCAACTTCTTCAAGGAGCGCAGAACCAAACCCAATGATCTGTGCAACAGAGACAGGAGCGGGGGGGGCAGCGGACCGGGCACCGCAAGAGGCACAGCAGCCCGACCGGCCTCCCTGAAGAGCCCGAGGCAATGTCCCCACCCTGGGAGCGCCCACAAGCAGGCCTTACCTTAGCTTTGGTGATTTCTGTGTCCATCGGATGCTTTGCTTTGAAAATGTTCTGCACTTCCTGTTGGGGACTAGTGAGATAGAAACAAGGGTCACCACACTGAGCCAGGTCAGAGTTGGGGGGCCCTGCCCCTGCGCCCACCCACTCACTTGCTCAGCTGCTTCCAACGCTGAAAGAAATCCTGAGAAGCCATTTCTGTGGGCTGGAAAAATTTGTTGAGAGTGATAGGCAGCTTCACGGACACATTCTGAAAAGTCCCCCCATACCTATGGGCAACACAGAGAGACGTGGTGAGCAAAGTGAATGGACAGCCGAAAAAATCTGAAACTCAACTCGAGAATCAAATTCCTAGTTTGCTGATCGATGGGGCACAGGGAGGGCCTGTGGATGGGAGCTGTCGACAGCGTGGGGGTCGAGTGTTCTGGAAGGGTGGCGCTGAGCCCCAGAGAGGCCTGGGCTGTCTCAGTGTGCAGACCGACGAGCCGGGCGATCACCGGTTTCTGTGCACACGTCCGGGGGCGGGAGGGGGGCTGGTGCTCTGGCCAGGCCCCGCTGGGCTCATGAGACCAGGACAGGGACGGACCTTGGGCACGAATTCCCACCATCTCGTCACTTCTCCCCCAGAGCCCATTTCCTACAACTCCAAGTTGGCTTAAGTTGTGTACGGTTTTTCCTTCTTCCACGAGAAGAGACTAAAGAAAGCGGTTGTCTACAGAAGGAAACAAACATTTGCGTGTCGGTTTCCATAAATTCTACAAAGCACACGGTCTTCGGTTCTCGGTGTTTCTGATTTGAAAACCCCCAAACCTTTAACCTTACAGACACCTGCAGGGAGCCGGGTTTTCACACACATGCCATCACGCTCACTGAAAAAGGATAGCAGTGAACCGAGCAGCAGCACAACACGCGGTTTTTAAAAAAGACTCACGATGGCGTGTGTGCTTGGAGGAGGGACTAGACAGCGATGGACCCCTGGGCGGCCCCCAGCAGCTGACGTCCGGAGCAGCAAGCACGAAGAGGCACCCGGACCCAGCTGGCCCCGACGCCGCAGCGTGGGCCCCTCAGAACCGTAGGTCACAGCGGCCTCAAGTTTCCGCGTGCACGCGGGTGCCGGCATCTGCCGGGGTTGCCCACTCAGCCCTCAAGATGCCCTCTAAAGGAAGGACGCTGAGGCTCAGCGAGGACCAAGGGCCCCCAGGGACGAAGCTGCACCCAGGCATGGCATGTGTGATGCCAGCCCACCCACCAGCTCCAGGCAGGAGCCGGCTGCTGGCTCAGCCCACAGGCCCACGGGTCCTCACCGGAACTGGATGTTGAGGATGGGCGCCTCCGTGAAGTCAGACACGCACTCTATGTTGACGACCTGCTGCACCTGCGCGCCACCGTCCACGGTCGGGTCCACAGGCTTGGTCTGCAAGCTCAGATGTGCAGGTGTCAAGGAGGCCATGCCAACATTGGGGAAACGTGCCTGAGCCGAGCAAGCTCTGAAACCTTCTCAAAGGGGGTCCATAAGGGTCCGAGTTCACGCTCCTGATCTCGAAAGAAACCCTTAATGCAGTCAATCCTACATATACGGGTTTTTAATTCCTTTACCATCTGTTTCCCGTTTATCTCAAAATAAAAATGGACCTGGCCTGTGGTAGGTAGGTGGCTGCTTCGCATGCCTCTTGTACAGGCAGCAGCATCCTTCTCGGTCAAGCTGGGGCATTCTTAACCCTCGCTCTGTTCGGTCGGCCTATCCCTGGAGGAAAGATATTTGGCTACAAAGCTGGCACTAGCGGGGAGAGTTCTAACCACGTTTCTGGTACCCATGAGGGACGAGGCTCCGGTGTGAAGAGGGCTGCTGGAAAGAAGCACAGCTCGCCCCAGGGGGGCGCGGCACGGGGCCCCGGGCAGTCACAGGCCCCGGTCACCCTTTTCTCAGCGGCTGCTCTCTCAGGGAGACTCCCAGAGAAGGAAACCAGAGCTCGGAGGGACTTAAAAATAATGCGACAGGAGAGCTAAATAAGGGAAAACAAAAGTGACTCCAAGGAACCAAATGACCCGGGAGCAGACGCCCGAGTGTCAGTTCTCCACGCGTGACCACGAGCTCCCTATAAACACAAGGGCCACTTGGAGGCGCTACAGCAGCTGGGGAGCATCCCGCGTCTGATAAAGAATGACTTCCTCAGAGCCCTCCTCTAAATCCCAAATGGCCATGTGCTGGGGTGTGAGACACACAAGACCAAGGATATTCATCTGAAGGTCGTCTGAACAGATCAGTGTTGGAGTGAAAGTTAAGAACTGCGTGGAGGTCTTATTTCCATAGAATATAAACATCCGACCTAGAAGGGAGAACACAATTTCTTTCACACGCATCCTGAATGTTAACCATGAAAAACAGCAGAGTCACTGCTGTCACATCAGTTCCAGAGACTGGCCGCAGGTGGACAGGGGGCCGCGTCTTCCCCTACTGGGGTAACTCCTGCTCTCCACCTAAGGGGGAGCGTGCCTTTGTTGGGACCCTGCCCAGCCTGGGACCTGGGACGGAGGCCTTGGCCGCCACCTCCGGGGAGGCCAGGCCAGACCTGCGTCCCCGACGGCGATGCCCCTTGCCCCCACCACAGCAGCTCATGAGCCGTGTGCTGCAGACGAGGAGGATGCTCCGATGTGATCAGTTACTTAACATCGCAACAGAAACGCACACACAAATGTTTCTAAACACGTTCATACCCTCTGAACTCGAGTGGAAAATGGACTTCAAATGCCCTGGAGGGGAACAAACTGTCCGGCACTACCCCTCCCCCAGCTGACATCGCCACCACTAGGGGTGGGGACTGTCAGGGTCCGGAGCGCAGCACCTTCACCAGAGCGAGAAGGACGCCTCAGCCCCTGCTTTCAGCACAGAGCTCCCAGGAGGTTTCTGGTAATCCTCACGATGGCCCTAAACACCCCTAGAGGGCAGGCGTCCCACTTGTCCCGTTTCCCATACTGGCGCTCGCTCTTACGGAGAAAACGGGGTCCTCACGAGGCTCAGAGACGGTGCCCAAGAGGGAGGCGGGCAGTTGTCAGTCCACAAGAGCCCCCCAGCAGCACCCCAACGGTCAGCAGACATAGTTTTCTTTGGGGGGGGGGGACGCTGAGGGGCAGACTTACAAGCTTTTTTAAAAAAACTGTGATAAAATACACAAACGTAGAAAGTACTGTCTTCACCAACTCTAAGCACACAGCTCAGGGGCACTAAGCACATTCACACTGTTGTGTGGCCGTCCCCACCCTCGGTCTCGAGAACTTTCTATCTTCCCAAAAGGTAACTCTGTCCCTGTGAAACACTGACCCCCAGCCCAGGCGCCCACCGTCCACTCTGTCTCGGGAATCTGGAGACTCCAGGGGCCTCGTGTGAGTGGATCACACGTGAGCATCACGTCCCCCCGGTCCACCCACGTGGTGGCAGGTGTCAGAATGTCCCTCCTCGTCAGGCTGAGTGACCGTCCAGGGAGCGGACGGACCACCTCTATCTGTTCAGCTCTCGGTTCTTTGGTGAAATAGGAACTGGGGGTCACACGCTCGTTCCAGTTCCAATGTTTGGAGGAACCACCACACTGTCCTCCGCGGCAGCTGCACCGGCTCACGTTCCCGCCGACAGGGCCGAGGGTCCGTCCGCCGGATCCTCGGCACATGTGTGGTCCCTGCTGTTTCGACAGCCGCCATCCTGATGGGCGTGGGGCGGCACCTTACTTCTGATCGGCACTTCCCTGATTATTAGTGATGTGGTCATCTTTCCAGGTGCTGGTCGGTCAGGTGTCTGTCTTCTTTGGAGAAATGCCTGTTCAAGTCCTCTGCCCATTTTTTAATGGGGTTGTTCTTCTGCTGTTAAATTCAAATTCTGTATATATTCTATCCTGGAGACTAAACCCTTATCAGATGTATGATTTACAAATATTTTCTGCCCATATCATCTGAGTGAGGAGTTTTTTTTGTTAAATAATTAAACACATACCTAAATTCTGCCGAAATTCAGACTTCAATCCAATTTGAAGCAACTGGTTTTCAAACAACACACCATTATTTTTACAGACAAACCTAGAGAAAAGGGACAGCATGTGAGTCACTCCAAGGCACCCAATGAAAATATAAAGATTTTTTTTGAAGAAGGGTTTAACAAACAAAAAAGCCAGGAAAAACCTCTATGGAACACGAGATAAAGGACAAGTAGGAAAATACTCAAGGGAACACCAGTGAAAGCGCCCTCCAGAGACAGAACCGGCGCACCAGAGACATGACCGCACAGGAGGGGGCAGGTCGGTGTTCTGCCCGTGAACACGCTGGTCCACAACAGCCAGCTTCTCCACAACTCCCTCAGGTGCCCCAGGGCGCAGCACACACTCCCAGGCCAGCCGGACCCCAGGCTGTCCCATCTGACGCAGGGTGCTGGCCACAACTCGGGGGGTGACTCCTAGCACCGCAGCCCGCACACAAAGGACTCACGATCCAGAGCGGGCAGTGGGGCGGCACAGGGCCACATGGAGCCCTCTGGGGCATCCAGGGGACCAAGAGACAGACGCCCCATGGCAGCAGCCCCCATGGCCCAAAATCTCCAAGTCCCACCGTGCTGCCGGCCTGGCAAAGCTCAGAGTCAGCACTCCCTGCCCCCCTCCTGCTTCGCACAAAGGGCCTGCGGGCACCCTGCAGATGACGTTCAGTGCTGCTCACGTGTGCACACGACCCCTGGCGTCCAGCATGGTCTCAGCACAGGCAGCAGGAGGCGCAGCTCCTTCGGAGACGGTCGGGCCTGGTCCTCCCTCCATACCTGCTCCACGGAGCCGTGCTCCCCTGGGACCCCAAGGCTGCCCTTCGCCTCATCCAGCACTCCCCATCTCAACACCACAGGCTCTCTCTCCACCTCAAGCCCCACACGAAGCCTCACAAGGTCAAATGCAGTCCATTCTGTATGCACAACCTTCTGCACACGCTCGCCCAGAACTGAGCCCAAGGGGACAGAAAGAAGTGACCGGGCAGCAGAGCCCCTCACATCCCCGCCCCTGCAGACCCGAGGAGGGGGCAGCCCATAGTGCCCCACCCTCAGATCCGAGGCCCTGTAGCACACGTAGCACTGCTGGTTTGGGCTGAACCACTTTAATCTGACATTTGCCAAGGAGATGGCAAGGGCACTGACTGATGGCCCACTAGGTGACAGTCAAGGGCTGGCTGGATAGCTGTTTCTTAAAGGGTCACCCCAACCAAAACCTGACCCGGTGGGATTATAGGTTTATAACAAGCACCTGTGACAGCCTCGGGAGAATGCAAACCTTCCCCCATGCCGGCGGTGCTGGTCCCAAAGCACCCTTTACTTGCACCTACACCCGGCCCACAGCAGACCCCTCACCACCCCTCTGAGGCCACAGCACGGCCCAGACAGCCAGAACCACACACACACCACCACCACCACCACCACCACCACCACCACCACCACCACCCCCCCGGGCTGGGGGCCTGGAAGCGGGCAAGCTGCCGAGCAAATGGCTCCAAGGGTTCCCACCGTAGACACCCGCCCCCCAGGCCTCCCACCTCGTCGTGCACACGAGGAAGCCTGTGGCCCAGGCACCACGTGCACCTGCACACACAGCAAGGACCAAGAACGCTGGGGAAAGCCCCTGCCCTGGGCCACCACCCAGACCAGCATGCCCAGCTTCGAGCAGGCACTGTCCCAGGGACGCACGCCGCTCCAGCACCAAGGGCCTCGCAGCCTGGGGTCTGCAATGCTTTTCAATCTCCAACGCGGCACTTCTGGAAGCCACCAACGGCAACGCGCACCTGTCCAAACCCACCTCTCCTCATCATCTTCGATGAGCAGCAGGAAGTAAGAATTCGCACGCAGCATGGACACCAAGACACAAGGAAACTGTGCAAGCGCACGAGTCCCGCTGCTGTCGTCAGACTCAGGAGAACGAGGGGCCGCTCAGTAAAGGTGCTCCTCTCCGGCCGGCGTGCCCCCGCACCCAGGCCGAGCCCTCCCACACCTCCTGCGGGACTTGAGACCGGCAGGGACTCGAGGGACAGAAAGCCAACAGGGGAAAGGTATGGAACCGCACAGCTAACAGAGCAGGAAGAGAAACATGCTGAGCAGAGCAGCAGCGGGGGGTGCAGGGGCCCGTCCGGGGCTCGTGGGCAGTGGGGGCTACGCACAGCCAGGCACGTGGCGCCTCCAGGAAGGTGAGACAGGAAGCCAGAAAGACCACATTGGCTGTGGGGGGCAGTGCGCGCCTCGGGACACAGGAAGGCTGGGACTGAGGTCGCGACCGAGAGTGTGTGTTAACAAGAAAGCAGAGGTTGGGCGCCCGCAAGGCACACACAAAGAGGGACCGACGTCGGGGCCAGAAAGGGCGCGACCGCACGGCAGGGTGCGGAGCCAGAGGGGCACAGTCGCAGGCGGGTGAGAGGCCAGCATGCGCCTCAGAAACGCGGACGGCCAGTGCCTGAAGCTCTTCCTTTCCACCCGATCTTCCTGGTGACAGTGAGCTACCAGCACCTCGTGAGAACTGACGACCTGCGGAGCTGTGGGGGTGGTTCTGGAGCAACCCCACCCAGCAGGCCGGTGCCCTGAGCTCTTCCAGGGCGGGCCTGGGCAGTAAGGACCAGCTCATGCGGACCGTGGGCCCCGGGCGGTCACAGCAGGAAAGAGTCCCTGTGTCGAGAACACGGGAGACCAACTACCTGGCAAAGTTGTCTTCGGAGCCGGGAGCCAGTGGCGCGACCGCAGAGGGTGAGTCTGAGAATACATCCACGAGCAGCCCGCCGGAGGACGGTGGGGGGCCCGCAGGCGCAGGGGGCGCGGCCCCCAGACCCAAGAGGTCTGCCGATGGAGAAGGCGTGGACTGGAAAACAGGGAGGGAGAGGGTGAGCGGGGAACCTCCGGGCACGCCATGGCCTAGCAAGCGCGAGTGCCCGTGCTTCCCCTCCAGGGATCGCGGCCAGGCTGCACGGGGCAAGGGCCCGGCACGTGAGGGGAGACTGCAACCCCAGAGCCAAGTCTGAAGACCAGTCACCATCTCACACAACTGCAAAGACAGCCAACCTTTTTCCATGACGATCATCTGAATGGGGAAAAAAAGTTCTGAAAACACTTTTGCCATAAAAGAGATCAAAAAGAAACGAGACCACGCACGTTACTGTCGACGTTCCAGAGTGAGACTGAGTCTGAAGAGACAAAGAAGTGGGCAAGCTACTTTGGGTGCATTCTTGGTTTAGCCACGTGTTAGGCCTTATGGAGTTATAGAGAACAAATAGACGAAAAGCCTACAGACCATTTTTTCTTTAAAGGATTACTTTTTGATCCGAGGCAAAAGAAAAAGCCACCGAGGGCCACGCACAACACAAACCATTCACCCAAGCTGACACTCACACTTTGACCCCGCACCCCTATAAACACGTGGGGCTCTGCTTACGACCAGGGGCCATGTCGCCGCAAGAACCAGGGATGAGCCGCTCTGCCTTGAGGACTCGTCTTGAGTGACCTTTGAATGTCCCACTGAGCATTCGTGAAGGTCAAAATCAGTTTATCCGAGACTGCACCCGGCGCCATTTTACATTACTGCACTCACACTCTGGTCGGGCTTAACCCACGTCCATCTTTCCAGAACACAACTACCCTGAAGGGACAGCTGAGGGAGGCCAAGTACTCTCCTCCTGCCCCCCCACCCCTGCCCCCCGGCGTGTGGGCGTGCCCACTCTGGGCACTGGCCAGGCACACCTCGGGCCAGGCCTCTGACGGCCACCTGCTTCCAGTGTGGCCGTGCTGAGCAGTTACACATGAAAATCAACGTTAGTATAAATAACTGCCCGTTTCTCTTTCAGGTTAAGTTAAAGAATTTCTAAAAAATTACATCGTAGGTATGTCATATCACATACGAATTCTATTCCAAGATAAAAGAGGCATTACAAAACGTGTGCTCTGCATGACGGCCCCTCCTTCCCAGCCCTGCCGAGGCTCCCCTCAGGAAGCGGAGAGTCTGGGAGAGGAGGAGCCTGAGGGACGGGGACCCCAGAGGAGCTGTCAGAGGAGGTATCAGGAGCCAGCAGCATCTGGACGTGGCCTCTCAAGGTGGTTCCTGCCCCTCACTGCACCTGCAGCGGCATTCCTGGGAGCACAGCTACTCACATGACACCGTTTTTTACTGACACTGTTGCCATAGGAGTCTGCCCACCTGAGGAGGGTCAGGAGCAGAACTCAGGTGGCTTTGAACCTGGCTCTGAATTATGCAAGGAAGATATCTGTCATAGCTGACAAACTACAGCCTACATGGGAGTTATGGGGACTGTGTCGCCTCTGCCATCTATTGAAAGATCTTTACCACTGGTTCCCGAATAACGATTCACATGCTTCTGACAATGAGCAAATCTTTTGTCCAATGAAGTCAAATATGTGCCCTGAAAGTTACAACAGACAAAAGCAAGGCTGTTCTGCTGGGAAGACCCACCTGGACAGCCACTCCCTGCCCAGGTCCCACATCGAGCTCTGCCCCAAGGCAGGCGTGCAGAGACCCACTGCCCCTTGGCTGCCTCCTCCCTCCCCCAGGAGGCCCGGTGAGGCCTGAATAGAGGGCTCACGGCAGGCCCAGGATCCTCGGCTTGAGGGCCAGACGCACGGTCAAAGGGACACACAAGTAGACCAGGGGACAGGCCACAGACCCCATCAAGGAGCACAACGGCTCAGGCATAATCACGCCCTTGACAAGCCAGCCCCCAAGGCCTCGGTCTGTCTGCACACAGGCGCATGTCACCTCTGACACTCCTCTTCACAAAGGCCACCTGATATCATTAAGAGGCATTATTCACACCCCTGGGCCAAGATCCCAGAGACGACACAAAGCTCTCCAGGGCTCCTCCCAGAACGGACAAGCAGAAAGCCCACAGTCCTGGGGAGCTGGTCATGGCGCCCAGCTGGCGGTCGCGGGGCAGGGCTGGTGTGTGCGTTCCCACGAAGCTGTCGCTCGAGCCAGGGAGAGAAAAGAAACAAATACAACTCTCAAAATGACACCTCCCCCAGACGCACATCAAAAGACAGGTCTTCACTTATACGTGAATGCCCTCACCACGTCACACAGAAAAGGGAAGCCAGCCCTAACCCAAGTCACTGCTGAAAATCTCTAAGAACAGCATAAGGTGTGAGGTGGGTCCGCTCTCCACCAACAAAGAGCAGCCGGACGGCCTCCTACGCAAGGCAGTCCCACAGAAGAAGCGAGCGCTCACATCGTCTGAACCACTCAGGACAGAGAGGAGATGGGAGGGGACTCTAGGCCCGAGACGGCAGTCTGAAGACCAGTCTGGAAGATGAGGCCCAGGCGCCTAGGGGGGGAGCACCTTCTGAGGTCAGAGGTGAAGGAGAGGCGAGGGCTTGGCTGGGTCCCGCCACTGCGTTCTCGGCACACACCTCACACCTAACAACACATCCTCCCCAGGGGGCAAGTGCTCTGCTGGTGCCGAATCTCGGGGACCCAGCGACCCAGGAGCTTATGCGGGCGTCGCCACCAGAAAGGGACCCACCGCGGCGCTGGCCGGGGCAGGCTCGGGGCCCCCGTTGACGGCGGCGCTCCTCTCCCGCTTGGCCTCCTCCAGACCCGTGGCTGTGTCCGGGCCCTTCTTCTTCTTGAGCTTGGCCAGAATGGAGGACTGGCGCTCCGGAAATGGCGGCATCTCCTCCAGGACGGTCGCCTGGAGGAAGAAGCCCGGAGTCACGGCGGCGGAAAGCCCCGCAGCTCCCGGCCCCAGGGCGAGGGACGGTGCGGCAGGGGTTCTCCGAGCCACCGGAGCCTACCAGGATGTCGGTGCTGGCCACCGTGCTGAGCCGCAGGTACTCCACGGCCCGCTGCTGCAGCTCGACATCGGCGTTCTTCAGCTGGCTGTCACTGCGCAGCACGTCCTGAATGGTGGTCTTCACCTCCGGGAACAGGTTCACGAACTTGATGTAGGTGGACAAGAGCAGCGCCCTGGTGGGGACGCTGCACAGGTGGAACTTGGAGTGCAGCAGGTGGAACTGGATCAGGGGGCTGTGGGGCACAGACGGGGCGGGAGCGCGTCGTCCGTGTCCCCCTGCTCCTGCGCCCACGCACCTCACCCACGGGCGCGAGCGAGGAGTGGCTCTGGGGAACAGCCCCTACGCTAGACCAGAACCGCTCCCACGCAGGACAGGGCGCGCAGGCAGGCGTGCGCCTCCTGTCCCACACAAGAGCACGCTTCCCTGTGGCAGTGGGAGCCACGTGACCACGCATCTATTGTCAACAAGAGTCCTGACTTTTGTACGGCTTGAACGAGAATAAAAACACACGAATCCGGAGCGGAAGTGCTCTTGCCCTGCTGTCCCAACAAGCAGGTGAGGACACCTGTCAACCTCCCCTCGGCCGCCAGGTGAGAACCAGGAAGCACGGAGCCGGCATCACGGCGCGGTGCTCACCCGGCTCCCACGGGGTCTCTCACCTGGATCTGGGGTCCCCAGCTATCAAGTTTCCAAACTCTCCCAGGATGTAGCCTCCCACTTTGACCAGGTTCTCGTGGCACGCCGGAGCCTGAAGAGCCTGTGAAACCGTGAGCACTGTGAGCCTGATGCACAGGAGCACGCGGCACAGGTAGAAGAGCCGGGAGGCGTCTGACGACAGGGTAAAGTCGCTAGGAGGTGGCGAGGCACGAGGCCCACACGGGGTTCAGGCCGCCCTCCCGCACGGCCTGTTTTTCACGTTAATGCAAGGTTCCACCAGAGGTGCCCCGAGACCCTCCGGCTTTAGTATCTGCCCCTTCCCTGCCTTCCCGCCACTTCAGCAGGTAGGTCAGTAGCAGGGAAGCGCCAAAGGCAGAGATGCGGCCAGTGCCAGCCCTGGAACAACAGCCATGCTCTACTCAGGCCCCAGGCAGGGGCAGGTGCACACCAGCATCCTCCAGGGGCACACGCCCCTCACCAACGGAGACACTGCACGTGCAGGAGATAAGGCTCAAGCAGAGGTGGTGTCCACAGCATAGGAGCCGGGACCTCCCAGAACGGTGGGCAGGAGACACAGGGAGGCCGGCAACGCCCGCCAGAACCCCACGCCTTATCCCGAGGGCGCGTCTGGGCCGTACCTCGAACACCGTCTTGGCAGCGTAGCCCTGCACGTCGTCGCGGTTGATGACAATCTGAATGACGCGGTACCACACCTCTTCGCTCACGTAGTCGCCGGCGATCCGGATCAGGTTCAGGATGGTGTCCACGTACCACGTGTAGTCCACAGCGTACTTCTCCGCCAAGATGGCAACTTTCAGCACCTGCAGGGTGCGGACGCTCAGGGCAGCCACTCCGGGCCCCACAGCCGCCGGCGCCGCGTCAACTCGAGGGCCTCGGAAGGACCTGAACGCGTGTGCCAAAGCTCGGGTGTGCAAGAAGCTTCCACCACATTCTCAAGGGAGCCCAGAAAGTTGAGATTTGCAGATTTCACTGGGGAAAGCCAAACTGCCCTCCAGGAACAGACCGGGAGAGACACGGTCCAGCCGGGTCATGGCGACCCTGCACCGCCACGGACCAGAGCCTGGGCAGCCCTTCCCAGCAAGCCCGCCTTCAGGGCGGCAGGGCTCTCTGGGTTCTCCTGCTCTGGCCAGCCTCCCTCAACTCTGCACGGGGGACCCCACCCACTCATTTACCCCCACGCCCTCCAGAGGACTCTGCGGGCCATATACACTGCCCAGGGGCAATGGCACTGGGCTGACCCAAAGCAGACCCTCACCCCCACCCACGCCACCTTCTTAGGGCACCAAGCCCCCCAAACAGCACCAGCTGCCAACGCTAGACTGTGTCCCTCACGCAGCTGCCTGTCTTTACCTCCCTGCTGTGTTGCCCTCCTGAATGCACCCCCAGAGCTCCTGCTGGGGCCTGGACCACCACCCACCTGCTCTGCCCATTCTCTGGCCTCCGTGGCGACCCTCCACAGTGATCCTAGAGCATCATTCCAAAATTCAGGCCGCATCACTGCCCTCCTTCGGCTTCAATCCTTCGAGCCCAGAGCTCACCCCGAAGCTGAGCACTCGGGGCCTCTCACCGTGACACGGGACAGCAGCCTCACTGCCTCTGCCATACATGCCCTGCTCCCACCGGACGGAGCCGCCTCCTTGCCGCCCAGCTGCCCACCCCAAGTACCATCATCCTCTCAGGACGAGCTCACTGCCACCTCCTGCAGAAACCCCCCAGCACTCCATGACAGCAACTCCCGAGGCCCCCCCGGGGTCCAGAGCCCTGCCTCTGCCAATCCTCACCCACGCTACAGGCGCTCCACCATCTTGCCTATGACCTGCACTCCTCGTGGACAGAAAGGCCCCGCCGTGGGCAGGGCAAGCAGCACGTCCAGGTATGGACGCCCAGCAGCTAACACAACCACAGGACGCATGATACGACACACCAGGCTGGACAGACGGCCAGACAGAGCATTTACCGCGAACTCAGAAGATCTGTCTTACCCCTCATATGACTGAAGCTAACTGAGCAATGCCATTCACCATGTAAACCTTAAAAACCTACCCATAGGTACCTGGGTGGCTCAGTCGGTTAAGCGTCCGACTCTTAACTTCAGCTCAGGTCATGATCTCACAGTTTGCGTCCGGTTCTGCACTGACAGCCCAGAGCCTGCTTGAGATTCTTCCCCCCCTCTCTCTGCCCCTTCCCTTGCTTGCTCGAGCTTGCGTGCTCTCTCTCTCTCTCTCACTTTCTTTCTCTAGCTCTCTCAAAAATAAACAAGACTTACAAAAAAAAAAAAAAAAAAACCCACCTAATGACACAGAAGACCATGGCCCCTCTGTCTCAGCTCAGGACACACAGAACCACGATGGTAACAGTGCCCCAGTGAGTACAGTCCCCAGAACCTGCTGCACCCACACAAACGGGAGCCCAGGCCCTGCTGCCTGGCCACACTCTAAATGTGACCCCACCCCTACCCCACAACGGACTCCCCTCTCCCCGCACGTCTATTCTTAGATCTTCCACCCTGTCCCTCCTGTCCCCCCGAAGTGCCTGCGTCCTCTCTCCTGGCTGGTCACCCCTGTCCCTCCTGTCCCCACCAAAGCGCCTGTGTCCTCTCTCCTGGCTGCTCAGCGGTTCAGCTCCAGGGCTGCTTCCTCTGAGAAGCCTTCCTTGACCTTCTTTCTTCTCCAGGCCAGCCCCGCTCTTCATCAAAGCATGGCCACGTGGTAATTAGGCCACGCCACTCAGCACTGAAGAGCCAGCACCTGCCCCAGACTGGCCACAGGGGCCAGAGCTATTCAGTAAATGATCCCCTAGAAGCCTGAGTGTCCAGCTATATGCGGAGCCACATCGGCTCAGAAGCTCCCAGCCTCTCATTTCCAAGCCCAACAGCAGCCCAGGGGCAATGCTGAGAGTCAGCAGTGGGGAGCTCTGACGCTGGGCACTTGCCCCCAGAGTTCCCAAGGAGGCCTCAACTGCACTTCGCTCCCCAGAAAGACAAGTAAGACACACTTTTCATAGGATGAGAGGCTGCGGGACCGCTAACCTTAGCAGCTGACCCCTTCACACAGGCTCACGCTGAGCCCTCTGTGAATCACACACACGCTCGGGGCCCCTCTCTGCTGGCCACAGGCTACCTGGATCATGATCAGCGCTTCTCACGATAAGTATCTGCGGAACTCTTGGCAATCTGTTTGGCGTGCACACCCGCTTCGCCGATGGTGGCTGAGCTCGATGCATCCGAGAGAGGCAGGAGCACAGGCTGAGCACATAAGCAGTAAGGCAAGGGTCAAACGTACAGAGCGGTGCCCACAAGTCTGCACTCTTACTCACCTGCGTTGCAAAACTACCTCACTGTGAGGGTCCCTGTTAGCAAGGGCTGTTTTAAATCATTTCCAAAAGCCTGCAAGGCTCCCCTGAGAACGCGGCCTGGAAGCTTAAGCAGAGGGATCTCGACCCAGGACCTAGCGGATTCCCGATCAAGCGCCAGGGCAGAATCACACACTCTAAGGAAAGGATGTCTTGCGGTGGCAGCGCGGCGGCCTTCAGACTCACAATCTCTTCCCGGATGGAATAGTCGGCCGTCTCCAAGTAGCTCAGCATCTCGGCCACAATCTGCTGGGCGTTGCTGCGGTCACACATGGCGTAGAGGAGGTCCACGGCCCGCTGCCGCACACTCACGTCCCGCTCCGTCTGGGGGTGCGAGGCAGAGTGAAAAGCCGCACGAGCAGAGCCCGGGCCAGGTGACCAGGCCACGCGGCTCAGGCACCCGACTCCGTCCCAACGCTTAACTGCGCACTGCCCCCAACTCCCCGTCTGGATCTCGGGACCACCCCCCTCCCCGCGACAGACAGGTCACACGGAGCCCCTCGCTCCTTGACTCTGCCCACCCAGAATCCAGCTCCGTCCCTGGGGGGCAGTCAGAGGCCTCTACTGTATGGTCACAGACTGGCACCTTCTGCCTCCCCCGGGAGCTTCTCAGAGCGCTGCTCTCGGGCCCCACCCCACACCTGCTCTTCAGCCTCTGCTGCGGAGTAAGACCCTAGCTGCTCCTCGGCACGGGACAGCCCCGGGAAGCACCACGGCAGGACCACGGGCCAGAGCAAGGGCAAGTCTTTCTGAGACTGGCAGTGAGTGATAACAAACACCAAAAGCAGGGCCAGGCCCTCGTGTGGCCTCTCATTCAAAACACACACCAAAAATGTGAGCACACAAAGGAACGGGGTCAGGCCAGGGACAGAACAACGGGCTTTGTGGCCTCCCCCCGGCCTCGCGTTCTCCAGCGGACCTAGCGCGGCAAGGAGAACGCAGGGGTGCTGTCACGGCCGAGCCTGCGGAGCGAGCCCACACCGCCTGCTTTGGAGGCTCACAAAGGCAGGTAACAGGCGCAAGTAACCTCAACCTGGCTCTTCAACTCTGGAATTTTAATTCCTTGAGAAAAGCAGATTTTCTTTTGCACATGGTGAGTTTTCTCACAGACAAGGACGAGATGTTTTATCTTTCTACCAAAAAGAACCGTTTGCGTTGATTCAAACACCTGTCGTGACTCGGGTACGTGCGGGACTCGGCGCTGGGTACTATGTGCTCTCAGCCCGCCTCACAGAGAACAGACCCCCGGGGACACGGCAGCGAGAGCCCCGAGGACAGAGCACTCGCCTTCAGCGCGTTGATGACCGTCTCGATGTGCGTCTTGACGGCTTCGTGGGAGAACTCGGAGCTGGCCAGCGTGCACATGCTCTCCAGGGCCAGGTAGCGGAGGTTGGTCTCCCGGTGCTGCAGGAACTGGCCCAGCTGGTTACAGGCGCGCACCAGCAGGTTTGGCTCACTGCACGGGCAGGAGAAGAGGGGCGGCTGGGGGTTCCTCGGTAGGAGCCTCACAGACAGGGCCACGCACAGGTCGGCGAGGCGGGTGGCATTCGCGGCCACGGCACTGCTAGAGGAGACCTCGGGGCCCCCACACCGGAAGCCACGGACCTAAACCCTGAGGTCAGTTTCGCAGCGGCTCAGCTCGCTGCCCCCTCGCACGCAGGATTCCACAACTTCAAAGAGGCGGTGGCGGCGGAGGTGCCGTCCCAAACCAAGCTCCTCCTGAGCCTCGGCGCCGAGCTGGCGGAGGGAACGCTCCGGGCTCTCGCCGAGCGGCCGGAAACATCACCTCAGCCAGAGGCAGCCAGCCGTGGTGAACGGCTGAACACAGGCCTTGCCGTGGGAAGAGTCCCGGGAGCCGCGTGCACAGAGGCAGACACGAGAGGTGGGTCCCGAAGCGCCAGCCGCCAAGAAGTTTCCGCCACCCTGCTGCTCACTCTCCGCTTTACCTTCGTGATGTTATGGCTCTTTAAACGCATTCAATAAAGACCAAAAGGCTTCCTCTGACCTCTAAAGTTTTGTTTTCAACAGTTCCCAACCCTGCTGAAGTAGGACTCTCAGACTGAGTTTCTGTCACAAGAAACTACGTTTGTCCAAAAACGTCGAGGCGGAAGGTGGCGGGGAGAGGGTGGGCCACGCCTACCGTGCCCCCACACCACCTTGGGTGGAGTGCAGCAGCGGGCACTCGTGGGGACCCTGGCGGCGTCTCCCACAGCCCCGCATGGGAGCCACCCCGGCACGCTAACGGGAATGCTAAAACAAGGCACTGGGCTCAAGGCCACGGGCAGGAAGTCGGGCTACAGGAGCTGAGAAGAAAACGCAAGGAAGCAAACCATCCCCCCATCCCCAATCTCTCTGCTCGCCGACACACTCGGCCACCGCCACCACATCCCCACAAAGGCCTCAAACCAACGCTGTCGCTTCATGCCGCAGGAAGGCTAACGGGGACACACGCGGACAGGCCCCCCGCCCCCCTTCCTGTGCGGTCACGGGAGAAGCCAGGCAGCAGCAGGGTGCTCGGGACAAACAGGAGAGGCCCTCGGGGAAAGGTAACACCGCGGCAGATGGTGCGCGAGTTCTGAGGCCAGAGAGAAGCAGCGGAGGAGAGACCAGAAGAGGAGCCCACAGGGAGCACGCACCCATCTGAGGAGGGCAGAGGCGACCTGTCCGTGTCGGGGAGCGGGTAAGCACCCAACGTCACCCAGGACGCTCCGGGGAAGAGGCCGGGGAAGGAGAGCACCGCCCACTGCTGACGCACCTGTCGTGGTGGATGATCAGGCTGATGGTCTCGAAGAGCACGGCGTTCTTGGCATTGGAATGCTGCACTTTTTTTGACTTTGGTGGTTCCTGGGCTTTGTTCAGAATCGTCTCCAGGCACTCGGTCAGGCGGCCTCGCACTGCAGGGTCTTCTGGGCGAGACAGAGCGCTGTCGGGCCGGGCCCCCCAGAGCCACCTGCCCCCCAGCCGCACCACCTCACAACCAGGGGGAGCCGGCTGGCCAGCACATGCTCCCCATCAGAGTGCGCGGCTCTTTCCAGCGAGAGGATGTCACTGCATGTACATTTTAATGCAAACGAGATGCTTTAACACCTTCCTTGAATTAGAAGAGAGAAAAGAAAATCTCGGAGACGCAGACAAGAAATATAAAAGTTGGAAAGAAAGGGGACAAAAGATTTTTCCTCCACTTTCTATTTCCAATAGAAATAGAGACACTGTTATCAAAACCAACAAAGAGAAAGAAATGTTAAAAATTCTAATGAAACCAGAAAAAAGAAATAATAGACAAAAAAAAAAGAATAAGAAAGCAATAAAAATATCAAATATCAGACACAACCTGTACAGCATGTCCCCCAAAGCCCCCAGCACACCCAGGGCTAGCAAACCCAGCCAGTCAAGAAGAGCGGAGCCCTGCAGACGCGGGTGGGGCGCCATCAGGGCCCTGGGGAGCTCCCCCCACCCCCTGCCCCAGGGCTTGAGCAGAGAGGTGGCCAAGCCCTGAAAGGAGAGTCATGAGGGAAACACACCCACGAGTGAGTGGAGACACCCCAGATCTCAGAATGAAGGAGCGGGACGGCCGCCAGGCCAGGCAGGGCCGGGCAGGGAGGGAGGCAGAAGTAAGGAGTGGCTGTTGGGGAGGCCAGTCCTGCTCCGGCTCAAGGGAAGTCCCCCCACACGAAGGCTCGGCTGCAGGTGTGCAGTTCATACTTCAGTATGGAAGAGAAAATTACTGGAATCTAACAAAGAAATATCTTGCACAAAACCAATTAGATTAAAACGTAAAGGTTACAACGAGCAATCAGTGTAAAGGACAACTCGGAAGTATCTACATCCTTTGATCAAGAAATTCCATTTCTAGGGATGCCTGGTGGCTCAGTCGGTTAAGCATCTGCCCTTGGCTCAGGTCATGATCTCAGTTCATGCGTTAGAGCCCCACATTGGGCTCTGTGCTGTGCACAAAGAGCCCACTTCATATCATCTGTCACCACCTCTCTCCGCCCCTCCCCTGCTTGCGTGCGGGCATGCACGCGCTCTCTACGTCTCAAAAATAAGTAAATAAAAACTTTTTAAAAAGTTCCGTTTCTAGATCCTTGCCGTATTAGTCAAAAGTAACATTTTGCAATAAAACATCAACAGAAAAATATCTCCATTGTGTATATTAAGGTTATACAGATTATTAACAACTTAAAATACAGAGCTTGTAAGCGTTTCCAGTTTTACTGAAAAACACTGTTTCAAAAAGCTGCACAGGACAGATACCATATTATGTAAAAAGCAGAGATAACCCCAAATCCCAAGAAAATTGTGAGTTCTCTACCAGCTGCTCTGGGAAAGCCAAGATGTGTGGCAGCATCATAAAGGACCCACAGAACAAGAACTAGCAGCAGAAAAGGTCTTGTAAAGATAACAACATAAGAGTAACCCTACGATGCTGAAGCAAACCCCTCTCAGACAGGTCTGTCCTGGCAGCTGTTACCTGGGGGTGGATAGCACTGTAGCAACCTCAGAAGTTTCACGGACAGCCAGGGAGCCGGGACAAAATAGTAGGTATAATCCTGAAGGTCTGTTGATGCAGATGTCACAATCTGTAAGACAATACAGGGTGCGGACGGGTGTCATTTAGAGAGGCCCTCGGCGTGGTCCTGAGGTCACACACTACCTGAGAAACAGTTCCATTCGACGAGCTAATAGGGACATTTAGTTGTCTCCTATTTTAGAGGTAAAGGAGCACAGCCGTGCCAGGCTCCCATGGAGAGCAGCTGCCCGCTGTCACTTTGGGGAACAGCCCACGCGCTCTTGCTGTGCAACAGCCGGCCCGCTCCGTGGGCACACACCAGCCTATACCACTGACCCAGAACCGTTACAGAATTCAACAGACCGGAAACCCAATCATTCCTTTGTGGAGCAGAAAGTGAACAAAACACAAAAGGGAGAACTTCAGTCCCCTCAGAAGGGACAAGCCCTCCAGCACAGACCCCTGCCATGAGCTCACCGGAGGCCAGACAGCAAGCTTCCTCCATTCATGGCTCCATCTCCTTGTCTATCACAGTCCTTGGCGGGGCAGACACCCCCTCTACCTTCCAAATACACGACCGCCCCTAAGACATTTCACTTCCACTAACACACAGCCCAGTGCCTCCCCACCTCCTGTGTCTGCCAGGGAAGTCAGAGGAGCGCCGCCTTACAAAGCCACAGGTGTGACACTTTAGGTCCTAGGTAAACACATTCAGGAAGGTTCACCTAATTCCTATACTCGGCTGCAAGACAGCAGCCTGGACCCAGGAGGTGGCCCCTCCTGCAGGGAGGTGAGCTCCATGCTGTTTGAGGCATGGGCAGAACAAGCAGAGCGATAGATAGAGGGCACACGGGCAGGCATTGGAGGAAGACAGGGAGCAGCACCGTGCTCCTCAGGGCAGGGGGGGGCCAACACAGGCCGTCTCGTGCTGCTAACACCACACTCAAAAACTTACAACTCTAAACATACACATTTGAAACAAATATAAAAAAGAAAGCAATGAGTAATTTACCTCAAAGATTTACAGATAGTAACAGATGAACCCAAAAAGTAGAGGAAATAAAAATATGAAGCAAAACTAGCCAGGGAGAAAAAAAACATAATAGAGAGGGCAACAAAATCAGAAGAATTGCTGAGACTAATCGGGAAAGGGAGAAGGTGCAAATACCCGCATCAACATCAGGAAGGAGGCAGCACTACGGACCCCCGTGTGCAGAATAACTTTCTGTCAATACATCTGAATATTGAGACACATTAGCACATGTCAGGAAAGTGCAACATAACCAAAGTGAATGAAAGGACAGAAAATACAAAGACCCATAATTTATCAAACAAGTTGAATCCATAATAAGAAATTGTCAACAGGGATGCCTGGGTGGTTCAGTCGGTTGAGTGTCCAACTCTAGCTCAGGTCATGATCTCACGGTTCATGAGTTCAAGCCCCGCATGGGGCTCTGTGCTGACAACTCAGAGCCTAGAGCCTGTTTCAGATTCTGTGTCTCCCTCTCTCTCTGCCCCTCCCTCTCTCTCTGCCCTTCCCTCCCTCCCTCTCTCTCTCTCAAAAATAAATAAAACACTAAAAAAAATTTTTTTAAAAAGAAATTGCCAACAAAGAAACCCCAATCTCAAATGGCTTCACCAGTTACTTAAAACCAACCCATAGTAGTTTACAAATAACATTTTAAGATATCCTTGAGGACAGCATTTTAAAAATAAACTGTATAAAGACATCTAACAAAAGATAAAAGAATCTCCACTCACAAAGTTATAAAACATTATTGAGAAAAATTAAAGACTACCCAAATAAATGGAGAGGTATGCCATGGTCACAGATTCAAAGACTCAATACTGTAAAGATTTGAATTCTCTCAAAACTGACCTACAGATTAAAGGCAGTCCCAACAGGATTCTTGGGGGAACAAGACACGTGCTCCACTAGACATCAAGACTTGTCCTCAAGTTCCAGTAACGAAGACAGCGCACCGCTGTGTAAAATGAACAGAGATGATACCAAGGGAAGGAGGCACAGACAGAGCCCCGTGGTTTGTGGTCAAGGCGGCACTGTTGGGGGGGTGCGGGGGCAGGGAGGCCTTTTAGGACACCAGTCCCAGAGCGGGTGGTCAACCTAAACGAAACCCCAGAACTGGGAAAGACCTCATAAGTAGGGCAGAAAAAGCACTAACCACAAAGGAAAGGATTGGTGCTTTAAAAGGAGGAATTTCTGACCATAGAAGACCTCACCAAGAGAGTAAAACGGCAAGTTACAGAGTAGGACAAGATTTTTAAACACAGGGTAGACTGAAGCATACAGAGATGCCATTTTCAGAGAGCAGTAATAGTTAAAAGTGGGCAATTTTGTTTGGTTCAACTTAATCTAACCAAGAAAGTGCTCATATCTAAAATATGTAGAGAACAACTTCTACAAAACAATAAAAAAGCTAACTCTGTAGAAAAGTGGGCAAAAGACTTCTTAACAGGCACTTCACAGAAGAAGATGTTCAAGAAAGCAATAAACACGCAAAGCTGCCCAACCTCACTGACCCTGAAGAAAACGGACACGTAAATCACGAGACCCCGCCACGCCCCAGAATGGCAAACATTTAAAAAGCCAAGATGCAGAGCAGCGGGAACTGCACGCTGCTGCTGGCGGGGTGCCGTGGCACCGTCGCCTCAGGTGAAGCGCGGCCACCCCACGAGCCAGCAGCGCCACTTCCAGGGACAACACACACACACACACACACACACACACACACCAACCGAGGCAGCAAAGCTGTTCCCAGCAGGTGATTCACACCCGCCTCAGCGCTGGGCACGTATGCTGTGTGTTCAGACAAATCCTACAGCGTCAAAACTGAACGAACGGCACACAGGACAAATACGGTCATTCCACAATGCGGAGCATAACGGGACAAACATAAAAGACTACACCCCACACGTGGGATCCATCTGTGTGAAGATTCAGGGCGCAGTCAGAGCTAGACAACAGAGTTAAGGACACCCGCTCAGGCAGCAAAGGAAAGGAAAGCAAGGAGCGAGGCCACACGAGTGAGGACAGGGCTCCCCACAGCAGGGGGCCCAGCCGGCACCCCCGCCCCCACCCTAGGCAGCACGAGTGTGAGCCGGGCTGTTTCGCTCCGTGCACCTTCCTGTGCAGACAGGACACTTCTCAACTGACAAAAAGGTTGAAAGAAAACCCAAAGACTTCCTAACCAAGAAGAGTCCTCAGTCCTGAATTTGCAAACTGAGCCAAACACCTTGTACTCTAAACAGTAAACCAACGTATTATTTAAAATTATCTTAATAATTTTATTTAATTATTTAATTTAATAATTATAATTTAATAATAGTTAATAATTATTTAATTTAATAATTTAATAAACCAACGTATTATTTAAAATAACTGAGACCAAACTGCACCCTGAGTCCCACTCCCATTGACAGACTCACCCTGCTTAACCTGGACACGGCCAGAGAGACAGAAGTCTTGAACTCCTCGGGGTTCTTCTGGGCCAAGGTGGTAATGAGGCTGGTGGCCGCGGTCACCACACCCTGGAACAGACACAACAGGTACATGCTGTGACTGCAGCCAAAGTGCCTGGCCTCTCAATGCAAAGTCATTTTCCGAATAAAACTTTAAATGGAGAGCAAAGACCTGTAGTCCATGGGCCAGATTCACAGATCTCTAACAATCAAGAGCACACATATCCCATTTTCTTTTTGGAGCTTCTCTTTGCAAGCCTGGACACGTGGCCCAGACCCTTGTGGCAGCAGAGGCCCCATCCCGACTGGCCCTCCTGCCCTTCTCTGGGTCTGGCCACCTGTCTGGTCCTGTGGGCAGCTGCACTCACTGCTGCCCCTGATTTGAATCACTCTGTGTGGGGGCACCTGGCTGGCTCAGCCAGTGGGGCGTGCAACTCTTGATCTTGGGGTTGTGAGTTCAAACCTCACACTGGGTGTAAAATAAAATCTTTTAAAAAGAGAAAAGGGGAGGCTGAGTGGCTCAGTCAGTTAAACGTCCAACTTCGGCTCAGGGCATGATCTCGCGGTTCATGAGTTCGAGCCCCGTGTGGGGCTCTGTGCTGACAGCTCAGAGCCTGGAGCCTGCTTCGGATTCTGTGTCTCCCTCTCTCTGCCCCTCCCCCACTCATGCGCTGTTTCTTTCAAAAACGAATAAACGTTAAAAAAAAAAATTTTTTTTTAAAGAAAAAAAAATCACTCTGTGTGGACTGGGGAGGGAGGCATTATTTAGACTCCAGCGCAGAACAACAACTGAGAGAGCCCACTCTTCCCCTTCTCTGGAAGCAGTCCAGGCTGTGTCCCCACCACACTGGCCCCCAAAGCACCCCAGACCCAGGCGAGACTCCTTCCCTGCAGGGCCCCCACACGGCACCCGGCCTCAACAGCCCTGCACGGCTGTCCCGGCACCGCCAGGAGCGGCTCCCGGCAATCCACATCTCTTGAAGGCAGATGCTGGTGAAGAAAAGATGCCCTCACAGATACGTGAACAAAGGAATGCCACTACCGACGGTGAGGACGAGGACAAAGACCAGGAGAGCCCTGCCCCCCCCCCCCCCCCCCCCCGCCGGACCCGCCTGGCCATCCTCCACCATGCTCCTGAGCAGGTGGGACAAGACCAGCATCTCAAGCAGCTGCGAAGCTTCGAGGATGGAGACCTCGGGGGAGAGCCAGAGCTGAGCGCTTCCTTCAGCCTTCCAATGACAGCGTGAAGGCTGCACCGAACGGACCTAACTGGCCTCAACGCCCACTTCTCAGCGGGCAGAGTAAGTACCAACAGATTCCCCTCACAAGCCAGCTCTGACAGGTCAGTATTTGTGAGCACGCAGGTCCCACCAGGGCAGAGCTGGTCCCCACGGCTCCTAAGCGTGTGGGGCTCGGCCTGGCCCACCACGAGGACAGAACAAATCTGCGCATTCTGAGGAGACTCCTAAAGCACAGTGTCTCACGTCCTCTGCACCCTGCAGGGTCTTCGTAGGAAGGGCAGTGTGAGAAGACCGGGGCAGGCCCAAATGGCCCTCGGTGCTGCCCCCCGGCCACAGCCCATGGCCTGCCCCCCCCACACATACACACACCCCCTCAGCTCTTCCACTGCTCTCTGAACACAGGACCCACAGGGGCTGGCTCGCTCTGCCACCCAGCTGACACCCCTCTGGGCATTCTTTGACCTTGAAAACAAAGAAAGCCAAGTCTCAGGCCTCCTTCACCGGCAAAGCCAGGAAGTATCTGACACGGAAGCCAAGGCCACACAGAGGACAGGCGCCAAGAGAACAGTGAACGTGGGCCGAGAACAGCAGGATAAAAGGAGGCGGGGTGATGATGGGCTCAGCCCTCCCGTGGTCTGGCTGGGCCGGCCCCTCCACCTCTCCCGCTTCGAGCTGGGTTCTGGTGCCTATAGCCAAGAAGGTGCCAGGCAGCGCACCTGGTGAAGCAGAGTCGTGTGCATCAGGGCACCAAAGCAGACCCCATAACTGGGGCTGCAGGATCTTTGAGTGTCAGCAAGAGGAATCCTGCGGGCAGTTGGGATAGTCCCCGTCACTGTGACAAGTGCTGGGGGTGGACGTCTGCTGGCCAAGGGCTTTGGTGTCGGTTGGCTGTGTGGCTCGGGCCCCCCAAGCTGTCCCAGTTCTGACCCTCCGTCACCTCCTGGTTCAAATCCGCATCTATGTGAAGCCGTTCCGTCTCTCCAAGCCTCGGTTTCCTCAGGTGCGAAACTAGAAAAAGCCCCACTGCCTCGCAGGGGCTGCCTGGTGGGTGACCCGTGGCCTCAAGCCTCACGGCCACCAGCATGGCTTCCCAGCTCTACCAGCAGAGTCTGAACCTGAACAGACTGAGGGTGACCCGGCGTGCAGGGCTAACCCTAACCCCACCCCCCCCACCCCCCCATCCAGGCCCTTCCCCCTCTCCCCAGGACTTGGCCACAGAGGCGGAGCTCCACCCTCAGGGAGGGCTGCCATGCTTGGACACAAACACCCAGTAAACGTGGGCAACGACAACGTGGGAACAGCCCCCGGGGCGGCCGCAGCACAGCAAGCTTGCCGACACGGCCACCGGCTCTCTCCTCTGAATCTGCACGCAATGATCATTTATTTTTAATTTTTGAGGTAGGTTCGTTTCTGGGAAAAAACATAGTAAGCAGCCTGCATACTAACCCCCATCTACTCAGGAGGAGACCCTGTGTTACATTTCAATTCTCTCAGTGTTACAACAGAATTCGCACAGCACAAAGCCACTGTGCTGAATGCCTGCTCCAACTTGACCCCATCTCCTGGTGTCACGACCCTGAATGCCCTGGCTGGTGTGGACCGGACCTGTGACCCATGTCAAACCACAACCACCAAACGTTCCTGTCTACGACACAGGGAGGACACTCAGGCCTGGCCTGTGGAGCAGTCGTGCAGACTAGCAAGACTGCGGGCAGGAGCTTAGGCGGGGGTCACGGGACACCCTCACCACCGCCTGACAGACAGGCACACCACATGGACTGCCCTCCCTGGACAGGGTGTCTCCAGAAGCCGCTGATCTCGGTCTGGCCGGTCTGTGCGGCCCCAGCACACGGGAAGCCTTGCGACAGCTAGCTCTGGGGCGGGCTGGAGGTCGTGCCTGCACGGTCCCACCCCCGGGAAGGAGGGGCACCTCCCCCTAGCCACAGGAGCGCACACACGCTCACAGGCTCAGTGGACTAAGCTCAGTGTCCCCTCAGAAAGCACCGAGCTGCTGTTTTCTTAATGGCCATCCCAGAGACGGTCACTTGGTGGGGTGAGCAGGACCCTGGTCCAAAGGCACTCACCAAATGCTGGTCGTTGAGGAGGTGCACCACGCGGGACGTCCAGTCACCCATGGGGACGAGGTCGGGAGACGTTCGGTACAAACGCAGCAAACACAGGGCGGCGCTCTGCTTCACGCTGTCCATGGTGTCTCTGAAAGACAAACACCGGTGGTCGCTCGAGAACACGGCTGGCACCCCACGTGGCCCCAACAAGCTAAGCATGGCCCCGAGCCTCACAGATCATACGCCGGAGTAACATGGAGAGCAGGTCGCTGCACCCTCCCGTGTGATCCAGCCCACGCCCACCGCCTCCGAGAGGTGTCCGTGTGGACCACGTGTGGACAGTGACAGACGGCTTCTGCTCTGAAGACCTGCCTTTGGCTCCTGCCCAAGACAATCAACAGCAAAGAATCCCACCAGGAAAGGTGTCTCATCTCCAAAAGTGTCAGTTCTGGTATTTTTCCCAACTGCTGAATAAGACCTTGGCTATGCAAGACTGACCATATTCAACTCATGCTCCTCTCTGCTTGGATCACGGTATTTTTTTCAAAACTCAGTTAACAACATACAATCAAAACAGAAAGAACAGAGAGCCTTGCACTGCCACAAAACGCCCCCGGCGATTTCCTCCCGTGTCCAAAGCCCCTGTCGGGTGCCCTTGTGAAGCACCCCAACCCCTGCTTCTCTGTGCTGGGACAGCAGAGGCGGGGATTCAAATGCCCTCCTGCCCCTTCGTGTGGTTGACTGTGAAAAGTAGCCACTGAGCCACAGAGCCCGGGGTCCCTGGAGCACAGCAAACACTGAGAAGCTAGGTCAGAACGACTGCAGACAGCCGGGGAGAGGGACATCTGGAGGGTTTCCTGCTCCGGTTTTAATGCTGGCGGCGGGCAGAGAACGTCCCCAGGGTTGTTTATCCCTCCTCCCCACCAAACCCCAGCCAAATTCCGCTGAGCCGCCCACCAAGGAACAGCCCCGTGGAGGCCGTCTGAAAAAGAACACGGCAGGGCAACAGTGGAAGCAGTGGGGGCTCCTGCTCCACGTGAAGGGGAGAGGAGGGCTGGGGACCGTCGTCACCATTTACCTGCCTCATAGCTTTCTTGGCCCTAAATCCAGCCCAACACAAGAAACCCTCAAGCTGCTCCCCATTCTACCCCCGGGAGAAACTGCCCTCACAGAAACCCCGTAGGATTCTACTGCCCCGGGGGAGCAGTCCGTCCCTGGCCCTCTCTGGCCCCACACCATCCTCACAGGAGCAGGCAGCACGCCCCACAGGCCTTATGGCAGAGCCGCCCCAAGTCACCACTGCATTTCTGTGCTCGCACGGGAGGGCCTTCCTGCCCCCGGGACCCACACCAGAAGAACATTCGAGGAGACGGAAGTACGGCATCCAACACCCCTGGGGAGGCCGGGGAGGCCACTGCCCGCTCTGTGTCAGTTCTATCTCGGGCCCATGGCCCAGTGCCCGGCACCCTCGCTTCCTGAACGCCTGCTGGGGGCCGCCGTCCCGCCCCCAACGTGCCAACTCCAGTGCAGTTATTTGACTGCTGACAATCTCCTCTGCATCTGCCACCCCTGCAATGCCTCAGTCCGTCTCTGGCCGTCTCCAGCCTGAGCACTTCACCTTGAGCTGCCCGTGGGTTAACTGCACATTCAAGAGCTGGGAATGGCGTTCGAATAGGGCTCGTGGGTACCAGGCGGCCTGAGCCTCTTGGTGTAGGCTTGTCTGTGACCTCGATTCTGACAGGTAATCCAGCGGGGTGGGCATGACCGCGCCAGGTCCCCTAGGCCGTGAAACTCACAGGCACGGCTCAACTGTCTTCCCGCAGCAGGATTCTCCCCGTCCCGTCCACGCTGGGCCTCGCCATGCGCCCCCTGTGCCCTTTCACCGTAGGTGCGGTCCGTCCTTTACTTCAGCAAAGCGTTCTTCAATTGCAATCTGAATGCTCTCCAGAGATTGTCTCTGTTTTACGTCACACTCGTCCAACAGGCATTTTTCAAGCACTTACTGTGTACCAGGTATTGGTCAAAATGCTGGAAATAAAGCAATGGCCACAGCAGACAGAAACCTCAGCCCCCAGGAGCCTGCCTTCTGCGGGCGGAGGCAGGCAGGGCGCAGACGTGTTCCCTGGTGTGCGCCAGGAACAGGGCAAGGGCCAGGCGGCAGCCAGAGCAGGGAAAGGGGTTCAGGGAAGGCCTTGCCCAACCTGGTGCAGCCCTAACGAGTGAGGAAAACAAGGTGCCGTGCGGCCCTGAACCCACACCCACCCTGGTAGGGTCCGGACCCGAACGTCCCGTCAGGGTCACTCTGCTCACATCAAGTCCCTCGAGTCTCTTCTGTCTTAGTTTGCGCTCAGGGCGGCCACCATGCCCCACAGCTCTCATCAGCAGACGTGGAGCGTCGTCTCGGCTCCCCACCTGCTTCCTCGGCTCTGCTGTCCTTCCAGTGAGTGACCTGCTCCCGGCGTGTGTCTCTGAGTGCCCCGCCCCCCTTCCCGTGGGGCCTTGCTTCCGGCCTGGCCACTCCGTCTCCCTCTGGTGGCACACGCCTTGGACAGACACTCCTCCGGGGCTTGTGTGGCCACAGCCCTTCTGGTCACTGGTGCAGCCCAGGGCTTGCCCGGGAGGCACAGCTAGGCCTCAGGGAGGAGCGTCCGTGTGCCACAGGGTTTGGGGCAGTGTCCCGGCATCCAGAGTGCCGTGGCCTCTGTCTGCACTGCCGGCCATCCTGGAAGAGCTTGGTCCCGACGAAGTGCCCGGGCCTGGGGCGCTTGCTGAGCCAGATGTGTCACCAGGGTGTGGACCCTGGGTCAGTTCCCCAGCTCAGCAGAGTCCGGGAACACGAACGCAGGACCCTGCCTCTGCCATGCCCCGTGGCACCCTTCCAGAGCGGCCTACTCTGCCCCACGTGGCCCCTCTCCAAATCAAAGGGGGTGGGGATAGGTCTCTAAGAATTCTGTGCTTGAACTTTTCCTCAGTGACACTCTGGAGAAAGGGCGAGAAGGTGTGCTGCGCCACAACCCAGAACGACGCGCTCCTTCTTCGGCAGCTGCGTGGGAGGCTGGGCCCTTGTCGGTTGGTTGCAGCCGGCAGGGCCCTTCTTCCGTGCTCTTCCAAACCCCGGCGGTACTGGGGCAGGAGAGGCGTGACGGGACTTCGCCAGGCACCTAGACGTATGGTTGCCCCACCGCCTAAGACAGGGAGACGAACTCATCCTAGAAATCCTCTAAGTAGCTGCATGTTTGGTTCACTTAACGCGAGAGACACACGCACTTCCGACAAGTCACGGGACACATACCCAGCGACGAGGATTTTCGGAATCTCCCCAGCAAACGCCTCGGCCATCTCTCGGCTGCCCACGTTGGCGATGCAGTGCAGGGCCAGGCCCATGAAGGTGGGGTTCCGACTGGCCAGGTCGTTCTTGATGGCGTTGTTGATGAGCCGGATCAGCTCACTGTTGGAGTTCACCAGCACAGAGATGAAGAGGTAGCCCTGGTTCCAGAGAGACAAGAGGACAGAGAGCTTGTGACAACCTGGGTCAACATGGACAACAAGGCACAAGCGTCCAGCCTTGGGCCGGCCTCCCGACGCCTCCACTGCCCAGTGTCCTGCAGGAGGGGGTCGCGCCACAGAGGGTTCCTCTGCACTCTGATGAAAGCACCAGTGTCGTTAAAGAGGCAAAGTCCCTGCTTCCGGCTCTGCCATAAGACAGTCCTGAGGGACGCACCCAAGAGGCACTTAGACGTCCCCATGGGAACCAGACGCCTCGGTCCCCAGTCCCACCTCCCATCCCACTCACCTATCCATGGTACCACGTGTGAGCAATGTGGACTCACCACTGTCCTGAACAGGGCGGAAAGGACCCTGATTGGAAGGCCCCAAGAAACCATGATGAGTTCCCGAAACCCTGCTCACTCCGGCCTCACCCTCTCTCTTGATCTGTCTCTGCGCCCTCACCACTGGCCCAACTCCAGCCCCGTGTCACCCCTGCCGTCCACACTCTCCCCATGCAGGGGACACAGTGACCTTCTCGAGACTCACCTCATCACTGACCGTGCAGGTGAAACTCCTGTGCAGCTTCCTGTTGGCCTTGGGAGAAAGGCCCCACCCACAAGCCCACCTCCCCCGTCTCCCCTCCAGCCACCACTGCCCCTTCAGCTCCGGCACACGTGAGCCCAGCTGGGCGCTACTGGCTCTGTCTGCCCTCATCCCCCAGTTAAGCCCTCATCCTTCTGTCCCCACTCAGGATGCCCTGCTTGGAGGACCTTCCCTACTGGCCAGCCCCTCTCAGGGCCCCAGAAAGCTCTCCACACCTTCTGCCCTGGGCACTGGCCACAGCTATAATTCTCCGTTTACGAACTGTATGATGCCATCTCTTCACTGAAAAAGGGCAGGGCCCACATCTGCTTTTGGTCCCTATGTCCCCAGGGGCCTCCCAGCAGACTGCTTGGTCCATGGCAGACACCCAAATTCTTATCAGGTAAATACCAATACTTCATGACATTCCTGGGGGGGGGGGGGGGGGGTCTAGGGTTTTTTGGTTTTTTGTTATTTTACTTCCTGTAAGTTAAATTTTCGGACAGAGGAAACTGTTAACTTTGCAACACTGGGGAAAACATAAAAATATTGCTACTCTGAGGAGCTACAGGGCTAAAGCTACAAAGCCGGAGAGGGCTTCAGGGGCCCAGGTGCCAGCGCCATCTGGAAGGGCACTGGGAGCCGGCAGCAGGGCAAGGGCACGCCCAGGAGCAGCTCCAGCTCTTCTGCCACGGGGGTGTGGTGGCCTTGCCAGAAAGGGAAAGTTGTACAGGGACCACGGGGAGCGGGTCGGTGGGGGGGCTGTCCGTGCCAGTGAGTTAGGCAGACACTCTGGGGCAGGAAGCAGGCCTGCCCCAGACACCCCAGCCTGGCTCCCTGCAGCATCCATCTAGACCCAAAGGAAGTCTCGGCTGCAGGGGAGCTGGAAAGAGCGAGCAAGGAAAGAAACGGCCTCCAAATCAGAAGAACCCCGCCCAGGAGAAAAGGCCCTTCCATGGGCAAGATTGCCTCCTGGAGGGGAGGGGGGCCCTGGGGCCGCCTCAGGGGTCCTGGATGCCAGCCCCACCCCGACCCCCGCCCCCCTCCGGCGACACTCACGATCTGCTTCTCCGTGTATCTGTTGGAGCTCAGCAGGTTCACAGCCTCCATGTGCCCAAAGTCAATGTCATGACCCAGGAGGAAGATGAACAGCAACTTGCAGACGTACTTCTTTTTACTGTAGCCATCGAGAGCCTTGTCACCTACAGAAAAGGCGGGTGAAGTGGGAGGGCAGGGAAGTCGTCGGCAGGAGCTGGACAGCAGGGCGCGGGCCCGCCTTCCACCGCACACGGGGCACCACCGTGCTGCACACGAGTGCGGGTGACAGGTGACGTTTCCAGACCGGGTGATGCACGGCAGAACCCAAGGGTGTGGCTTCCCTCAGAAACCGAAGCCAGAATCCTTACATCAAGAGCTCTGCCCCCCCCCACAGCCCCCCCCTCCCCCCGACAGCCCCGGGCAGGCCAGGCCCCAGGGGGCCTCCCTGGGACCAACCAGCCCTGCCAGGGCCCCTGGAGTCAGCAAGTCGGTCTTTTAAATAAGTTCTTTCCCGCAGGCGGATGAGCATGCTCTAAATGACCCCCCTTCGCTTCAGTTTTAGGACAAAGCACCCACCCGCAGAAGTCACACACGAGAGGGCCAGAGGAACCGTGTCTTCACCCTAAACACAGCGCAAACGAGCACCTCACGAGACATCATGACGAGGCGGGTTCGAGACACATCACTGGCAGAACACAAACTGCTATTTAAAAAAGACCACCCAAGGGCGCCCAAGTGGCTCTGGTGGTTAAGCGTCCAACTTCGGCTCAGGTCATGATCGCGCGGTTCGTGGGTTCGAACGGGCTCTGGGCTGACGGCTCAGGGCCCGGAGCCTGCTTCCAATTCTGTGTCTCCCTCTGTCTGCCCCTCCCCTGCCTGCACTCTGTCTCTCACATTGTCTCAAAAATAAATAAACATTTAAAAAAAAATAGAAAAGACCACCCTGCGCCATTTTAAGGATCAAAGTTCTCAATTTGCCAGACGAGGACACAGTTTTCCTTAGAGCCCACCACTAGCGGACTGCAGAGGTGACAACTAGAGAGATCGGTCATCTTTCTGAGCTGGGTCTCCCAGTGACACTGCTGTCACAGTGTGAAGGACCCGTGTGGGACATATGAGGGCTGAAGGGGACTCGGGGACAGCACTGGCCTCACAAGTCGGGACCCTCGTGCTCGTGGGCCAACAAGCACTGGCTGACCATGGAGAGCGGTCTGGAAGGCCTCCCCCAAGACTTCCTAGGGGAACAATCACATGTCAGCCAGCCAGCTGGTCACCTCATCTTGAGACGTTCTGAGAAACCCTCCCTTTTCACCAACAAACTGATATACAATGTAATGACCTAAGAGTATAAAAGGAGCCCAGGCCTGGTTCCTCCACCACCGCCAGCCCCCACTGGCTCATCCGCTCCCCGCACCCGGGGAGCCCAGCTCTGGCTGGGACACCCCCCATCTGCTGTGGGAAAGAGTCTGTAGGCTCAGCACATGCAGCCCAGAGCAAGCAGCACCGATCTCCCATCTCCTGCCCACCTGGATTCCATCACCTTCCGGAAGCCTCCTCTGACAACCAAGCCTAAGGTACCACCCTACCTCCTCTCACCTCCTGGAAGCCTCCTCTGACAACCAAGCCTAAGGTACCACCCTACCTCCTCTCACCTCCTGGAGACAGGTCTCTGCTACTCAGAGCACATCTTAAAGGAAAACACAGCAGCATCCAAACAGAGAGAACAGCTTGGTCAGACTGAGCTCTGTGGAGACGGCCACAGAAGCACCTGGGGGCTCCTTCCCTGAAACCCCTTACTGGTTGCTGCTCCTGCAGGAACTCGGACACAGGGTCCCTCCTAGAGCCCTCCCGGATGCCAGGAGACTTACAGCAGGGCCGTCACTAAGGCAGAAGAATAACCAGGCACCTCCTGGCCCTGGTGCGTGGCTATGATGTACAGTAACAGCCAGTGCCCAGAAGGCAGCTTCGGGAACTCACAAGGTACTGCAGAGAGTGGGGACGAACCTGGGTGCCAGCCCAGAGGGCAGTCCGGCACGCCACCCTGCCTGAAGCCAGAGCCCTGCCCCCAGTGAGAGGGTGGCTCTCCCAAGGGGAACCAGCAGGGAGACGCCCGACCGTGCCACAGGCCCGGCGTGATCAGGAAAGAAACGATGGCCCCAAGAGAGCGGGGCTCACATTATGCCTACGTGCCTCCCCCAGGCACCCGCCCAGTCCAGCCCCACCTGCTCTCAGGGGCTCCTCACCTACTCAAGAGTGACCCGTGGGGAAGCCTCTCCTTTTCACGGACCGCCCCCACCTTGGGTCCTGTCGTGGAGGGCGGTGCGGACGGGAGGGAAGCACTCTCACTTCCCACACGTACGCTGGAGTCTGGCTGGGGCGGGGGGAGGGTCCCGTGGGCTTCGTGCGGTCTGGGGAGCACTGGCTGCCGCTGCCCCGCCGTCTCGGGGCCCACGGTGACTCCAGTGCTTTCTCTGGCAAGTGTCCAACCATCGGCCTTCCCAGCAGCAGCTACAAGGGCTGCAGACTCAGGGACCGGGTCCCCTCCCGGCTCAAGAGGTACACCACAGTGGCCCTGCCGGCCCTCACGGGCAAGGAAGGAGACACGGGTGCACTTCAGTCTGAGCAGCCTCAAAAACAAAGAGCTCTGCTCACTCCGCAGCCCAGATGCTTTGTTTCCGTCAACAAAGAGTGTGCTTGCTGGCCCCGCCTGCGTCCACCCGCACGTTCCCAGCACCCAGCACCCACCCACCTCAGGAGCAAGGCCCGGGCAGAGCGTGCGCCACAAACCCCGGCCACATGGGTAGCCCCGCATCCTCTCCGTTCTTGAAGAGACCGAGCCCATCTCCCAAGGACAGAACTGGCTGGCTGGACACAGTGTCCCCATGCCACCTGTCAGTTCCAAGCGCACCTCCACGAACGGCCCGGGGCAGAGCCCTCTGCACGCCTCTCCCTCGTGGCTGTCTCAGTACAGGGCCGCGGCGGGGGGCGGGGGGCGGTGCCACAGCTGCAGAAGGGGCCCTCCTGCAGTTTGGGGTGAGGACTGGAGGGGCTCCGAGGTCCCACAGTGAATTTGGGGCCCCACCCTGGCCATAACCTTCTCACGGCCCTCTCAAGGTGACCCCGGTGCCCACGCCATCATCCGGATCCCCTCTGCAGCCCCACGCTACCGGCCTGCCCGAGGTGGGTCGCCGCCCTCTGAGAGTTCCTGACGGCCCGTGCCCTGGCCCGGCCAAACCAGCTGCCTTCTCTCTCTCCGGGGGCTGAGCTACCCCCTTGCTCCAAGGAGGGGCCTGAAGGTCTGTCCTCCTGGGGGCTCTCCTTGGGCCCGAGGGGCCATACTTTGGGCCTTGTAGTCACCCTCACCAGAACTCAGGAGTTCCTCCCAGTGACCGTCGCTCCAAGCTGGTGTGGTTTCACTCGGACCAGACTAGACTGAGGTGGTCCTCACAATGTTAGTTTCAGGGCGGGCTAGAACTGTGTCTTTATTCCAGTAATTTCAAACTGTCACACTGCACATCTCGTGCCTGAGAGGGGGTGGCCCACGTCCCCACGTTCCGTGAAGACCAGAGAAGAGTGGGAAACAGGTGGGAAACAGGCTACACATCCTGACTGACGATCAGGATCCAGTCTGTGCCCGAGACCCCCAACTTGTCTACGGCCCCCTCCTCGGTGGGCCCTTCCAGAAATGAAGCAGGACACCACATCACGGCTTAGCACTGCCTGAGACAACGTGAGGCTTATGACGACCCTGTATCACTGGCTCTTAAGACTCATGCCAATTTCAGAATGTGAAATGTGAAACAAGGTCTATCTGAGGATGACCAAAACCTGGTCCTTCTGTAAGAAGATATTAAGCAGTAAGACCCAAGACTGGAGAGTGAGTCACCAGTGCACCCAGACGCGGGACAAACACGCTCCCTCCTCCTCAGGCGCTGGGCTGGAGGGCAGGCACCCTGACAGTGGCTTAGTGTCTGGGTCAGAGCCAGGTCAGCCCTGCGTACCCACACAGCGGCGCTCCCCACGAGCACCCCCTCCAACCACACTGTTGTGTCCCTGCCGGCTCTGTCCCTGCCATGTCCCAGCACCGATCAACCTAAAACACCCTCAGTCGCTCATGCTTTTCAGGGCCTATCCTGTCTCATTCGACAGTGGCGATGGCCAACATTCGTCCAAGATAACCACTCTTAAGGGACAGGAGAAGGATGCCTATCAGTTTTACCTCTGACCCCAACAGGCCTCAGGCTGACACGAATCTGTCATTTGTGCCTCAAGGGCAGGGCTCTTGTGCTAAATGGAGACGTGGCCCGGGACACACAGGTTTCCAAACCCTCAGCCTCCACCGGGGGATCACGTGGGCAGTCACATAAAGTAGGGCAAGGGCGCCTGGCCCACTGTGAGGAGGTCTGAGCTTGGCCGCCCGAGTACGACCCTATCTCACCAAGAAAGATGTTCCCACCTGACAAATAAGATGCCAGCCAGAGCCCGTGTGGTTGCGGGCATAGCATCTGAGTCCC
This sequence comes from Acinonyx jubatus, assembly GCF_027475565.1. Classification (NCBI taxonomy): domain Eukaryota; kingdom Metazoa; phylum Chordata; class Mammalia; order Carnivora; family Felidae; genus Acinonyx; species Acinonyx jubatus. Next base: position 681,607 of record NC_069390.1, on the reverse strand, counting down.
AGGAAGCAGACTCTTCCGGACAATTTCTGAGCTGTGGCCCTTTCCCACTGTTTTCTCTCACAGACACCGGCGCTCGACAAGTATCTTGCGATCAAAGAGGTGGAAAGACCAGGAGGGACATGGCCCTTCCTCGCGTCTGCACCCTGACGGTATTCTTCCCTCGCCCCCACGCCATTCTGCCTGCCTCCTCCGTGAACTGAGAGATGCCCACACCGGAGAATCCACTCTTCGCCCCCGAGTCCCCACAGACCCGAGGCGTTTCCTCCACTCTTTGCAATGCTTACCGATTTCAGTGGTTAGAAAAAGGGAGATGCAAATTAAGACCACAGTAAGGTTCCACTACACGCCCCCCACCGTAACCAAAACTCACAAGATCAACCATACCAAGTGCCGGCAAGAACGTGGAGGAACTGGGACCGCTCCCACCGGCTGGCAGGAGCGACACGACACGTGCACAGCCGCCCCCAGAAAATGGCGAAAGGCCCCCTGCCGCGGGCCCAGGGTGTGTGCCCAGCGGGAGTGCTCACCGCAGCCTCGGCCTCACAGGCAAGCGCGGGTGAGTGCACGGCGGTGCAGAAGCGCTCACAAGCCACTGGCACACGCGCGTGCCCTGAGTGCACCGTGCTCAGCTGAAGAGACCTCATGCCACCCAATCCCTTTCACGTGGGTTTCAAGAAACAGCAAAGCTACCGTGACACACAGCAGACCGGTGGCCGCTGGGGACTGACGAAGGTGGCCGAGTACACGGGGACACAGGGAACATACATGCACCTTCCAAAATTCAAAGTGCACGCTTAAGTCAATTTTATTGCAAGTAAAACACATCCCATAAAGCCAACTTTTAAGCCATTCCTGTCAAATACACCAGGAAGAAAGGCATAAAGCATGGGAGAACACTGGCGAGGACTGGGGGCGGGGGGGGGGGGGGCAGGGGGTGCGGCCAGCCCGTCGGGAGCCAGCGTGGCACCCCCTTGCCGAGAGCTTTCGCGCTTCCTCCATAAAAAGCTGTGCTTTACTTAAGTCTTTCTATACCTACAGTAACCTAAGTTCTTTATGGGAACTTTTGTTTTAATGTTTTCTTTATTTGGGGGACAGTGCAAGCAGGGGAGGGGCGGGGGGGGGATCCAAAGAGGGCTCTGTGATGACAGCACAGAGTCCAACACAGGGCTCGAACTCACGAACCGTGAGATCATGACCTGAGCCTAAATCGGACACTTAACCGACTGAGCCACCCAGGCGCCCCCCTTTATGGGAACGTCCTCATTCAGCTGTGCACCCCAGACCGTGGCAGACACCCAGTGGTTACGTAGCAAGTTAGCGGATGCCATGTGGTACACCCCTGCGGACAGTCAGTGATAAGCAAGAGTGATGTCTCCGCGAAGGGTACCACAGCAGCTGCTTCCCCAAGGTCTCCAGGTGGAGTGTGCCGGCTGATGTCATAGTAACTACCCCAATCCACCCCAGACCCGGGTGGCTCACACAACAAGCACCACCTTCTCGCTCACGAGTCTGCAGGTCAGCCAAGACTCAGCAGGGGCGGCCTCCAGCCACAAGCGGGATCTAGGCCCGCACAGGGCGCCTCTCCCTCTCTGAGCCCAGCAGCACCCAAAGCACATCCTTCCCAAGGAGGTGACGGGAAGGCCCCCGAAGGGGCAAGTAGAAACAAGCCACCCCCCTCGAGGTTAGGTCTCAAAGTGGCGCACAGTCGTGGTCTACATCCCACCGGCTACATCACATGACCAAGCCCCACATCCTTCCTCAAATGACAGAGCCCACCGGTGAAACCATGGGCCTCCAGCCTTCTCGGTGGCAGGGTTTCGGATTACAGATGCAACTTCCCGACGTTCTCAGGACTGTCACATCGTATCACTTCTCATCTACTGCTTCCACGTGTATCTGTAACTGCACAAGGTGCTATCGTGCGCAGCGAGCATGCGGTCACCTCCGTGGCCGCCACGTCTTTCCTCCTCTTCTGCCCCTCTGACCTTGCATCTGGGATTCTCTGCTTCTGGCCTCAAGTATATCCTTTGGAATTCCCTTTTCCTCACAGGAAACTCTCTCCATTTTTGTCTCAAGAAGCTCCGTTCCAGCTTCAGTCTTAGAAGACGCTCTTGCCGGGCAGTCTTCCACTGGCCGTTCTACAGCACGGGGCCAGGCTTCCGATCTGCCGCGTGCCAAGTCGGCTGCCAGCACAGCTCCCCTGCCCGTGACTTGTGATCTCTGCGTCTCCGCAGAACGCGTCTAGGTGTGCGCCTCATTCACGCCACCTGTGTGTGTGGAGCCTGCAGTCTGGCCAATTTCACTCATTCCTTGTTTTTTAAGACACACAAATTCACTAAAATTTTAAAGATATTTCACAACGTACTGAAATCAGAAAAATAAATTCTTAATATACGAAATCTAGAAAGATAGAATTAGGAATTAGACTTTAAAGGATTTAGGGGAAAAAAACCAATGACGGTCAGATGCCACGAAGCAGGCGGCACAGCCTAACGGTAAGCGTGCTGCCAGGCCCAAGGGCCCCCTCCATCCCCAACAAGGGGACAGCGAACTTCTCTCCTCTCGCACAACACAACTTCGTGCACTCTTAAAAGCTGCCACATTCTCTCTCTTTTCCTTCTGGGACGCCAACTAAACCTTTGAGACTTGATCACCACATCCCTTTACCTCTCGCCCCCTGTCCTGTCCCCTGCTCTCTATTCAGGACCCGCTTTGTTTCTATTGTTCAGAACACCAAATCTCTCTTCAACTATGTCTGCTGTGAAATCCAGAGTTCTTCACTTTGGTTTCTGCAGGTTTCAGTTCTGGGATTTCCATTTGCTCTAATATTTCAAATTCCACTACGCCACCTTTCGCACCCCAAGTTTCCTGCTACAAATTTCGAAGGTGCCTTTATCTCTTTAAAAATGGCACACCTGCCCCTTTACCACCATCTGAATCTGGTATCAGAGCTCTCCGTGAGTCTGTTCCCGTGGTCTCTGCTGATTCCCGCTCACGCCACCTTGACTCCCTATGTGCCTGGTTATCTGTGACCAGATGCTGGACTACATGTGTGAAAATTCTAGGCATCATCTGTGGCCTGCAATGACAATGTCCTCCTCCGGGGGACTGCTTTTCTTACCTTAACCCGAGTATAAAGTTCGAGGTGTCCAAAGGCCCACTGCACACCTGTCACAGGGCTGGCTTGCGTCCAGTCCACTCCTGCCCTTAGGGCACTGCCTTGAAAGTCTCCGTGGAAAGCAAAAAGGGTCTCCATTTCTCGTGGGCTCCGGGCTTTGATTCTTCTCCTAGACCAGGGTTGCTCAACTTCGGCACGTCGACATCTCAGGCCGATGGCTCTGGGTGGGGGGCTGTTGTATGTGCTGTAGGGTGTAAGCAGCTTCCCTGCCCTCCACCCACTAGATGGCAGTAACGCACCCCCTCCCGGGTGGTGACAAAGGACCCGGTCTCCAGGTGTTGCAAATGTCCCCTGGAGGGCAAAGCCACCCTGACAGATAACCACCCTCTTGACTTTCATGGTCATATCAATGTCTGTTTCACGGTTCTTTCTTTGGGATCAGCAAACGCTCTCGAGGCACAAACAGCGGTGTGCTGTACTTGCTTACGTGGACACTTTCCTCCTCCTGGAGAAGGCCCAGAAACTCTCCTTGTTTCTTGTTATCTATGATGCTTCCAAGCAGGGTTTGGGATGCGGGGCTCAATCTCAGGCCTATGAGACTGACTTGAGTTGAAATCCAGAGTCTGACACTTAACCAACTGAGCCACCCAGGCAACCCCTCAAGACTTTTTTTAACAGTGTATCTGAAGTCAGCACTGTCCAACTTGCAGCTTCTAGCCACGTGTGGCTACTGAGCACTTGAAGTGTGGCTGGTCTGCGTGGAGTGTGGAGTGTGCTAGAAGTGTAAAATACACACCAGAATTCAAAAACGTGGTATGAAAAAGATGTACGATACCTCTTTAGAAAAAGAGGTAACTTTTTCTATTGACTGCATGTTGCAATGATACTATTTTAGGCATATTACAATAAATAAAACATATTAAAACTAGGTTTTTGGGAAGTTTCATTTGTTGTTGTTTTTAATAATCTCTACACTCAATCTGGGGCTCAAACTCATGACCCCAAGGTCAAGAGTCACACGCTCCACCAACTGAGCCAGCCAGGTGCTCCTAAAATTAGTTTCGTCTGCTTTTTACTTTTTTTTTAGTGTTGCTACTAGAAAATTTAGAATTATATGTATGTCTGCATTAGTGACTTGTATTATATTTCCACCATATGGTACAGACGTATGTTAGCCAATCTGCCACAACTGGACTGAGAAGCCCCCCAGGGTGCACATTTCTGAGGACAAAGGGTAGGTTTTCTATTACCTGTTACTATGCAAGGTGCACACATACTCAATAATGCCAACTGCTTCACAGGGGAGAGGGAACCTCCTTCCCTCCCTAGGACAGCTTAGCTTAGGCAGGCATGAAGACAGAAAAAACAATACAAGGCTTGTTTGCCCCCAAACATTTATACGGAAAGTCTGAAGACGTACCATCCGAAGGGCCATGAACTCATTTTTAATAACACGGTTAACGTTTATAGGCATTCGTTCTCCATAGAGCACTTTACGCTTAGTTCCACATATAGATAGAATTACTGCAGCAGACACGGACCCTCCCTTCAGTGAAGGACTGGGGCTGCCAAGAGCGTGGGGACCTCAAAGGGTCAGCTTCGTCAGGGACTGCCTTCCTTGGCTTCGAGCCACAGCTGCGCGAGGCGGGGGGACAAGGGCCCAGCCATGCCCACCCCACGCCAGATGCCCCTGACAGGCAATCTTCATGTCAAAGCTCCCGAACGGGCCTCCCCTGCCCGCCTCTAGCCCTCTCCCTCCCTTCCCTGCCCACAGATGCTCCTCTCATAAATCCTAAGTCCTCCGAGCCTAGCTCAGGGTCTGATTCACAGAGAATCCAGCCTGAAATGATCATCAGTAGCCCACGTGAAAGCTGAGAAAAGACACGGGGAAGGGTAAGTAACGTGACAAGGCAGCACACCTTGTAAAGCATCAGAGCAAGGACCCTGTCTGCAGGTGGTCCGGGCAACCTTACTCTTAACCACCATGTGACAGTGCCTTTAGGATGCAGTGAAAGTTACAAACCCCTCACCATGTGGCACAGACGGCAAACAGACCCACGGAACGATGTTCCACGTCACGTGGCATGAGGGAAACGCACATCAAAACAGTCATGAGCTCCCTCCACACACCCGCTGGAGCGGCCCAAAGCCAGAACGGCGACATCACCCAATGCTGGCGAGGACACAGGGCGACGGGAACTCTCGTTTGTTCCTGTGGGAATGGGAAGCGGGGCGGCCGCTTTGGGAGACAGTCTGGTGGCTTCTGAGAAAACTCCACACGCCATTACCACGCGACACAGAAGCCCCGCTCCCCGGTATTTACCGCGGGAGCCGAAGACCTACGACCACGCAACGCGGGCTCACGGGACATTCACAGCAGCTTTATTTATAATCCCAGCAGCTACATTCACAACTGACAACGCCCGGACGCCATCAAGATGTCCTTCAGCGGGTGGACAGATAAATAAACTGTGAGATGTCCAGGCGAGGGAATATTATTCGGCACCGAAAAGAAGCGAGCTAGGAAGCCGTGGAAAGAAGGAATCTTAAAGGCACCTTACTAAGTAAAAGAAGCCAATCTGAAAAGGCTACATACTGTATAATTCCAATTCTATGACATTCTGGAAAAGTCAAAACTATGGAGACGGTAAAAAGATCAGTGGTTGCCAGGGGCCGGGGGGAAGGAAAGGATAAACAGGTAGAGCACAAGAGATTTTTGGGGCAATGAAACAACTCTGTACGATACTGCAGTGATGGATAGGTGTCATCACTCGTTTGTCCAAACACACAGAATGTACAGCCCCCAGAATGACCCATGACATCAACTGTGGACTTTGGGTGATGATGACGTGTTCACGTAGGTTCCTCAGCTGCCTGGTGGGGTGTCGACAGTGGGGAGGCTGTACAGGTGTGGGGGCAGGGGTGTATGGGAAATCTCCGTACCTTCCTCGATTTTGCTGTGAACCTAAAGCTGCTCTAAAAAAATAAAATCTTGGGGCGCCTGGGTGGCTCAGTCGGTTGAGCATCCGACTTTGGCTCAGGTCATGATCTCACAGTTCATGAGTTCGAGCCCCGCATCAGGCTCTGTGCTGATAGCTCAGAGCCCAGATCCTGCTTCAAATTCTATGTCTTCCTCTCTCTCTCTGCTCCTCCCCGGCTCATGCTCTGTCTCGCTCTCCTTCAAAAATAAATAAAAACATGTAAAAAAAATTTTTTTAATAAAAAAATAAAATCTTAAGAAGAACAACTAAATAAAAAAAACTTAAGCGATGAAAGTTATAGACCTCCCCAAACATACACACGTACTATATACACGTATATGCGCGCACATGTGTGTTTGAAACAGCAAACCTTTTCATGTGCAACTTCAGAAGTTTCACAGACCTTCTAGAAGATCCTCAGGCCTAATTCAAAATATGAAAACATAATCCTTTCCCTAGGGCTCCACAGGGAAATACTGGAGGTCCACTAGTTTGCATCCCTTGATAACACAGGATACCCATCCTCAAGCCCTGAGAAGCCACCCATTCCTAGAAATTCTGTGTCCCCCCGACACACCCCACCCTGCCCCAGCTCCTTGGCTTCAGTCCCAGCCTCTCCTCTATTCACTGTTCCCGGGCAATTCCAGCCACTCTCATGGCTAAAGTCTGCTCAGCCACGTGAACCAGATGTCAAACCCGGAAAAATTCACTGAGAAAGTAAGACTTAACGGATCAGCCAGCCTTTCACAGACGTGTCCTCAGTACCGACCATCTGCACTTCGCAGCCCGTCAAGGTGCGGGCGCCCAGGGAGGTGCGCTCCAGACATGCTGGCCTACAAAGAGGCACCACCTGAGAGGCTGGGCGATGTGGCTCGTGACTGGTTCACAAAGCCGGAAACACTTTGGTACAGGAAGTGCCCAGATAACTGTCATACTGAAACAATGAGTGGCCTCAGGTAGAGCACTTCTTTGAGATTCACGCTTTGAGCCCATACCGCACCGGGTCTGTCTGGCTCACCACTCCCAGACCTGAAGGAGTGAAGTCCAGGAGTGGAAGGAGCTGCTCTTCAGGAAGAGGCTGGGTCCCGGGAGGGGCCCCTCCACCCCATCCCTTCCACACAAGTTCTCAGACAACTCAAGAGCGACCAATGGCCTGACCCTAAGCACGTTTTAATTCCAGCAGAGCCACAAGAGTAACTGTGCTAACTCAGAACTCTGATTCGAAGAGGAAAGAGTTAAAAGGCATTAGAAGACGAGGCCCCGCTCCAGAAGATTTACAAAAGGACATTTCACGAAAAAGACTGAACACACTTACCTTTAAATTTTGATCTAATGTTTGCCAGTTCTTTGTTTATTCTCTTTATTTCTGCTTCTTTACTTTTGCCTAAAAAAAGAGAGAACACAAATGCATTTACTTTAACTCACTTCTGAGCAAACATCTGTTCCCCGACAAGACCAACACCTCAGAATTAAAGGCAAAAATCACTGCTTTTAGGAGGCAAAGAAAGAACCACACTGCCAGCAGCCAAAACCAGCAGGGAGGCAACTGGGACAGAAGCCGGGGCCCTGACACGGGCTGTCCCAGGTCAAAGCAGGGTGAGTCCAGAAGCACCACACAGGAAAGCAGCCACTCTAAAAACCGAAGGGTCTACAGCACCATTGTTACTTTATTTTTTATTATTATTTTTATTTTAGAGACGGAAGAGGGGCCAAGGGAGGGAGAGAGAGAATCTTAAGCAGACTCTACACTCAGCACAGAGCCGGATGCGGGGCTGGATCCCACAACGCTGGGATCATGACCTGAGCCAAAATCAAGAGTCAGACTTTCAATCGACCGAGCCACCCAGGCACCCCTACAGCACCATTTTTAATCCCATCTTCCGCCACCGTTCTGGAACTGTAAGCACTCAAAATACCTGAACATTTTCCACAGTTAATAGTTAACTCCTAAAATTGACTGTTATTGCCATGGATAATTTTTGAAACTTTAAAGTTTTAATCCTTTTAGCAGCTTCCAATTTTCCTTCCCTATGAAATTCACCAAACTACAAAATCTGATAAATCTTTTACCACATGCAGTGAAGTCTGGGAAGTTTTCTCCATTATATGCAAAAGAGATGGAAAGTACATCATATACACGACAGTCAGACTTTTGCTGAATTCTACATCTGTTGCAAATTGGACTCAATCCAACAAATATTTGTGTGTATGCAGCGTGTCGGCCATGGAATGGAGAGCAGACTATGCACGGTTTTGCTCCACCTTGACCGAATGTGGAAACCGAGGCTTCGAGAGTGTAGGACACTTCCTAAGGGCTACAAATCTTGACAAGTACTGTAAAAATGGCACAGGACACAGTGAGCTGTATGTGGAAACACATCTGTGTAAATGCCCATCGCCCTGTGAAAGCCTATCAAAGACCCTCTCCGGGCGAGTCCTTGTTTTGGCGACAGCGTGCAGCGAGAGAGGAAAGGAAAGCAGCCGCTGGAACAAGTACCGCCCCCACGCTCACAGACGCCCAGACACTGTGCTCGCCTGCGTCCTCCTCCAGAAATGCTGTCCACCTGCTCTGCCTCCCCTTGTGGCACGTCTGTCACCTCCTCCAGCAAGGCGGCCTCCCTCTCTCCAGGACGCTCCCAGAACATCATTTATCTTTTACTGCTAATTTGCCATTAGGTAGGGCTTCCCATCTGCCAGATTAAAGGAACACTGCTTTAAGCCAATCCCACCCTAGAAAGCCCCTATGGAGCAGCTGGTCAGGATAGGGCCACGAGGCAGGCTCACTCACCAGGCACCGTTCGAGGTACCGAGACAGACAGACGTAGGTCAAAACAACACTTCCTGCCCTCAGGGAGCCACCGTTCCAGGCAGCGGTGGGGGCTGGAGACCTTTAACAGAACAAGCACAGCACGGTGAGCTCTGGGGAAACAGGGAGGCAGACAGGCTGGGAAGGGGCGTCCAGCCCCCCTCAGCAGCCCCAATGTCATGCAGGCCAGAGCCGATCACAA